>NW_027248278.1:7188311-7537811 GCF_041260155.1 Ptychodera flava
TCGGCCTTCCCGTATGCAATATCAGTGGAGCCGACGAGCCATAGCTAGGTAAGTAGGTTGCTGCACAGTCCCTCCTCCTTTTGTAGAGGAGTCGTGGTTGATTTAGTCCACAGCATATGAGGAGAAACATGGGCTGTTTTTACAAAAGCTGGCTAAGTGACTTCAGCCGAACACGACATCGATACTGCACGGTATACTCCGCCCCACCGTGATACTGCACACGTCGTTAAACTCACAACAAGTGAGATGAGACCTGCAGTGCATCGTGTACATCGACTTCTGTACTCTACCGGCTCAGACATTGATCTTATTATTCACGAAGCCATAGACAGTAGAAGCGAGAAAAGTATCTGGCTTGTACTGTCTGTGATGAAGCTAAAGCAAAAGCAATCAATCACCTCGGAAACAGATCGATTTGCCACAGGTCAACTCATCGTCCCGGCAACCAGCTTTCGGGTCAGGTTCGTCATTTAAAGCCAAACTGACATCCGTGGAGAGTATGAGCTGAACATTTTTGCGGATGGTGCACAGAACGTTTGCAGATCTTTCCATGGCTTTCTGTGGCCGATAGGAAACAGTCACTTGCACAACCGTTGGTTGTGTATGATGATAGACCTGGAGTCGATGGGGAGAGCTAGAGAGAGAACTATGCTGAGAACGCAAAGATATCTTCCACGGAAATGGTTGCTTTGCAAGGCATGATGGGAAATCGGAAAGCTCCGATCAGGGAGCCCTCGTCATCAACCCAGCCAAGATCGGGTATTAGCCTAATTCAACATTCACAACTAACGATACCAGATTCATGATCCAAGTTGTGCAGTTTCGGCAAGAAACAGATGCATTTTCACTCAAATTGACTTTATCGATTTATGTACACTGATAAATCACCATTAGGGGTGGCCCATTTGATTGGGGGGGGAGCTGTAGGAAATGTGTATGTCGACTTTTTTTTTTTTGTTACCCACCCTGGTAGCAATTTTTTCCAGATGTTGCTTCAAAGCAATTTTTTTAACTAGTAGAGCTAAGAATTTTTTTCAAAGTACAAAATCACAATTTAGGGATAGACCATTGAATTTGGGAGGGTTCACGAAAAGGGGGGCAAACAATTTTGAAGAGGAAAAGTTGCACAGAAGCCATGCCGTTGGAAAATATTCATATACGCATAGAAACTGAAAATAATGTTTATAATTTTTTTGGGGGGGGGGGTGCCAACATACGCTACTGCGACGGAGGGACTGTTCCAAGACTCCTACATCAACTTGAAGTTTTATGATTTCCACATCTTGAGTGACTTTTTGAGACGGCAACTCTTTGGGCAAGGACTGGTACCAAACCTAAGGCAAGGACCAATGGATCTTGAGAGGGTAGAATGCCCAAAAAACTTTTTGTCATGTTCCAAATTTAAGTTTCTTTTTCTAATTTTATACGTATTTTTCCTAAATTTACACCCCTTTTATAATATTGGAATATCCGCCCAGTTCTGCTGGCTTTATCTGCAGTTGACAGTCATTTTTGTTCAAATCATGACAGCAATTTATTTGCAGTTGACCGTCTGCAGATAACCCCCCCCCCCCACCACCACCACTTTTTATCACTCTCGAAAGACCTATTGGTTTATTACTAAAGAATACCACATTCGCTGATGAAAGTTAGTAAAATTGTTGTGCATAATTTCTTACCATGTTGAGAATACGTGAAGAACGTTTGCAGATTTCAACCTCACCTTTTTTCACACAACATGGAAACGACCTGTCCAAATATGAATTTTTATGTGTTCATGATTGATATCTATTAAATGCACAGGACATTATATAATATTTTTGAAGATTGCAATCCGTACACATCGAAAGTGAAAGACTTAAAATCTTTTACTCGTATTTTGGATCTTCTTAAGTCACTTTAATCTGTTTTCCGAGTTCTCAATAATTAACTAGTGAGATTTAAGGTCTCCCATAGCAACGAATCTATCAGCAAATACATTTCAAAACAGTTGAAAAGTATAACTTCTGAAAAAATGATACAAAATGCAAAAAATGGCATCTTTGTCCCTTTGAAGCAACTTAATAATTTATATGCACCAAAATTTCAAATATCGCAAAATGTTGGGTAATTCATTTCGCTAGTTCCAAACTTTGTAAGGTGACCCCTGATTTGTATTGTTGATTTGGTCAGCAAATGGTTGAAAGTTTCATTCAGGAAAGTTTGAGCAAAAGGTTATTCAGTCTTTCACTTTTGAGGTACATACTACCTTAATCTGGCTCACCTTATCCTTCTTAGTACTCTGGTCTACCTGGAAAGAAAACAGTTGCTAAATTCTGCTCGTCTACATAAAGGTCAAACTGACCCTCCTGCAACACCAAACACACACAATTTTCACAACTTTTGTTAAAGACAAGACAAGTACAGCAGCAATGAAGGCGACATACAAGGAATCAATTTGAAGTTTGCTATTTATTACCACAAATTACAGGGACAGCAGCTGTAACTTTTAATGGTTTTTGCAGTTTCTGTGAAGAACAATTTCCTATATTTTACTCCCCAAAGCATGTTGAGGTACACAGTATTCAGCTTGTAAACTCAGCCTGTACATGTGTAAACTGCATTGTTATTGTTGACAAGTGAATTATGGTCCAGACTAGAATTCAAATGTAAATAACAATAGTTCATTTTTCATGCACACTCTGTATTGACAAGCACTTTACATGCACAGATAAATTAGTGAAAAAATAATCATCAAAATTTACAGCTTCTGTCCTTTTCAATAACAGAGGACATTTGAAACACATAATCAGTGTTCCCTACTGAAGTTTTGCCATGATACATGTAACACATACGGTAGGTAAACAGCACACATAATCCTGAGTAATAACTACAATTTTCCTTATTACCATGAAGTCTATAAGTTGTACGTTTTTGTTTTTTTTCTCTTCTCAAATAACAAAGTATTAAATATTTGAATCAGAGTAATTCCATCACTTTCTTGAAGAGGTTTCCCTGGGAACCACTATGGTTTGGCCCAAATTCATTGTTTGTGTGTGCGAGTGTGGACTTTTGTACTAGGAAACGGGTGGTCATAATTCACTTTCGGAATTACTGAGTGTAAAGTTTCACCATCATATTGTTTGAAAATGTCGTTCATGTTGAATGATCCCACTCAAGCCATCTAATCAGTTTGGAGAGATATTATAAGGACTTACCGTCCTTCAAATGATATCACAGTTCTATCGTGAATATGTCAAATAACATTTGTCCAAAATATTTGACACCTTTTTGAAATTATGAAACAAGAATGAAGAAAATTGTCTTTTTCTTAATTAACAATTTATTGATTATAGATGCATACAACTCACCTTCAAAGTTTCTGAACATGATCTCATCAATAAATAGGCACAAAATAAAATTTATCAAAATTTCTGTGTGCAGACTATAATAACTTGTCTCAATATTTAAGGCAGTATGCGCCTCAAAACTGAAAGACTTAAAGTTCTTACTCAAAACTTTCCTTAGGGAAACTTTAAACCAATCTCTTTTGAAATACAAAAAAACATGGGTAACCATGACATTTGGTACCAGAGAAACACATTACCTCAATTGTATCGATATTTGAAATTCAATATGGCCGCCATCCCTGTGTCAACTCTATGGGGTAAAAATTTTGATTTTCACAAAAATAAGATGGTGAAAATTTTATTTACTCTAAGAGCTTTTAAATGAGCCCCAACAAGTGGTAGATCAGAAATGTATAAAGAAAATTTTAGAGTCGGAACATATATCTTGGCACATTGTACCTTAACGATAATACTATCTACTATGGTCAATGCTCTCCTGTAACAGTGATTACAAGTAGGCCTCTTCCGATATATTTTCCAGCATTTTTATTACACCTGTATGGTACAATTTATTTTTCTACTTGAAAGATTATGACAAAAATTCCATTGTTTGACTCTTTAAACATAGCCAACAAAAGTGGTGTTGTCCAATACAATTCACAATCCATAAATTCTGTAAGCTGCTGCTGAGTGCGCCCTCACAGGTAGGCTGATGTACCGCTGACTCTGTTTTCGTTTTTACTGATACAAGAAATTGTGCATACCGGTATTACTTGCACTGATACAGGGACAGGCAAAGAAATGATCAGAAATGCCCAATGAAATGATAAGAAGACAGGACTAGGAGTTTATAGTCCATTGGTATCAACACATGCTTTGATGGGTATATTAGAATGTACTTTTTTAACAGCTGTTGAAAGATCAAAATCTTGGCTGGCATACTTGTGTACCTAATTTTTGGGTGCTGTTCAATAGTTTAAGGGCCAGTAGCTATAGCCTTGAGTTGTTATGTAGGTCATTTCCCCCACACTCATCATGACCTGAGTTCAATTAGTCTAGAACATTCCCAAGGTCACTGCCCTTGATGACCTCACAACCTTGAATTCAATTAGTCATGTTTGGAATGTTCTGGAAAGTTGATTAGTTGTGTAAGGAGATAATTTTAGAACAGTAATTAGCATGTCAATAAAAGTTCTAGATTGTTCTTACATGCCTTTATAAAAGGGACGTGCACAGCTTCCAGTCAGACTTTTGGGATCGTGTCTCTTGTGTGTTACTAAACTCCAGCAGTAGTCATTCTCAAGACTTTTCAAGACCTTCACTGTCAACGCTGGATTTATACTGTGGTCTTTGTGCAGCTTCAAGCCTGCAAGCCAAAGGACTGTTCATTCATCCGACTGACTGTTACAACTCTGAGACTGGAGCTTTGCCGTCCCAGCTGAGATAAGTAGTCTGTACACTTTTAAAGCTTGTACTCTGTCCCTAACTTAGCAATTAGTTTTGTTTTCGTAATAAATTTTGTTTAAACGGAAACTGCTGAGTTCACCCTTTTGTTCGTTTTCTCTGCACGTAACAAATTGGGGGCTTGTCCGGATACGAATATTTTGAGCCGTTTGACAACATTTTGACAGCCTTTTCAAAACTACTGTATACTGTGAACTCAGCGAAATTTAATCATGGCGGAATTTAAACCAGACGAATTTATGGATGACCTTGATCAGGACACATTTAATTCCCTCAGAAAAGACAACCTCATAACACTGGCCAATTTCCTTAAAGTAGAAGTCAAAAGATCTATGCGCAAGAGGGAAATACAGTACCGTATTGCCAAACATCTAGTTGATTTAGGCCAATTTGAGGAATCCACCCTGAAAGATTATGAGCCCGAGTCTACCTCTGAACTCAGAAAATTAGAATTAGAAATGCAGACAAATTTGGAGATCAAGAAACTAGAATTACAAATGAGAGAGAAAGAATTACAAATGGAAAAAGAGAGACAGGCAGATTTGGAGCTTAAGAAATTGGAATTAGAAAAGGAAAAATTACAAATGGAAGAAAGGGAAAGGCAGGAAAAATTACAAATGGAAGAAAGACAGAGAGAGAAAGAATTGCGATTAGAAGAACAGCGATTACAGGTAGAAATAAAACGTTTAGAGCTTGGACAGTCAGGAAAATTCTTCCCTTCAGACAAGTTTGACATCACTAAGCATTTCAGGTTAGTTCCCCCTTTCCAAGAAAAGGATGTTGATAAATATTTCCTTCATTTTGAGAAAATTGCTCAGAGTCTGAATTGGCCTAAGGAGTCCTGGTCTATGCTTTTGCAGAGTGCTTTGGTGGGTAAAGCCAGAGAAATTTACATTCAGTTGTCAGTAGAGCAGGCTTCAAATTATGATTCTGTGAAGGAATTAATTCTCAAGGGCTATGAGTTGGTGCCTGAAGCTTACCGTCAGAAATTTAGGGATTGTGAGAAGGTGAAAGATCAAACTTATGTTGAATTTGCTCGAACAAAAGAACAACTGTTTGATCGTTGGTGTTCTTCGGAAAAGGTCAGTCAGAATTATGACAAATTACGACAACTTGTTTTGATTGAGGAATTTAAAAGGTGCATCCGGAGTGACATCAAGACGTTTATCAATGAACAAAAGGCAGATACATTAGAGTTGCTGCACGTTTGGCCGATGATTATTCATTGACCCACAAATCTTCATTTCTCAGCAAACCATCCCAGTCCTTTTCCTACAGAAACAATGCAGGTAAATTTAACTCCTCCTTTTCGTCCAAGAATTTTTCAAAGGACAGTAGAAAATCAAATGACAACAGTTCACAGAGTTCAAGTAACACTCCCACATCATCAGATCCCAAGTCTCAATCTCCTTCTGACAAACAGTTCGGTACACTTTCTTGTAATTATTGTAAGAAAGACGGCCATTTAATGTCAGAGTGTTTCAAGTTGAAAAGAAACGTGAAGGTCAAAGTGGTCAAAGTGGATCTAAGCCCACCGGCTTTATTTTCTCATCAACTCAATTAGAGTCTAATAATGTGTGCAACACATTTTCTGAGGTTAAACCCCTCTTATCCCCAATTAATGAGGTCAAGGTCAATTCTTCTCAAGATAGCATTATGGGTATTTTCGAACCATTTATTCATGATGGTTTTATATCACTTTCTAGTGATTTCTCTTCCGCTACCCTGTCAAAATTTTAAGAGATACCGGGGCTTCCCAGTCTCTTTTGTTGGCAGATACCCTGCCGTTTTCTGAAAAGTCATTTTCAGGTTCTAAAGTTCTTATTAAGGGGGTAGATTGCAATGACTTTATTCCTGTTCCTCTCCATATGTCTATTTGTCTTCGGACTTTGTTTCTGGACCTGTGACTTTAGGTATTAGGCCTTTTTTGCCTTTTGAAGGGATTCACCTTCTTCTTGGAAACGACCTTGCTGGGGACAAGGTCATTACTAATCCACTTGTGACTGTTAATCCTAGTTTAGATCAAAATCCAGAGCCAATAGAGGAAGACATTCCCGGCCTTTTCCCATCATGTGCCATTACTCGAGCCATGTCAAAGAAAACTTCTGAGAATCAAAATACTCTCAAAAATAATGTCACAGATGTTGACTTAAATGACACCTTTCTCAGTCAGGTGTTTGACACGGAGCATTCCGTTATCCCTCGTGGATTTGAAACTTCCAGTAAAACTTCTGCTGACCAAAGTAAGACATATTCTAGATCAAATCTCATTGCAGAACAACACAAAGACCTAGATATTTTGTGTTTGTTTGACAGGGTAGATGATGAAGGTAAAACTTCAGATAGCTCTGTTTCCTATTATACAAAATCTGGTATTCTCATGCGTAAATGGAGACCTCCAGATGTTTTGGTTGATGACGATTGGGCTATAAAACATCAAATTGTGGTTCCAAAGCCCTATCGTGCTGAAATATTGCGCCTGGCCCACGAAACGCCCTGGGCTGGTCATTTGGGAGTAAGAAAACTTATCACAAATTCTCAGTCACTTTTATTGGCCTAATCTCAGGCAGGATGTAGCACATTTCTGTAAAACTTGTCACACATGTCAAATGGTAGGAAAGCCAAATCAGACCATTCCAAAGGCCCCTTTACAGCCAATTCCTGCATTTCAAGAACCATTTAGTAGGATACTAATAGACTGTGTTGGGCCCTACCAAAAACAAGATCAGGAAATGAGTACATGTTGACAATTATGTGTACATCAACTCGGTTCCCAGAAGCCATACCACTGAGAAACATAAAGACAAAGACTATAGTGAGAGCTTTAGTCAAATTTTTCACTTTATTTGGCCTCCCTAAATGTGTCCAGTCCGATCAAGGCTCCAACTTTATGTCTGGTATTTTTCAACAAGTAATGGATCAGCTAGGCATTAAACAGTATAGGTCATCCGCCTATCATCCAGAAAGTCAGGGTGCTCTTGAGCGATTTCATCAAACTTTGAAAAACATGATTAGGACCTACTGTTTTGACACAGAGAAGCAGTGGGATGAAGGAATTCATTTTCTGCTCTTTGCTGTTAGAGAGTCAATTCAGGAGTCTCTTGGTTTTAGCCCATTTGAGCTTGTATTTGGACATACAGTCCGTGGCCCACTTAAGCTCGTTAAAGAGAAATTCCTATCAGACGATGATGATTGTCTGAATATTTTGCAATATGTGTCAGATTTTCGTACAAAACTCTCTAAAGCATGTGAATTAGCCAGAGAAAATCTTGAGTCATCTCAGCAGTCAATGAAAACCAAATACGATAAAAACACCTCAAAACGGAAGTTTGAACCAGGTCAAAAAGTTCTTGTTCTTCTTCCGGTTCCTGGCAAACCACTCCATGCTCGTTACTTTGGGCCATATCTAATTGATAAGAAATTAAGCGATTTAAATTACATCATAATAACACCTGACAGGCGAAAACAAAAACAGTTATGCCACATAAATATGCTTAAGCCATATTTGGATAGGAATAATCCTACTGTAAAACAACCTGTCAGTGCAGTCAGTTCAAACCATTATGAAGATAGTGATACTGAAACTGACTTGAGTGAAAATACTCTAAACTCAAAGCTGGGCTCGGTCAAGCTTCAGAACTCAGAAATCCTGGAGAAGCTGGAGTCTACAAAGTTGGCACACCTCCAGCCAGAACAACAACAACAGGTGAAAGAACTGCTCCACGAATATAAACACCTATTTCAAGATGTTCCAACAAGGACAAACGTCATCTATCACGACGTTGATGTTGGGGACAGTAAGCCTGTAAAACAACATCCATACAGACTAAATCCAACAAAAGCGAAATATCTCCAGGAAGAAGTCAAATACCTGCTGGACAATGACTTTATTGAACCCAGTAAAAGTAACTGGAGTTCGCCGTGCATACTTGTTCCCAAATCAGACCACAGTTATCGTATGTGCACGGACTTTAGGAAGGTCAACACTTTAACAAAGACAGACACTTTCCCAATCCCGAGGATTGATGACTGCATCGACCGAGTGGGAAAAGCCAAGTATGTGACAAAATTTGACCTACTGAAGGGATTTTGGCAAGTCCCTCTGACGGATCGTGCTCGTGAAATATCCGCCTTTGTTACACCAGACGGATTGTTCCAGTACAAGGTGATGCCATTCGGAATGAAGAACTCTCCGGCAACGTTCCAACGGATGATCAACGACGTCATATCCGGGCTAGACGGGTGTGCAGCCTACGTTGACGACGTCGTCCTGTATAGTGACACCTGGGAGGAACACATCAAGCTCATGCGGAAGTTCTTTGAGAGACTGAGCAAAGCAATGTTGACTGTCAACCTTGCCAAATCTGAGTTTGTTGGGCAAGGGTAACTTACCTCGGACATACTGTAGGACAGGGTGAGGTAAAACCTGTTGATGCCAAAATCAGTGCCATTTCAAGTTTTCCCATACCAAACTGCAAACGACAACTGATGCGCTTTCTCGGTATGGCTGGTTACTACAGAAAATTCTGTCCAAATTTCTCCACAATTACTGAGCCTTTGACTAACTTACTTAAAAAGAAAGTAAAGTTTGTTTGGTCAGAGCAATGCCAACAGGCATTTGATACATTTAAAGCCATACTGCAAAGTGCTCCAGTGTTGTCTGCACCAGATTTCACTTTGCCATTCAAATTAGCTGTGGATGCTAGTGATACGGCTGCTGGTGCTGTTTTATTGCAAGAGGATAGTCATGGGGTAGATCATCCTGTTTGCTATTTTTCACGCAAATTAACAAATCCCAGAGAAACTACTCTACAATTGAAAAAGAGTGTTTATCTTTGATATTAGCTTTACAGCATTTTGAAGTTTATGTTACTTCTTCAAATCAGCCAATAGTGGTTTATATTGATCACAACCCTCTTGTTTTTCTGCAGAAATTTAAAGGCAAAAATCAGAGATTGCTAAGATGGAGTTTAATGTTACAGGAGTTTAATCTTGACATTAGACATATCAAAGGCAGAGACAATTTAATTGCAGACTGTCTCTCTCGTATTTAGAAATTATTGTTGTTCACTTTCAAGAAATTTTATTGTTGTTCACTTTCAAGAAATTTTACTTTAGAGTAAAACAAAATTTGAGTACTTAAATCCTTTTCAAGATTACATTTGTAAAAGAAAGATTTTTCTTTGAAAAATTTTCTTTTTTTGAAGAGGGGGTGTGTTATGTAGGTCATTTCCCCCACACTCATCATGACCTGAGTTCAATTAGTCTAGAACATTCCCAAGGTCACTGCCCTTGATGACCTCACAACCTTGAATTCAATTAGTCATGTTTGGAATGTTCTGGAAAGTTGATTAGTTGTGTAAGGGAGATAATTTTTAGAACAGTAATTAGCATGTCAATAAAAGTTCTAGATTGTTCTTACATGCCTTTATAAAAGGGACGTGCACAGCTTCCAGTCAGACTTTTGGGATCGTGTCTCTTGTGTGTTACTAAACTCCAGCAGTAGTCATTCTCAAGACTTTTCAAGACCTTCACTGTCAACGCTGGATTTATACTGTGGTCTTTGTGCAGCTTCAAGCCTGCAAGCCAAAGGACTGTTCATTCATCCGACTGACTGTTACAACTCTGAGACTGGAGCTTTGCCGTCCCAGCTGAGATAAGTAGTCTGTACACTTTTAAAGCTTGTACTCTGTCCCTAACTTAGCAATTAGTTTTGTTTTCGTAATAAATTTTGTTTAAACGGAAACTGCTGAGTTCACCCTTTTGTTCGTTTTCTCTGCACGTAACACTTGAGTTTTAATTACAAGTTCTTCTTTTACTCCCTAAAGCATGTTGAAACAGTAACTATTTAGCTTGCCAACATAGGATTTGTATGTGTAAAACACAGTCATTTCACTCAATAACAATGCAGTCTACACATATACAAGTACGGGCTGAGTTGACAAGCTGAATTTGGTGTATATCAAAATATTTTACGGAGGAGAACAAGAAACTGTAATTGACATTATAAAATGGTGAAAATATCATCAAAAGTGACAGCTACAAGCCCCGTCTTTGTATCTTGATTCTTGTCTGTACCCTTTGCTAGGCATTGCAAAACCCTATTGCTAGTGTGTACCCTGCACTGGGTGTTGTGAAACCCTATTCTAGTGTGTACCCTGCACTGGGTGTTGTGAAACCCTATTCTAGTGTGTACCCTGCACTGGGTGTTGTGAAACCCTATTGCTAGTGTGTACCCTGCACTGGGTGTTGTGAAACCCTATTCTAGTGTGTACCCTGCACTGGGTGTTGTGAAACCCTATTCTAGTGTGTACCCTGCACTGGGTGTTGTGAAACCCTATTCTAGTGTGTACCCTGCACTGGGTGTTGTGAAACCCTATTCTAGTGTGTACCCTGCACTGGGTGTTGTGAAACCCTATTCTAGTGTGTACCCTGCACTGGGTGTTGTAAAACCCTATTGTGTAGCCTATAACCTTTGACTGATGTTGAAGAATGGTTCTTCATCGGAATAACAAGGGCACATTGTGTTCTACAGACTCAGTACACCCAAAAGATCACGTGACGGCGGTACAAACAAACCTTTGTGTAAGCGCGTATGCGAATATAAGTCTTTGTATGCGCGTTTTGCACACGTTGGTTTGCCTGTACCGTGATCCATTTGAATTCCTGGTTTAACCTATTCCAGTCCAAGCATGTACGTTATGTTGATGGGTCTTCAAATTTCCTTTCTGAGAAAACCGCTTTCCACACACTGGACACTGGTGGCGCTTTTCTCCGGTGTGCGTGAACCTATGTCTGGAGAGACTGTCTCTCCTGGAGAAGGCCATGCCACAGAGCTTGCAATGGAAATCCTTCTGATATTTGTCCTTCGGTTTTGTTCGATTCACCCTCAGTTGATTGAGCTGATGCGTCACCTGTCTGTGCTGTATACTTTTCTTTCCGGGCCCCACCGACTGCTGCAATCTTCCTTTGCCCGTGTGTTCTTGCAGGTGTTTGAGAAAGTTTTCCTGCCCGACGACAGTCCCATCACAAATGTCACAGACAAATATTGTGTCTTTTTCACTGTCACAATTTGCTCTCGGTGGCTCATGACGTAATTTTGCTGTAGGGAGGTCAAATGTGGAACTGCTGCTCTCAGGAAAGGCCTGATTACTCCACAACGGAGAAGTCCCAAGATCTTGCTGGTGGGGCAAATAAGAACTGCCTGTTTTGTTTGGTATTTGGCTTAATATCTGTACTCCACAAGGTGAAGAAAAGCCGGGGTCATTTTCTCCCTTGCAGTTTGCTGTTTCCCGGATGACTTCACCTGACACTGACCAGAAGGAGTGGATTTTAGGACCTGTTGACATCTGGCCAAGATTTCCATCACTATTGTTGGCACGTGTACCGTGAGAAACCGGACCATTGTTTAGTAGCGTGTCTGTCGGTGTGGTTGAGTTTTGGGTCACTTGTGGGATATTGTTTTCCCCATGTCTTTCTCTTGGAGTCACACTGTCACCAAAATCTGTCAGTCCTGGGTTTTGAAAATCTTGGAAAAGCAGTTCGTTTCAGATATTCCCATTGAATTTTCAGCGTGAGGTATGGTATGACAGTGTTCAGCAAATATAGCGCCCCCTTGAGGTGTCATGGTACCATTCTTATGCATACTCCGTGAAGGAAATTGTCCTTCAGGTAGGTCCTTGCAGTTTTTGGAACTGTCTGTGTTCAAAGACTTTTCAATGTCATGTCCAGAACTTGTATACTCGTTCTCTGTTGTCCTGGTGCCTGCTGTCGTCATGGCGCCCTCTTGTGTCGTTTTCATGTTGCCCAGTGTTGACACAGCACCCTCTTGTGTCATTTTCCTGTTGTCTGCTGTTGTCACAGTGCCCTCTGGTGTTTGATATGTACTGGGCTTGCCAACTTCACCTTGAGTTTCAGCTTCAGTATCAACTCTTGTGTGACCTTCACCTTCTCTCCCTTTCTGAGAAAGAGAGGACTTCTCACCACCTACTCCTGTGTTTATTGGTTTCACGCAACTTTTCTCACTCCCGTAGCTTACACTTACATCCATCTGGAGAGCTCCACTTTCACACAGGAAGTTGAGAATTGCAACTTTCTCTGGAAAAGAAAGGCAAGAACAACGAACAGGTCATATTAGTCTTAACCACTGTCTTTGGAATTGTCCTTTCATTGCTGATGTGATTTGATTTTCAAGATTTGAGAGAAAATTCAGGTTTCTCAACCTTGTTAACATGATGCTTGAAATACTTTTCCCTATCAAATTAACCTGGTCACCCCCGATTCCCTAAAAACATGTCCACATTTGCCACTAATAACAATGGATTAGGGCCAAACCATTGTGGTCAAAGGGTTGAAGGGACAAAAGCTCAGATGACAATTCAGTTGTCATCAGTGGACATATTGGTATAGACGCCGTTAAAAAATTTGGCCCCAGCTAATTCACCACAATTTTAAGAGTACCGATAGAACAAGACATGATATTTCACAAGCAGAACAACAATAAAAAAATGCAAAAAGTTACAAGCTATGTCTTTGCAAAATATGGTCATCATCATTTGACCATGAAATACAGGTCAAAATATGTGGATTTACACAATTTTATTTATTGTGATAAAAAAAAAATTTGAAGTTTCCTTGAGTAAAGTTCAAGCAAAATAACTGGCATAGGCCAACAGTTCTAGTTTTTGATGATTTTCTCTCACAGTTTTTGTCTTGCATGTCAACTCTAGACTTTTGCAATTAATGGTGTGGTACATCAGTGTTTATTTGTGAACAGCGCCCTCAGTGGCATTTACCTTTGCTTGTCAGTTTATCATTTCTCAGTCGGTGGAATAACTCCATGGTTACTTTCACAAAGCAGTCGCCAAGACGATGGACTTGATTTGCCTTGCGCACTTCCTCCCATAACTGAGAACATTCTGCAGAAATAAAAAAATATCTGTGAATTTTACAATGTTTGACATACTTCAAAGGATCACATTTTAAGGTAAGGTAGAGTGCGCATCGGGGACAGATACATTGACTTTCAAATTTTTTACATTTCTTTTCTGATATACCACTTGTGGAGGCTTATTTTAACCCTCTGAGTGCTGTAATAATTTCCCACCAAAATTTTAGTGCAACATTTTTAGCAATCTTTATGAACTTTTCTGTAATTTTTTGATAATTTTGGACTAAATGGACATCACATTTTGTTGGCTACAGTTTGTTATCAAAATTTTGACAAAAATCTGAAAAAAATTTGACTGGGGTATATTTTCTAAAGTTGACAAAAATTGACTTTGGCAACCAAAGGTTACAGGTCTTGGAGAAAGACTCTTGCAAATCGCACTGAATCCAGTCAAAACAGCTTGCCTATCACCACCCTACATGCAAGTCATGCTGTGGTGTCCTCCTTTCATGGCATGACAGTGGAAAATAGAGCTAAAGGTCACACAAAGGGCCATCCAACGAAGTCTTTACATCATTGACAGCTAATAATGAGGTGGTTTTTTTTTATGGGCGGGAAATTTTTATCATCAGGTGGGAAAATTTATCAGTTTGCTCTGCAGGCTACTAAAAGAGTCCAGAGAAGGGGCGCGTCCAGTGGGAGGGCAGAATCATGTGGCGGGGGAGGGTTTGATAGATAATTGGAGAGGGCAAGAGGGTAATTTTCCATGAGGAGAGTGGACAACTTGCAAGCAGAAGGGGAGAATTTTCAAGAAGGAAGGTGCGAGCAGCCCTTACTGTCTGCTCAAAATATCACATGATAGTATATTTATGCGTAAAACACTTCTGAACTTTGTCCAAAATTCACCTGCTGACAGCCCCTATGTACCGGTACATATGTGCATTTGCCCTGAACCAGAGCTGACAGTCGTGAAATTGGGTAACTTTTGGATCAGATTTCAACTCTAAGCCTACAGTCCTCACTCCCTTCACCAAGAAGTATTAAACAGTTCAAACCCACTCAGCAACATACTGGTACATGAATACGGGAACTGTATCAACAATACACTTCCCTGCTGTAACAGAGGTCAACAGTTCGTTCCTGATTTGAAAACTGGGTTAGGGCAGTCTCTAGTGCCTCGAACAAAAACTACCATCCACAGAGTGGAAATTGAAAATACATATTTCTCCTTTATTTTCTTAAACACAAATTCCTCCACTCAGTCAAATAATTTGTCGGACAGAAAATTTTCGGGCTCAGAAGTTGTCCGCCCCAAAACGATGTGTTTAATTGGGCATAAAACTTTTGACATCACCCCTAAAAGAGGACAACAGTAAATGGTGTTAATTGCTAGATGCTTAAGGGCACAATTAAAGGGCGACGAATTCGGACGCGCACACCCTTTAGAACGTTTCTGCGCAGATTTAACTCCAGCCTGTCGCAAATGGGTTACTTTGTAGCGCATGTATTTAACATCACCTGTCATTGTTGAAATTGCGCTTTTACCTATTTTTTTGACCCAGTCTCTTAGAAATACATGTGACCTATAACCTTGTCATATTTTGACCCCCTAAGAAGCTGGTTTTTATTCAATATGAGCGAAAAATTAACATTTCTCTCCCATTTACATGGCGCATATTATCCATTCACCTGGAGATATTGTAAAAAGTAGCGTGGTGACACCCTTTTATTAAAAGTGTAAACTAAATGGTATTATGTCAGGATTTTATTCGCCAACTTTGGTCAAAATGACACCATTCAAAGCGACAGGAAGAAAGTTCGAAAATTATGTAGTGATATAATTTCGATATCGTCATTTTGTAATCGATACTTATGTAAAAATTTCTTTACAAACATCATGAAAACTATACATTCGATAGATATGGATCTTAACTCTTAGCATTTATTAAAATTAACTCATTTGCTAAGCGTTTTATAATTGCTTTCTTTAGTTTAAGTGAATTATATCATTTTTATTTATTTCTAACGACGCCATTTTAACGTCCGTTTCCATGGAAACGAGCGTGGTGACCCCCATTTTTTATTTTATTTTTGCACTTGCACAACTTCCAAGAATATTTGTGCAAAGTTTCAAGAAAATGACACCACAACTTAATTTTGACGTAATTCGTAGTACTTCACCTTAAGGGCACAATTCACTGTTCAGTACACATTATTGTACTGGCCTATCTCATTGATTTGTGCTGACAAATTGTGAATTCTGATAAAATTTTCCATTTGAAATTCATAGAATCAACTTCTATTTGCATTATATTGTTATGAAAGTATAAGTCAAATAATTTCACTACATACCGGTAGTTCATCAAGACCCAATATGCTGTATCTTTTTGTATCGATAAGATGGTTAGAAATCAACTGCTGCTTATGTAAAACTGCTCACTGAAGTGTAACCACACAACATTTTTCAACAATGAACACACAATTTAAATTTAACGACTAAATAATTTTGGAGTTGCAACTCAAATATGACCACCCTATATACCAGTATAACGTAAAGAGTGTTCCGCACTGAAGTTTAATCAACCAAATCTAACACCCAAGGATTGTAATAGTGGCATTTTCATAGACAATATGGCTTAGTAACAGGAATTCAAAACATCTCCTGGAAGATATTTTTCATTGGAAAAGCGCCAAAAGACAGAACTAATATGGGGCTTTAATAAACAGGATTAGCGGGTACTCTGTCTTTAACTTCAAAATGACAAATCTGATAAGTATCTCGGTTATTTATATTTGAGCAAAATAATCACTTCAGTTGCACAACCTCATACCTCAGCGGATAAAACCACTGATGAAGTCTCCACACATGATTTAGTTTGACCGACCTTGCTAGAAAGAAACGATCTGGATCAAAATTATTTGCTTTGTTTGCGACAAATGATACTTCAAAACACATTGAATTAGCTGTGTACTGTTTTATCGAAATGGAAATTTGAATCAAATTCATTTCGTTGATTCTTAATTGAGCTAACACGACACTCTGACCATTATTAATGCACAGAAATGCTTCAATCACGCTCATCTTAAATACCTTGACTTGGGTTCATTAAATTAGCTAAAAACATGTGCTAACTAAAAAAATTGTTTACCATGATTTCCTTGGAATCATACATGTATTTTGTACAATGAATTGTACATAAATACCAGTAGTTGCCGAAAAAACAGCCAATTTTATCCTCCCCCCCAACGCCAACCTGTGGGTGCATAAGTAGTTCAACCGAATTCAGTGGACGATGTGCAATCAATAATGCATTTGTGTGACATGAATCATGTAAATTGTCAAAAATCCCTCTTTAAAATCACGGGAGTCCTTGAACTCACGTGAGACCCAGACTAAAATGTCTATCAAAAAGAAGAGTTGAGAACTCTACACAAAGATGCGTAATTCGCTGTATAGGTTTAGATGAGGCCCAGTACTTTTTGATGTCAACTTTGGTGCTAGAGAAGTTGGTACGTACAGTAAGACTTACCAATAGAATCTATGTATAGCAAAATTATTGAATCACACGAACTACCTTATACATGTATATAGGAGCTCCTGCCGTAAATGTTGCTATAAAGTTGTTGAAATATCAAAGAATTGGTAAAATGGACAAAAAATAAACAAATAAATTGAAAATGGTCTCTCCAATGTAAAATGGTACAGAACTTGACTGGCACTTAAAAGTCAAGATGTACCAGTAAAAAAAAGTTGTGGGCCCACAAAACTCAAATTATTGCTTGTTTTTTCTCCATCTGTCCATTACCGGTATGTGGTAAAAATCAACAAATGAGACACATTGAAAATGAGCAAAACCTCCAATATACATTATTACAGGTTGTGTAGTGGGATATTGTATTGGAAATTGTTTATGACAATCATACCATTTCTGTACAGGTTTTGATTCCGGACATGCGTGTTTTTTCGAAACAATGACAGGCTAATCTGCACTTTGAACTTGATGTAAACATTCTCATGCTACCACTACTAGCACTTGTTTAAGAAGTCCCTTCCGGCGCTGATAACCGGATTTTGACATAAGATATGCAAATTTTGCATGACATAAGACATAAGATATGCAAATATTGCATAAGTCGGCTTAACTGACCTGCTGGAAACTGGGGCAGAGATAATGTACCGGTACGTAACGCCCCACTTTAACCGAAATACAGAAACAATGACATTATCTCAGATAGCAAGCTGAAGTCACATGTCAATGATTGACACTTGCAATGTGAAAACCTAGAAATATGGGACAATCATCACCAGGATCATTAAGACACTTATGAAAAACAAAACTCACTTTATCTGGGAGATGCAGTTTAGCTCTTCTTTGAGCAAATTAGCACTATAACTGGCAACAAGAATTTTACAGACTAAAGCTGCTATAACATATACCAGGCCAAGTGGGTAAAAATACACATACATATGGTTTTGGCTCAATACTGCCTTTTAGTTGGCAGATGGGGAAGTGATACTGCCTGGCAGGAAAAAGGGCTAACTTCAAGCCAAACCTTTGCTGGTTGCCAATATTTACAATGTGCAAGTACCGGTACAAGTAAAAAATTTAATTTTAATGGATTCACAAAATTAACCCAGCAGTCATTCACAACTTTTTAACCATGTGGCGACAGAAAGGGTACCTCCAGATACATTTGCCAGTATATACAGCAATGTGTATTTTGTATGAGGAAACTTTCATTGAAGGGAAATTCATTTTGTGTTTAATTCCTTATGATGCTTTTTAGCTGCATACGTGCGCAACTTCTCAGTGACTCAATGACTGGTCACATAACAAGGAATTTACTTATTTACCGGTTGGCCTCTACCTTCAGTGCAACACAAAATGAACAAATCTCTCACAGACTGAAGTCCTTACAATGCATTTCACATCGATGCCACAACGATTAGCTTGGGTATTACAACACATTTTAAAGTCATCAACTCATTGATACAGTAAACCAGCACGGGGCAGCCGCTCTGTCTGGACTGAGAGATAAACAGTTGACTGCACTTGATCTACAATGTCACTGTTTTAACAATGTCAGCTGAGAGTTGACGAGCTGAAATGGTAAATACAAAACACACATTTTCTTGTTTATAGCTCTCCACTAAAAGTATAAAAACAGCTACATTGTGGATAAAGTGTAATCAACTGATCAGTTATCGGTCTAGACAGAGTGGCCCCATGCTGGTGTACTGTAATTATCAAAGAGTTAAACTACCGTACATGTCATGATACCCAAACTAATTGTCTGTTTTGTACGTGCAATGCGTCCATCTCACATGCTGAGTTGTGGCACTGACGTGAAATGTACTGTAGTTCAAGTTCACTGAAACTGGCAAATTTTGAAGATAAAAATATATCAGTGATTGAAAAGTCTCCCGTCTACAGAAGTGTCCATGAGGACTGGTTTAATATCAGATGGTGAATAAACAGAGAAGTTAGATAAGACAACTTTCTGATCAGAGTCAGGTGTAAGATAGGATATTTGACAAACAGCTATCAAGCACAGCCAAGGTGAAAACAATGTATCGTACATTGCCATTTCCAAGGTCTAATCACACTGTGCAAATAAATCATTGAAAAGGTGAGGTTTTTAGTTATAATTTTTTTTAAAAATACAACTGTAGTAGACATAAGAAGACCTACAAAGTTTACACACATGACTGACTGCCAGGGATTTAGCAAGGTACACTAGACTTACACGTAATAGGAGACATCTGCCAATCAGGAGATTTCACCTGAATGGAAGAAAATATTATTCCAATCAGGAGATTTTCTCCCCTTATGGAGATTACTTTTGACAAAATGTCACCAATTGATACAGATATCACATGGGAGCTAAAAATAAAACAATACATTATGAATTTCAATACAGTTTTGGGAATTCAGGAGTGAATTTAACTATCGCTGAAGTGGATCATTGCAGTGAGTGAACTGCTCAGCTATCCGATGAAAAGAGTTATCGTGTTGCATTAAGCGTGTCCATAAGATGAGTTCTTGGAAGACAAATGCAACCCTGACACTGTGTCCATAAGACATTTTCTCTTCGACAACACTGCAACCCTGACACCGTGTTCATAAAATGAGTTCTTGGAAGACACTGCAACCCTGACACTGTGTCCATAAAATGAGTTCTTGGAAGACACTGTAACCCTGACACTGTGTCCATACAAAACAGATAATCACTACAGTTACAAGCAAAGGTCAATGTCAGTAAACAGATAGGCATCCACCTCAATTGCATTACTGTATTCACAGTCTAAGTACCTTGGTCCAGTACAACAAAGCAGGGGTGACTCTTTGCTTGTATTATGAATGGGATACTGGAATGGAATGATTCTAAATTCAAAATTCCATTTTGGGATGTTTGACTTCTTAAGATGTTGCCAGTCCTGCACAGCGGAGACCAGTAACTTGTCAACATAAAGAAACTGACATTTATTTCAAATTGCATACCGGTACAAATTATGTGGTTACAAAATGCAGGAAAGTTTATCTCACACAAAGAACTACTGGTACAAAAACAAAAAAAATTATTGTTGTTGAAGGTTGAAAACACTATTTTCACTCTAAGTATGAACTCTGTACATAAAATTCCCATTTGGAATTAGGGAACTTTAATTTGTAATTTGGCTCCTGTCAAAACTGGAATTTTGAGATTTTGGAATCTTTTTACTCCAGTCTTCCTTTCGGTGGGTCTTCTACTTGCGCTATCAAAGGGTTTTCTGCAGTTCAATTTATGCTAATTTATGCAGTTTTACAGAGTATCCCTCTATATCTCTCATTTATTACTTCAGATATCCAACTATGGTATTCCACTCATGCATGTACTATTACTATTATTTATTGACAATCTTCAAATTTATCACTGAATCTTAATCACGTTAGGTTCAATAGTACAAGGATGTCAAACATTTTCCAAAACCTCTGAACATTATGGCAAGGCCCTGTTCACAAGCAGGGACTTCAATTTACATCAGAAATAAAATGTGTACATCTACTTAACATCAGTTGTGTCAGTGTAACAGTTACAGTGAGAAACCTTAACCTTATCCTGCCCAGATCGTCAGGTCCCCATCTGTATTCAAAGTCTGTGAATGGTTGTTGAGCCAAACTTGTGCATTTTCACGTGCTCACGGGGCATGGTATGGCATAACAGGTTAAATTCAATCAGTAAAAAGTCATGTTTACTGTATCTTTATTTCATTGGCCTGCAAATGTTCAAGTCTTTGTGTAAATGCAACAAATACCGGTAGGTCATGTTATGCCTGTTTTAAACCCTTTGAGTGCCAAGTCAATTTTATACCGGTAGATGAAATCCAGATAATTTTTTTTCAGATTTTTTCCAAAATTTTGATCAAAATCTGATAGCGTATGGAAAACAATGTCCATTTGGTCCAAAATTGTCCAAAAATCAGAAAAAAATATGATTTTTTTTTAAATTTTGCACTTAAATTTTGGCGGGAAAATTCACAGCACTGAAAGGGTCAATTAAGTTGACCTGATGATGACAGATGAAAGGATAAATCCTGCCCAATAGTATCACTTTCCCATCTACCAGGTCAGTAAAAAAGCAGTATGTACTTTCACCCACTTGGTATGGTATTTTACAGCAGTTTAGTCTGTAAAAATCTTGTTTACAATACGTGTGTTTTCAGAGGCACTTCACATGTTCAATTTTTGTTTAAAGTTTGTTAAAATGCAATATACCGGTATGAGACATTTTCAAGTTTCACTAGTGTTAACCAATTTGACCTGACAGTGAAATACAAACTTGGTAAATTAAGGTCCTCGTAAAAACCTGCAAGTGACAGGGACAGTATGCTGATATCCTTTTATCACTTACAATAGTTTGTGGCTCAAGGACAGATATAATTGACAGACACGAAATGAGATAAGAAGCATTTTGCTACATTTCTAGGCAGTCTTTCACCTTTTCATCAGCATGGTTTGGCCCAACACCATTGTTTTAAATGGTGGGTGTCAATCTGTACTCATGAAAAAGGGGTGGCAGGGTGTAGTTAAAGGGGCAGGTTTTTAATCAGCTTTACCGTATCTCTGAGCACATTGACTAACTGCACAAATTTCAGAGGACAGGGCTTGACAATTTTTTTTCCAGTTCACTTGTCCGTCGGACAAGTGGATTTTCAATTTCACTTGTCCTTTCAAAAATTTTACTTGTCCTCCATTTGTAATAATCAAGACCAAAATACTTGCGACAAATTCAGTTACGGCTTTCAGGGCTTTCTTATTTTGGTAATTTTCGCCGATGTTGACGCCGATTTTTCTCAAAAGTTTACATTGAAGTAGGCCTGCGTACGGTCTGTGTGTTCCCGGCGTTATACGGCCTCCACCACAAGAGGCCGTAGCCCTATAACGCCGGGAACACACAGACCTGTACGCAGGGCTAACATTGAATTTGAAGGTACATATCGTACATCGGCTTCCCGTGTTTGGCAAGCATAAATGCCGTCGTATAAAGATTGGTCAGTTTCTGTCGCTGGTCGTCGTCATTCTGTTCACGCATTGCGAGTGCATGCGATCGGATTGTTGGCAAGTGAAACCATATCGGGCTCAGCAGCGGGACCCACAAAATTTCCACAATCATTGTCCCCGTCACGATCTCATCTGCGATGCGCCAAACAGACCAAATGCGGTTGACTAAACTCGTGAGACCTTATCGATTCAACGCGAAACATGTCGTATCTGTCAAGAAAAGCATTTCGCTTGGTTTGGCCATGGAGGTAGTCTCTTCCTACCTCCATGGTTTGGCAATGGTGGGGTATTTGAGACACGACGTACAGAACATTTTGGAAACGTCATATTTCAACCAAGGCCACTATGCTTTCCAAATTCCATTTCGGGAGATAACATCTACGGCGTTTTTCCTCATCATAACGCTTATGTAAAGATCTTTTGTCAGAAACATCGTTCTAATCATCACATCGAGTCGTTGATTCTCAGACGATCCCACTCACGCTGGCCCTCGTGGCGCCGTCGTAAATCATCACAATGTCGTTTGTCAGAGTTACACAATGCCCATCGTCGTAAACTACGTGCCTCTTTACGGCAACAACTTCGCTTGATTTTTGCGTAGGTCTACGGAGCGGAAATTACGCTCTAGCTCGCGAAAATGCACAATGCCTTGTTTGCATTAGTGGAAATATTACCGTAAAATACTCATATTTACAGCGATCACTCCACAAACTATCTGCCAACAATGTTCGTCTACCTCGCGAGGCCGCATAAATGATTGTGAAGTACTGCACGGTCGATCGCCGATAAGCACTATGGCATTGGGTTTTGCAATTTTTTACCTAATTTGTTGGGGCGGAGCAGTCAGCATACAACAAAGAAATGCTGTTTACGCCAAATTTTAAGCGACTTTTTAATTGGACGATGAAACAATATCATGTCGATCATCGAAAAATTCAGGTATCTAAAAAGTCAGTGATTGACATTTATTTTGTGTGAACTACAACGCAAATCGGGCGACACGTGCACAAACCGCAACTTAGGTTCGCGTTGATTGCGCCAGAAGTTGTATAAACAACTTGTCCGGCGGGCGACCAGATTTTATTTTTGACTTGCCCGAACGTAAATTTCACTTGTCCCGGGCGTCGGGCGATAGGAATTGTCAAGCCCTGCAGAGGAGGAAAAAAGAACTAAAATCACATTAACAACCAGTGTCAACAACAACTAATGCAAGAACCAGGGATTGAAGACTGCCCCTTTAAGCTGTTGGTCCTTTGTCTATACCGGTAAATGTAATTAGTTAGTAAAACACAGCAGTTTTGCCTGCTAAGAGGTCCAAGGGGCTCAATATTTCCATAAGTGGTGTGCCGTCACACTTAAAAATGTTAACTCATGTACCTGTAATGTTTACATCTGACCCATTGCTAGGAATTTTCTAGATAATTTTTAGTAACATTTGCTGTTATTCTAGTACATGTACAAGTAAATGTTTTCCTCAATCATGGGGACATTCCCTTCATTATCATTATCAACTATATTTGAGGTTTTTTTGATGAAAAGTTTATGTTTACCGAACTTTTCATGAAGAGTGACCCATTTGGGTGGCACATACCCGTGTATACCTTTTCATGGGAGTACCCTGCCCCCCCCAAACCCCATCCTATAAACCCGTCAGGCAAACTCTGTTACTTTGAGAACTCTTGCCTCTCGTTTGACCTCCCTGTCCTTCTGAACTGGTTTACTGAACAATCTAGCAGTATGTCCTTGAATTGGTTTAGGAAATACCTGTGAAAGATCTGTAAGTCCAGCATGGGTTATCCTGGTACCATCCACAATAGTTTGTGGCTCAAGGACAGAAATGATTGCCACAAAATTAGATGAGAGGCATTTCACTACATTTCTTAGCTAGTTTTTCTCCTTTTCTTCAGCATGGTCCGGCCCAACACCATTGTTTTAAATGGTTGGTGTCAATCTGTACTCGTTAAACGGGGGTGGCAGGGTTCTCGTTAAACAGGGGTGGCAGGGTTAAACTGGTACAGGGATATAAATTTGTCCGTAAACTAGTTCATTAGTGATCAGATCACTTCTCATGGTAGTCTACAGGTAAACTATTAAGCTGAGCTAGCTCGATTTACAAGAAGACAAGTCTTATAGCGTTGCAAAAGCAAGATCTTAAAATAACTCTACCATATTGTGATGACTCTATTCCAAAACTAGTTGTATTCACAGATTTTATGGAGTCTAGATTCACTGCAATTCAGCAGAGAAACTATTGGGTACTGGTACCAAAGCTTTCTGATAACAGGCCAATCTACCGTACATATGGGTAATTATTTTGGGGGTGGGTGCTTATTTTGGATTTTAGTTTTGCTTGATCTTTACCAGTAACATCTCAGTTTGCCTTCCCCTTACACTAAAAAGTACCAATGAGCTGTTGTGCGGCAAAAAAATAAAAATATTGAGGCTTCTGGCTTCCTGACTGCAGCCATTTCCACCATACATTCCCACTGTACTGAAAACAACTGCAAGTGGAATGATCCAGAGATAGAATTTGAGACATTGTAGCAGTTTATGACTAGCTATCTTCTTAAATTGCATCATGGGTTCAGTTATATGTTTATGCATGCATGCGTGTATAAGGTCATTTAAAGATCAGAGATTGTGTAACATTGTGTTCTTCTGAGGTGCAGGTGGATTTGTCAGAATTTGCAGTAAAAGATAAAAACAGGAAAAAGAACTTTCAAGAAAAGGTATTCTGCAACATCTTACTCTTTATTTGTCACTGTCTGTTTCTATAAGCATCAACTAAAAATAAACTTTTGTGAGTACTTACGGTAGTTCACCCTACCAAATTAACGCAATGGTCGTTCATTAAGCTCCAGGAGTGCCCCTGACAATTACCGGTAACCCATTTTTTTATTAAACGTCCTCGGCCCATTTATCAGAAAACTGTGGGAGTTAAAGGGGCAGGTTTTTATATCAGCTTTGTCTCTGAGCAAATTGACAATTAACTGTGCAAAGATTTTACAGGAGAACAAAGGACTAAAATCAAATAAACAGGTCAATGTCAACAACAACTACTAATATGAGAACCAGGGATTGAAGACTGCCCCTTTAAGCTGTTGGTCCTTCCGATAAATGTAATTAGCTATTAAAAGAGCAGTTTTGCCTGCTTAGCTGTCCTAAGGGTTTACTCCCAATATGTTCATATGTGGTTTACTGTCACACTTGAAAACATCAGCCCATGTAATGTGATATTGCAACAATTGACCCCTTAGGGGAGAACCATTTGATTTCTGGGGGGGGGGTATGGAGGATTTTGAGAAAAAAAATTTGTCGCCAGGTGAGATAGAAGAAAAAAAAAATTGATCCTGCCATGGCCTGAGAAAAAAAAAATTGTCATAACAGACAGAAGTGAAAAAAAAAATTGTCACAATGCACCAGAAATTAGCAAAATTTGGGAAACCCTATTCTCATGTATACTTTGCCGGCGCGCCGCCATAGGCGGCGCAAATGTTTTTACCACAAGCAATTCTTATGTTTTTTTCCCAGCACTTATGATATGAGCATGCACTACATAGGTCTACTTACACCTCAGTGCACTCAATGTTTTCCTTCCCTTTCCTGACCCAAGAAATCATATTTCAGGATTTCTGTTGCAATATCTCAATGGCATAGGCACTATCTAAAGGGGACTTTTTGACTTCTGTAAATTGTGAAAATTTTAAAACACAAGACAGGAGTCAATAAACTAGTGTTAAAATCAATATAGTATTCTCTCAATATAAATATATTAGGAAGATGTACAAGTTGACAATGAAAAATTGAGGAACAACAAATGTAATGAAATACAAGGGAGAGGGTCACTAAAAAAATTGAAACTTAAGGGGCGTTACTCAAAATGTGGAGAGGAAGAAGGGGACGGGTTACTCAATATATTTTGGCGAAATAAATTGAAACACATCTCAGATTGCACCATTGCACACATCCATTTCTCAAAATTTTCAATGCGAGAGGGGGGTACCCCCTCTCGTGCTCTCCCCCCCTTGGGTCTTCTAACAGTTTTACTGGTAAAAGACAAATTTAAAATACCTATCGGATTGCACTACACTGCACCGTGGCGCACATCAATTTCTCAAAATTTTCACAGGATCTAGGACAAAACTGAACTGTTGTGAATTCATCCTTTATTATCACAGAAACATGTTTTCATTTACCTCAGTTCAATGACCATTTTGACAGTTAAACATACCATATTCATGCTTTTCATTAGAAGCTGGCAGCTGGAGAAATGACACAAGAGGGTCACAAGATTCCGTTCCTGTATATTTATTTATCTTCAATCTCTGGCAAACAGAACTGTTTTTCACAAATTGTATTGTCATTGTTTGGTTGTTGAATATTGTGACACAAACACTGATCATGCATAAAATGTAAAAATATTGCAGTGTTCAATGTCATTTTCAAACAGTTTTACCAAATGCAAAATAACCTGAAACTCCTCTCAGATTGCACCATTAAACACATCAATTTCCCAAAATTTCCAATACGAAGGGGGGAAACCCCCTCTCGTGCTCTCCCCCTTGGGGTGTTCTAACAGTTTCACTTAGTAAAAAAAAAATTAAAAAACACCTCTCAGATCGCACCAGACTGCACCATTGCACACATCAATATCTTAAACTTTCCATGCAAGATAGGGGAAAGCCCCTGTGACACTTTCCCCCTAAGCCTCTCACGTGTTCTCCCCCTGTACTTTCAAATTCTGCCCGGTCAGATATCCTAGTGAAAACCTTGTCATAATACCCATCCAATTAAACAATATACTATAGTATATGGTTAGATACTGCGTGAGCTTTTATATCTTTATTTTATTGTGACTTGCAATTTCATTTTGATGGGTTCACCTTTTTTGAACCATCATGAGATAACTGATGATAGTCTAGCAGAGTACATCAGGATTTCAAAGGTCTTTACTGTTAAATTGCTGTATTTTGTAAATTTTACAAATACATGTATTTGTATTTAACTTTTCTAAGTGGGGGGATCAGTCAAAATTTCAGAGTTAGAGAGGGGAGTTACTCAAATTCATCATGGTTGACGGGGGGGGGGGGGGGGGGGGGGGGGGGGGGGGGGGGGGGGGGGGGGGGTCACTTGAAATTTCTGAGTTTCAGGCCGTAAATAATGACGGCTCCCTTATATACAACGCATCACAAACTTGATGACAAAGAAAAAAAATTTGCATTGCTACTCCATTTGAAAAAAAAAATTGATGCAGCTCTGACAGTAGAAAAAAAAAAATTGCTGTCACTGTGACAGGAAAAAAAAATTTGCTCCCATACCCATTTCCTCCATACCCCCCCCAAAATCAAATGGTTCTCCCCTTGTTAGAGATTTTCGTGACAATTTTTAGGAGCAGTTACAGTTATTCCATTACATGAAAAGGTTTTGCTAAAGTGTGGGGACATTTCCTTTGTAATCATTTTCAACCGTGTTTCTGAATTTTCGGATGAAAAATTGATCTACGGTATGTTTACGGATCTTTTCCTGAAAAGCTACCCATTTGGGTGGCACATACCCATGTGTACCTTTCTATGGGAGTACCCTGTCCCCAAAGTGCCATCCTATAAACCCGTCAGGCAAACTCTGTTACTCTGAGAACTCTTGCCTCTCGTTTCACCATGTTTTAGAATTTTCGGACGAAAAATTGATCTATGATTACTGAACTTTTCCTGAAAAGTTACCCATTTTTTGGGTGGTACATACCCATGTGTACCTTTCTATGGGAGTACCCTGCCCCCTAAATGCCATCCTATAAACCTGTCAGGCAAACTTTGTTACTTTGAGAACTCTTGCCTCTTGTATGACCTCACTGTCCTTCTATACTGGTTTACCCAACAGTCTACCAGTATGTCCTTGAACTGGTTTATAGATCAGTAAGTCCATCATGGCTTACAAAGAATGAAAAGCTACTTATACTGTATCAGTTTTATGTCAATCATCATAAGGCCAGAGTAAGTAAATTCTTTGTTTTGCATTCACGCCCTCTTTAACTGCATATGTTTTCAGAGGTTTTTTTTCTGGGAAACAAACAGACTTTTCTTGCAGAATTCACCGTCATTGGTGATATTTTGCCACAAAAGCAATTAAGCCATAAAGTTACATTGGGAAAAAAACATTTTCTCACAGCAAGTATATTACAACTACTGAAGTATGTAGAGATATAAGACAGTACCCTGCAGAAACATTAGCTCTCTACAGGTACGTGAAAGTTGGAAGAGAAAACTGTCAAATGATGGAAACTGGTTTTGTGTGAAATCTTACCGGTAGACCTTTTTTCACAAGGGTCTATGGTGAAATGTACTGTGTGTGTGTGTGTTTTTAACCAATTACCAGCCTACCGGTACCTTTTGGAAGTTTGGGTGGACGCAAAACAGAGAATTTACTTATTTTGGCCATTCCAGATTCTGATAGCCGTGATTTACTTGTGTACCGGTACAACAAAGTCAGGTCTTATCAAGGATAGGAGAGTTTGCTTCCAAATGACAGAAATGATTGACACAAACTCATGCGTAAGGCAGTTGATTCCTTGTGTGCCGTGCATGATAAACTAAATGATCTATTTTGCAGGTGTTCCCAAAACCGGTTCAGGGACATAGGTTGTGTTGTGAATTAGTTCAGAAATACAGCACAGGTAGACTGCACATCGCAACTCAATAGAATTTCCTTGAGATAAACTAAGCTTGATCAGTCCTATTACTTGCTTGGAGGTGTATTTGTACATTATAAAGTCACCAGGGTGAAATGGTTTCGGGCTGAGGTGATGCTCCGGCTGAAGTGGTGTGGAACAAAATGGCACTTGGAACGAGATTATTTTGGCATGAAATATGTTTGGGGCAAGGTGGTGGGACAACCTGGTTTTGGCGTGAAGTGTTTGGACTCTGGCTAAGGTATTTCTGTAAGTCAGGCCAAACAGCAAACAATCTGAAGATAAACACAGCAAAAGATTCACTAGTTTCTTTTAGATAGAACAGATAATACTAAACCTGTTGTCCTCTTTGTAACACATTTTCATACATCTTACTTCGATGCTAGGGCAAAAAAAATAATTGTGCTGTTCTGATAACCTGACTACCCAATTTTTTTACTCGCCGTCCCTAGACTTTTTAGAACTACCGGTACATAGACGCTGGAGTATAATAAAAGGAAGAAAAAACCTGTAAAATCACGCACGCGAGAAATAAAGAGAAAATCATGTCAAAACTTAGCACTTACATTATGTTACAAACAATATAGTGGCCAGCAATATACTGTATTTACATACATTTCGCAAATGCAATCACAGCGAGGAAAGATCATTGTTGTCCGCTGTAAATGGGAAACAGACTTTCAAACAGATTCTTAGGAAAACCACCCAGGGTTTTCTCTATGTAAAAAACACTC
Organism: Ptychodera flava; assembly: GCF_041260155.1. NCBI lineage: Eukaryota > Metazoa > Hemichordata > Enteropneusta > Ptychoderidae > Ptychodera > Ptychodera flava. The sequence goes on from NW_027248278.1 coordinate 7,217,957, forward strand.
TTGAGTTGAATGTGCCAGTACTGTGGCTTAGCCGTGGTTTGAAGTCCAGCAGATGAATATCCATGTTGGGGACGCTACAATGAAGTTCAGCGTGAAGTACATTTGCTTTTGTTTTGAGCAACTGCAAGAGGTTGAGGAATTACGAGAGCCAAGAAAACCGTTAAACGGTTAATGCATTTCAAGTTCTGAAAGCAGGTCTGAAACTTGACTGTGCTTTAAAGTACTGTTTCCTGTCAAAGATTACGATTAAGCCAGTTCAGTTTCTATGACATTCAAACATCATACACGTCAACCAGTATCCGATCTCATGATGGAACTGTTAAGAGCTACAGGGTTTGAACCCCTGAATAATGCATATCTAAAAATAAAAAAGAAATATTGAAAAAAAAATTCCTTACCTACCTACCCTATTTTTGAAACCATGTTATCAGAATAGCACGATTTTTTTTTTGACCTAAGTCAATATTTGACCCTGAAATCAAGGACAGATCATGTCAACTTTAGAGAAAGAAAAGATACCAGTTTCAAGGCTGAACAGGGCTCCTTAGACCGGACATTTCTGACGTATTCATGTACTGATTGCTACCATCTTACGGAATCCGCAAGATGCAAAGTGTGGCCACTATAGATTGTCGACAGTCCCTTGTGCCGTTTCTTTTGCATTGCTATAGTCTCTTGCACATATGGAGGGGGGTTTGGGTTCGCATGCATACCCGGTACAGCCGCTAAGGCACAAGCTGGGAATGCCGCAGGCATGACTGCGAGTGCAGAAGATACGTCTTCAGCACTTATGGTTATGTTCATGCTTGCGTTATTTTCCTTCCCTGTATGTGCAGGAGACTATAGCAATAATAGAAGAGAAAAGGCACATAGGGACTGTCAACAGTCTAGGGCCACTACAATGTACGGTACCCTACATGTATGTGTTGGTACTACCTAGCTCAGATTACAACTTACAAGAATGATATATTGACAAAAGTTCAATTTTCTGAACTTAAAATTTCAGTGGCCCATCAAATAGCAAGGCTTGACAGTTTTATGTACGGTAGATTTCACAAGATCAAAGTAGTGTCAAATGTAAACAGAGAGATTTAAAAATATCGTGTTTAAAAGATATTACAACGAGACAGTGCCACTTTAACATTGCCGGCAGTCAGATAAAAAAGTGGTATCTAGTTCATACAAAGATTGCGATAAGACAGAAACTTGTGGATCACGTGAATACACTCGTTAATACTGCACTGGTAGAGTTTTCACAACGAAACAGTTTAATATATGAAGCCAAGCAATTTACATTCATTCTAAAGGTATTTTAAAGTATTTTAGAGATACAGGCAGCAGATATGGTGACTCATCAGAGATAACTGATATGAAATTTCATTCACATCTACCTACATCCATGGTTATTAAATCCAGTATGGAAATCTACTGGATACAGAGGAAAGCATTACGCCATACCCAGAGTTCTCCACAAGGGGATTTTTAGGGATGGGCCACCCCCCTGTGTTTGGAGCAGTTTATTCATTATTCATATGAAAATAACTGCAAAAAGGAATATATTTTCAAACAAAAAAATATGCAATTTATGTATTGATGTGTAAACGGATTATTCCTCTGTTTTTTCCAAGCTGAGGAGAATGCTATACAAACATAATTTACTACATATAAACACCTACAGTTGCTTGTTTACCGATATGGCAAAGCAAAGCCTCAATTTACACAATGTTTTCACATGGAGGTAGCAGACTTCTACGGTTTGCGCCACAACGGCTTCATTGACTTGTTGCTTCACGAAGTCCCTGTGACACAATGAGTAAACATAGGGCCAAAGTCCCTGTGACACAATGAGTAAACATAGGGCCAAAGTCCCTGTGACAAAATGAGTAAACATAGGACCAAAGTCCCTGTGACAAAATGAGTAAACATAGGGCCAAAGTCCCTGTGACACAATGAGTAAACATAGGGCCAAAGTCCCTGTGACACAATGAGTAAACATAGGGCCAAAGTCCCTGTGACACAATGAGTAAACATAGGGCCAAAGTCCCTGTGACACAATGAGTAAACATAGGGCCAAAGTCCCTGTGACACAATGAGTAAACATAGGGCCAAAGTCCCTGTGACACAATGAGTAAACATAGGGCCAAAGTCCCTGTGACACAATGAGTAAACATAGGGCCAAACTCCCTGTGACACAATGAGTAAACATAGGGCCAAAGTCCCTGTGACACAATGAGTAAACATAGGGCCAAAGTCCCTGTGACACAATGAGTAAACATAGGGCCAAAGTCCCTGTGACACAGAGCCAGAGTCCCTGTTACACAATGAGTAAACATAGGGCCAAAGTCCCTGTGACACAATGAGTAAACATAGGGCCAAAATCCCTGTGACACAATGAGTAAACATAGGGCCAAAGTCCCTGTGACACAATGAGTAAACATAGGGCCAAAGTCCCTGTGACACAATGAGTAAACATAGGGCCAAAGTCCCTGTGACACAATGAGTAAACATAGGGCCAAAGTCCCTGTGACACAATGAGTAAACATAGGGCCAAAGTCCCTGTGACACAATGAATGAGTAAACATTGGACCAAAGTCCCTGAAGCTACTATAGACATGGATACAAAATTAAGTATTTCCTGACTGTATGAAATTATCTCACTAAGGTCATCCTAGGGATCTGTATACCAAATATCAAAGCTGTCAGACAAGTGGCTTCGATGAAATAAATTTTTGACCAAAAACGTCAAAAAAATTCCTTAAAAATACAGATTTGCATATTTCATCACAATTTGAACAAATCTAAGTTGGATTACCCACCTAGGGACCTGTATACCAAATATTAAAGCTCTCTGACCAGAGGTTATGAAGAAGAAGATTTTTTACAAAAAACGCCTTTTTTGCACTAATTTGCATATTCAACAATATCAAAAAATAAAAAAATAGTTTCTCATAATCATATTTTGCATCTACCAGTACACAACAAATATCAAATCAGTATGTACTGCAGTTCTCAAGATATTTGAAAGGACGGACATCCTCAAAAACGGACATACATACATACGTACACAGTGACACATACAGACTGACGACGGAAGCCAGACGGATACCCATCCCAATAGCTTCTATACACTACAGTCTATAGTAGAGCTAGCAAGAGCTTTGCAAAGCGATAAGTACATATATGTGGTTCACAGATTTCTCTAAATAATTGACTGAAGAGTAAATACAAGCTGTATAATTAGGAGAAAGCATTTTGATTTCACAGTGGTGGAAGATTTAAATAAAACTGTCATCGTCGACAGGTGATGGAGAAAACAAATAATTTGATTCTTTGATTGCTTGAGAAAAACAAACTTGTTCCAGCAGATTGTATTGCTTTTGCATAAACAAAAAATAATTCGATGCAGGACTGACTACTGGAAAAAATACCGTCAAGGACACTTATTAGTCCGTGGGCTGGAGGGGCCCACCGTGCACCCCCCCCACATCCCTACTTCTTGGGTATTTTTTTTGTTCTTTAGGACCTGCTGAACAAGAAAAAAGATGTTAACATTGGATATTTTGGGATGCACTACCTATCTGGGCTGGTTTTTGATTTGCATGTACCGCAAAAAATGGCGAAAAATGGGTAGGGGTAGGGGGTACTATATCCTCCCCTACATTGAGTAAACTAGCATGAAATAGCACAAACTATACATTTTTGGAAAGCTGAGATTCTGCTCTTTATGAAAACACCAACTTTAGCAAAATTAATTTGTGTACATAGAATAGGACGATTTAAAATGAATTTTTTTGACAATTTTGAAATTTTTTACCCAAAATACCATGTAACAATTGTGATTTACTTGTTATTAAGCAAAATTTTGACAGCTTTTTGTGTTTGAATTATTTATTCCCACATATTAAACAAGAAAAAAGTGTTAACATTAGATATTTAACTATACACTACTTCTCTTGAGTCAATTTTGAATTGCGGTATCTGTATGGGGTGTGCAAAAGCTAGGGGTAGGGGTACAACATCTTCCTTATATTCTTTCCTTGATGAAGTAAACTGGCTTAAATGCCATATACCTTATAGTTTTAGAAAGCTTAGATACTGGTCTTTCTAAAATGCATAAAGTTTTAGTGAAAAAATATGACGTCATAGAATTGGATAACTTTAAATCGATTTTTTCTGGTAATTCAGTATTTTTAACGGGAAGAAAATACGATAACTATTGTTTCCTCCTTATGAAGCAATCAACACATTTATGGATGTTATTTACTAATTGCAATGTGCTGAAGAAGAAAATAAATGTCAAAATTGGGTATTTACCATGCATTATTGTCTCTAGTCACTAAAATAGCAAGTTTTGCTACATTGGTATATCGTGAATGGGCATTCTATTGTTATGCAATGAACTAATGCACAGCCTTAAAAAGAAGACTCGAAAACGTGCACACATAGTCACATTGCCACTTTCTCCTTCAAGTAAATAGATTATTGACGACTGTCTATTGTTATAATTTAATTTTTAAATATTTTTCTATAAAATAATTTTGTTTAAGGCGTATTTGGAAAATTGTCTATGCCTCCTTGTCTTACTTTATATACAGCAAGCATTACTAACAATCTGTTAGGCCGAGGCTAGAGGGGGCGTCTACGTGCACCTCCCCCCCTCACCCCACAGGATAACAAACCTGTAATTTTCAGAAGCCTTGGGATCCCTAGAATAAGAAATGGGATTTTAACAGACAAAATATAGGGACTCAATAGCTGTTACGGTCATATTTTGAAGGGTACCACAAAATCACGATTTTGTGACCCACGTGGATTTTTGTCAACCTGTCTTCTTGTACGTGATCTGCTGAGCTTTCTGTTTAACATGACCTAGGTTATGGGGTATCATTAGAAAGGTGATTTATTCTTCTTGAAAATGGTATATAGCAATATGCAATATCTCTATAGTTTTCATGAAATAGGGCCATAATTTACCCCATACCCCAAAGTTTTATGTCACAAATTACTGTCAAAACTAATCTAAATTCCACCAATTATTTACCTATACATAATACAAAAGGCATACTGTGTATTAACTTTGTGTTATTTGCTACAGGTACATGTTAGAAACTTGGAATAAACTTTTAACAGAAAAAATATGGGATCCTGTAGCTGTAACAGTCATATTTTGAAGGGTACCGAAAAATCACAGTATTACTGACTCGCATTCGTTTTTGTTAAACCTGTCTTCTTGTAAGTCTTCTGCTGAGCTTATTTTGAACATAACGAGGCCAATGAGGTACCATGAGAAAGTTAATTTACTCTTCTTTAAAATGATATGTTGCAATATGCAATATCTTCTATAGTTTTCATGAAATAAGATCAAAACTTACCCCATACTCCAACGTTTTATGTCGCAAATTACCATCAAAACTAATCTCAAATTCTACCAATTATTTTCCTACACACATTACAAAAGGCAGTTCTTTGTATAAAATATATTTTATTTGGTACAGGGACATGTCAAAAATATGAGTTAGACTTTAAAGAGTCAAAATATTGGTATTGAATGACTGTTACTGGCATGTTTTGAAGGGTACCGTAAAGTCAGAATATTACCGACTCGCACATGTTTTTGTTAATGTGTCGTCTTGTAAGTTTTCTGCTGAGCTTACTTTTTACCATAGTCTAGATTATGGGCTGCCATTGGAAAGACAATTTATTTGGCTTAAAATGACATATTGTAATATGCAATATCTTCTATAGTTTTATGAAATAGGACCAAACCTTACCCCATACCCCAAAGTTTTATGTGTATATTACTGTCAAAACTAGCATTTAATTTCGATAATTTTATAAAAAAGACAAACTTTGTATGAAACCTATTTATTTGTTACAGAGACATTTCCAACAATGAAAGATACCATTACAGGATAATTATTGTGATTTAATAGCTGTTAGCATCATAGTTTGAAGGATAGCAGGATATATGTTGCTGAAACCCGTGAAATTTTATTAAACAAGTTTCCATGAAATTTATCTGCCAACCTTTATTTTAATCCGTAACGCAGATTATAGGGTATCATTACAAAGCTTTTATCACTCTTTATTTTAGCATATGATAAAGTGCATTATCATCTGAAGTTGTAATGAAATGGCAAAAAACTTACCCCAGCCCTTGGTTTTATTTGCAAACATCTGTTCGAAAACTTTGAAGTTTGCGAATTTGGGATATGGGGTAAGTCTGGTCCTATTTCATGAAAACTATTAAAGATATTTCATATTACAATATGTCACTTTAAGGCAAAATAAATTTTCTTTCCAACGATAGCCTATAAGATAGGTTAGAGTAAAAGTAAGCTCAGCAGATGACTTACAAGATGACACATTAACAAAAACACATACGAGTGGGCAAGACTGAGACTTTACAGTACCCTTCAAAACATGACAGCAACAACCATTCATTCCCAATATTTTGTCTGTTAAAAGTCTATCTAATATTTGTAACATGTCTCTGTAGCAAATAAAACAGATTTCATACAAATCATTGCCTTTTGTAGTATGTCTAGGTAAAAGTTTGGTAGAATTTGAGATTAGTAGTGATAGTGATTTGCAATATAAACTTAGGGGTGTTGGGTAAGTTTTGGTCTTATTTCCTGAATACTTAAGAAGATATTATATATTACAATATGTCATATCAAAGAAGAAAAAATTACCTTTCTAACGATACCTCAATGGCCGGGTTATGTTGAAAAATAGGCTCAGCAGATGACTTATAATAAGACAGCTTTAACCAAACGTATGTTGGCAATACTGTGAGTTTGTGGTAGCCTTCAAAATATGACTGTTACAGCTACAGCATCACAATATTTTTTCTGTTAAAAGTTCGTTTCAATTTTTTCTGTTAAAAGTTCGTTTCAAGTTTCTAACATGAACCTAAAGCAAATATACTAAATTTAATACAAATCATTGCCCTTTATATTATGTCCCGGTCAATTGTTGTCAGAATTTGAGATTAGTTTTGACGGTAATTTGGAATATAAAACTTTGGGGTATGGGATAAGTTGTGGTCCTATTTCATGATAACTATAAAAGATATTGCATATTGCAATATATTATTTTAAAGAAGAGTAAATTACCTTTCTAATGATACCCAACTTATTATATTATGTTAAAAAGTAAGCTAAGTAGAAGACTTACAAGAAGACAGGTTTAACAAAAATGTATGCGAGTTGGCAGTACTGTGATTTTGCAGTACCATTCAAAATATGACTGTTACAGCTAGAGCATCTGGATATTTTTCTGTTAAAAATTTATTTCAAGTTACTAACATTTACCTGTATCAAATAAAACAAATTTGATACACAGCATTGCCCTTTGTATAATGTCTAGGTAAACAATTGGTAGAATTTAAGATTAGTTTTGACAGTAATTTGTGACATAAAACTTTGGGGTATGGGGTAAGGTTTGGTCCTATTTCATAAAAACTATAGAAGATATTGCATATTACAATATGTCATTTTAAAGCCAAATAAATTGTCTTTCCAATGGCAGCCCATAATCTAGACTATGGTAAAAAGTAAGCTCAGCAGAAAACTTACAAGACGACACATTTAACAAAAACATATGCGAGTCGGTAATATTCTGACTTCACGGTACCCTTCAAAACATGCCAGTAACAGTCATTCAATACCAATATTTTGTCTCTTAAAAGTCTAACTCATATTTTTGACATGTCCCTGTACCAAATAAAATATATTTTATACAAAGAACTGCCTTTTGTAATGTGTCTAGGAAAATAATTGGTAGAATTTGAGATTAGTTTTGATGGTAATTTGCGACATAAAACGTTGGAGTATGGGGTAAGTTTTGATCTTATTTCATGAAAACTATAGAAGATATTGCATATTGCAACATATCATTTTAAAGAAGAGTAAATTAACTTTCTAATGGTACCCCATTGGCCTCGTTATGTTCAAAATAAGCTCAGCAGAAGACTTACAAGAAGACAGGTTTAACAAAAACGAATGCGAGTCAGTAATACTGTGATTTTTCGGTACCCTTCAAAATATGACTGTTACAGCTACAGGATCCCAATATTTTTTCTGTTAAAAGTTTATTCCAAGTTTCTAACATGTACCTGTAGCAAATAACACAAAGTTTATACACAGTATTGCCTTTTGTATTATGTATAGGTAAATAATTGGTGGAATTTAGATTAGTTTTGACAGTAATTTGTGACATAAAACTTTGGGGTATGGGGTAAATTATGGCCCTATTTCATGAAAACTATAGAAGATATTGCATATTGCTATATACCATTTTCAAGAAGAATAAATCATCTTTCTAATGATACCCCATAACCTAGGTCATGTTAAACAGAAAGCTCAGCAGATCACGTACAAGAAGACAGGTTCGACAAAAATCCACGTGGGTCACAAAATCGTGATTTTGTGGTACCCTTCAAAACATGACCGTAACAGCTATTGAGTCCCTATATTTTGTCTGTTAAAATCCCATTTCTTATTCTAGGGATCCCAAGGCTTCTGAAAATTACAGGTTTGTTATCCTGTGGGGTGAGGGGGGAGGTGCACGTAGACGCCCCTCTAGCCTCGGCCTAACAGATTGTTAGTAATGCTTGCTGTATATAAAGTAAGACAAGGAGGCATAGACAATTTTCCAAATACGCCTTAAACAAAATTATTTTATAGAAAAATATTTAAAAATTAAATTATAACAATAGACAGTCGTCAATAATCTATTTACTTGAAGGAGAAATGGCAAATGGACTATGTGTGCACGTTTTCGAGTCTTCTTTTTAAGGCTGTGCATTAGTTCATTGCATAACAATAGAATGCCCATTCACGATATACCAATGTAGCAAAACTTGCTATTTTAGTGACTAGAGACAATAATGCATGGTAAATACCCCATTTTGACATTTATTTTCTTCTTCAGCGCATTGCAATTAGTAAATAACATCCATAAATGTGTTTGATTTGCTTCATAAGGAGGAAACAATAGTTATCGTATTTTCTTCCCGTTAAAAATACTGAATTACCAGAAAAAATCGATTTAAAGTTATCCAATTCTATGACGTCATATTTTTTCACTAAAACTTTATGCATTTTAGAAAGACCAGTATCTAAGCTTTCTAAAACTATAAGGTATATGGCATTTCAAGCCAGTTTACTTCATCAAGGAAAGAATGTTGTACCCTACCCCTAGCTTTTGCACACCCCATACAGATACACGCAATTCAAAATTGACTCAAGAGAAGTAGTGTATAGTTAAATATCTAATGTTAACACTTTTTTTCTTGTTTAATATGTGGGAATAAATAATTCAAACACAAAAAGCTGTCAAAATTTTGCTTAATAACAAGTAAATCACAATTGTTACATGGTATTTTGGGTAAAAAATTTCAAAATTGTCAAAAAAATTCATTTTAAAGTCGTCCTATTCTATGTACACAATTAATTTTGCTAAAGTTGGTATTTATCATAAAGAGCAGAATCTCAGCTTTCCAAAAATGTATAGTTTGTGCTATTTCATGCTAGTTTACTCAATGTAGGGGAGGATATAGTACCCCTTACCCCTACCCATTTTTCGCCATTTTTTGCGGTACATGCAAATCAAAAACCAGCCCAGATAGGTAGTGCATCCCAAAATATCCAATGTTAACATCTTTTTTCTTGTTCAGCAGGTCCTAAAGAACAAAAAAATACCCAAGAAGTAGGGATGTGGGGGGGTCACGGTGGGCCCCTCCCAGCCACGGACTATATGGCTCACATTTGGTTCGAAGTGGTCCATTCAAGAAATATTTAAACCAGGAAAAACAAGAATGACGAAAGCTAATAAGGTCTCCAACTTAGGTACTGGCGGTCATCTTTAGGAACAGGTCAACCTTTAGCAATGGGACAAGCAGCTATCCTAAATACATAAGCAAATGTCAACAACAAAAAGTAGACAGAGAAGGCTTGATAAAAAGAAAGGTGGGAGTGGGCAAAAAAATGTACAAGGGATCTGGTAAAAGAGTAATGCTACCTCATCAATCTTCTAGACCCTAACCCCTCCTGAATATCAAATGTTCCACCCCTTGGTATTACATAAGGCCAGCTGCACAAGATGACAGGAAATGTATTTACAACCTCAGGGATTTTTTAATTAATGCCATGAGTGTTATCATTCTAATGTAAACAGCACTTAAGGTAGTTACAGATAGTGAAATGCCTTCCACTGTGGGCGGTGATTACAACATCTGGAATTATCCTGGATCCAAATTTCTCATCAGCTCTTGTGTGTCTTACATAGAAAAGTTGCAAAAATTGGTCCGCAATGAAAAAATTCACCTAAGTTTTGTTTTCTGGATCAAATTTTCCTACAAATAGATACCAAATATGACAAAATTATGTTCACAGCCTTCGAAACTGTCTCAGAACATATCCTGGGTTGGTGTAGGTCATTTAAGGTCACAAATTACCTAAAATATACAAATTTGGGGGTTTCCCAACACTTTGAGCAGAAAATTTATCTGATAACATCCCTTGGGACTTTATACCAAATTACAAAGCTATCAAACAAGTAATTTTGAGAACAAGTTTTCTTGACCAAAAATGACAATATTGTCTTGAAAATACAAATTTGTATATTTCAGGACAATTTCCACATATCTAACTATTGTCATCACTGTATGTCAGTGTACCAAATATAAAAGCTCTCTGTCCAGGAGCTTTAAAAAGAAAACACCGTTTAAGATTTTTTGACCAAAAATGACAAAATTGCTCCAAAATAGTAATTTTCCCATTTTTGTCATAATTTCAACAAATTATAAGAGTAACACCCTTGCAAACATCCAATCCAAATTTGAGAGCAATTGGGCTGGCTGTTTCAGAGTCGAAGAATTTTTACTGAAAATGAGAAAAATCACTAAAAAGTTCAGCAAAAATACAAAATTAAGGATATCTTCAAAATATTCGTAAAACTGCACAAGGTTCACCTAAGGTACTTGCACACAAATTTTCATAGCAATCTAAACAGTGGTTCTTGAGTTATTGATTCTTGACCATTTTCACATTTTGTAAGCTCATTTGCATAATTTTGGCAACGCAGACTTCATTTGAATAAAATACCATCTATAGCCCAGGATGCATCTACATACCAAATACCAAGCTGAAACGTGCAGCGTTTTGCGTGTTTTTGATGTTGACGGACATACTGTACATACGTACATACATACCGGTACATACATACATATATACATACATACATACATACAGACGCCATCGACTTCAGGTTATACGATAACCTCACATTGGTATAACCAAATGTGAGCTAAAAATTGCTGATTCCCCTCACCCCCCCCCCCCCCATAATGATAAATGGAGCATTCCCCCTCCCACCCCACAATAAAAAGGGTTCTCCCTTTACATGAAGAGATCTGCACATGAGTTGTGAGAGGCGGTAAAAATAGGAAAAGAAGTTCAAATTTCATGGCTATTCTTTTTAAAATATTCTGAGTTACTGTTCCGTCTTTCCACTATATGTATCCATCGTTTGGACCGCTAGCCTAGCCAGCCTGTGCTGACCCAGTTGCACTGTGACCGACTTATCTGCTTGAATGAGCTGGCAAGACTTCCGGGCTTTCGTGATCATAATAAACATGATATAATCGTATTGTAAGCTCATTTGCATAATTTTGGCAACGCAGACTTCATTTGAATAAAATACCATCTATAGCCCAGGATGCATCTACATACCAGTTCTTCCAGTAATCAGCAAAGTTTTGGAAAAGGCTATTTTACTTCGTATAAAACCAATTTTGTCCCCCACTCAAAATCAATTGCAACGAGGTTTTACAGAGAAGTCGTCCTGTAATAATACAGCTCTCCTCATCACCGAAGCACAAGCATATGCGAAAACAAACAAATCAAATCTCTTATTAACAACTTTTGATGCTCATAAAGCCTTCGACATTGTCTGGCATGCACAACTATTAAAACTACTTTATCAACGTGGAGTACAGGGACAACTTTGGATGCTCATAAATGATTTATACAAGGATGCCTTTAACCACATAAAATGGAACAGCAACATAAGCTCACCGATCACGTTATTACAGGGTACAAGACAAGGAAGCTCGCTCTCTGCAGAACTCTATAAGATCTACAATAATACAATCCTTGATGACCTGCAATCTTCACAACTTGGCCTCCATATTGGTGATATTAGCATCTCTGCTCCCACCTGTGCTGATGACATTGCTTTACTCACACAAGATACCTACTCAGAACGTGCTCAAACTAAGATCATCCAACATTCAATAAATAGAGATAGACAAATAATTAATACCGCAAAATGTGCATCCGTTCAGCTTGCCCCCGCAAAATTAACTTATGCTCAAGACGCCTGCAAACCTTCAATCAATAATGCGCCAATAGAAAGAACACAAGAGACAGTACATTTAGGCCTAAATAGAAATCTACAGCAATCAGTATATCCAGAAGACCGTATCGCTTTAGCTAGAAGTACCGTATACAGTCTTATGGGAGCTGGGTTACATGGCTTCAATGGCGTCTCACCTACAGTCTCGGTGCACATATGGAATATCTACATTATACCAAGAATGACTCACAATCTTGAAGGAACTATCATTCGTAATTCTGACATAGCCAAACTAGAGACTTTCCAAACTCAAAAATTGAAGCATTTACAACATTTGCCGACCAGATGCGCTGATTCTGCTACACATTGTTATTAGGAACTCAACCTGTTCAAGCTTTCATACATAAGAAAATGATCTCACTGTTTAATTCCATATGTCATAATCAGAACACTATTGAATACAGACTCGCCAGAAGACAGTTGGCACTGAATAATAGTCCATCGAACAGCTGGTTCGCACAACTCAAATCAATACATAACCAATACAACTTACCAAACCCTATAGAGATGCTTCTTGAACCTATATCCAAATATACACTCAAGAAACTGGTAAAATCAAACATTAGTGCCTACTGGACAAACCAACTACACAATGAAGCGAATTCGAAATCGTCACTACGCTATCTAAACATTACAGCTTGCAAGATATCTCAACCTCATCAAGTCTGGTCATCTGTAACATCATGTCCTAGAGATGTACAACGAGCCTGTATCAAAGCGAAACTACTAACTGGAACTTATATCCTTCAGGCCAATAGGGCAAAGTTCAATCAACATGAGGTCAATGCTGTCTGTCAACTCTGCTTTCAAGAACCAGAGGATAGAGAGCATTTTATAGCAATCTGCTACAAGCTAAACGCCATCAGAGAAAAACATTGGAGGAAATTGGAGCAAATTCTTCAACAGCATAACTATAATGACATCATCTCGATTGCCAGAGACGACACAGCCTTCAAGACACAGCTAATACTGGACTCATCAAAGATCATTCACAACCCACACCCAGATTTCACCAGAACTTTCGAGCACAGAACCCGGATGTTACTGTTTGCCCTACACACAGAAAGAAACACTCTGATTGAAAGGCTCGAACAATAGTGCTTCCATTTGAACTGTTCTCCTGTTTTCTTTATTTGTGTGTAATTGTGTCTTGTCTGTTTTTGTGTTTCCTTTTAACCTTGCTACAGACCTCAAGAGAGGGTGCTCCTATAGCGAAGGAGGAATTTCCATCACAACAACAACAACAACAATTGGCGGTGGGATAAATGCATCCGTATCGACATAATGACATTTTTAACACCAGTATTTTCGGTACTACGATCAGCTTCCTCAAGAATTACAACAAACAGGTAAAATGAATCAATTGATTATTTTGCAGTGTGTAATTCCTAGCGCAAACGAAATGATGAATATGTACCTTGAAAACAAACAGGCCGTTCGTCAGACGATCTCTTCACTGCGGTCAGACGGTCGTCGACATCGGACATCGCAGGATAAGGATCTTTTGTGAATGAAACATTTACGTTCCTCTTTACAGAAAACACGAAATCAGAATCCGCGTCCATTGTTTATCAGTCCCAGCAGCAGGCGACACAAGGAAGAGTCCGATGAGAGGTCAAGTCGGTGACCTTTGCTTGATACGCAGCAAAGCATGACGGGAAATACTCTTTCGTACCAATCGGGTCATTCGTGAGATGCCACTCACTACGCATTGCAAGCCAAGTTGTATGGATGTTTTTTTTTTGCCTGTAAAGCTCCAAGAGGTTTTGTAAATTTGTTAGTTTTTTTGAATGACAAAAAATCGAGCGATTACAGGGATCGCAGGAATAATTCATTGTTTTATTGCTTAAATGGGATTGTTTACAACTTCTTAAAATGCAGACCACATACTAAAATTTTGTCACAAATCGAAAAAACCAAATAATTACTCAAGCAAAGACATTGCCATTTTCCGAATCACAGGCACTAGATGTCTTCCTAAACTGTACTCTCTTTTGTCGCATCACTGTAGATTGCACACCAGGTAGAATGTTTTTACACCTTGACCTTGAGAGATGGGTATCTCACTTTACTGTACATAGCTTTTTAAATTCACCTCTTTTCCCCATTTTGAACTTATCAACAGTGTTTGAGCTAAGTGAGAAAAATGAGGGGCCATAGTTGGCCTAGGATCCTCAAAAAAATCACGGCAATTGAAGGAAAAAGAGGGTGGGGCACATTATTTGTAAAATGGCAAATTTGGAAACTTGGGAAGAACCGAGCAATACTATAGGGCTACTAACGTTAGTTGCATGACCTAGATTTCTAATTGCACTACATTTCATTATGGTAACTTCAAAATATACCACAATAAGAAATCAGAATGAAATGGATGTTACATCTTACTGACTGTTGCAAATAAGCTGTCAGTGACCTATATTTCACTTTTGTGCCTATTTTCTACCTCAGCCCTTAACGTGCACGTATTGTGGTTACCATGGAAACAATATTGGTCACATAGTATGATTTTGGTCATTATTGAGGGCAGTCTTCCAAAACACCTAATAAATCATTCGTAAATATTTACTTTTGAAGATTGCTGATAGGACTGTACTAGATCATCTCGAATTGGACCTACTTAAAGAGACAACAGTTTTAGCTTTTGATTTATAAATTTTGCCACACAAAACTAGAGCATCTGTCCTGCCTCTTCTACCCAAAGCAACAACCTTGCATACAAGATCGAGTTTGCACAATAAACGATATTTTTATCAACACATTCTAAGACATGATTTGACATGGTTTGGGAAAAATACAACAAATGTAAACTGCTTATAAACCTTTACGACTTTCACAGACACAACACATCATACATTTCCAGTCATGATATTGATAATATAATACCATTTATTTCCTTAAAAGTTTATTTTTACAATTAAAATATACACTATATGTCTGGTACACAACTTTATTATGGTTGTGAGAAGAATTCATTACAGGCATTGTCATTTTGCACAAGGCAGGGAAAACTCAGGCTGAAAACTCATCTTTATCTACAACATTATCATACACCCATACCTTTCTGACACTTTTTAAAACTTTGAGCGCAAAAGTCAAATTTTGTCGCCCTTATAATTTTTGTCAGATTTTTGCCAAAAATTTGATAAAAGACTGTGGTCAATGAAATGTTGCGTTCCTTTGGTCCAAAATTATCAAAAAAAATTACAGTAAAATTCATAAAAATTGGTGAAATGTCGCACTAAAATTTTGGTGGGAAAAAATACAGCACTCAAAGGGTTAAGTGGTTTGATGTAAGTATCAAGTGCATTATTTTAACTCCTCACAATTTGTTGAAATACCCAGTATTTGGCTTTGGTACCAGTTACACACACATTATTTTTGAACAAGACAATTAAATTATTTGAAAAAGTTCATTCATCAACATTTAAGTCCCATCAACATTTAAGTCCCAGGTTGTGTCTTGAAGCTAAATACCTGGTATTTCACAATGCTTCATGGATAGGACCGAGAAACTGTTGAAGTATACAAAATTACTTTCAAAAGTAGCAGCTGCAAAGGCCAGCAGAGGCAAGTAGTGTTTATAAATCAAAGTGTCCCCTGAGCCACATAGGCATGCAATGGCTCTAAAAAATTTATTTTATATCAGGAAATATTACATATTACAAGCTCTCAAATACTGCTGGTGCACAGACTGTTCCCCACCACTTCTTGACAGAGAGGTCAAAATGTGAATGATACAGACAATAAGAAAGTACAAAAAAATCAGCAGCAAAAAAGTTAACCCTGCATTTACAATGGTTTGGCCCAAACCCATTGATCAATGCTGAGTGTAGACTTGTTTACAGGGAAGTTGTGGTGTATAGCTCAAGAACGCTGATAAACATGTCAGGCCATATTGATTTAGACAGAACGTTGTTGCAGAGAGCAGATGCATGACTAAAATGCAAGTATGTAAACTTACAGTCTTAGGGTAGCATGCGCCTCGAAAGTGAAAGACTTAAACATTGGTTCAGACTTTCCTCAATGAAACTTTCAACCAATAAAAGTCGGGGTCACCATGGAAATTTTGGCAACATAACATAATATTTTACAGCCCCTAGTATCTATCCATCAGGGATACTCACTGGCGCTGAACAATGTTAGTAACATAAATGTCTCTGAAAGAGCGATGTTTTCAGTTTAGATCGGAAACTTTCAAGTGTTGGAGCAAAGCAAATCTCATGGGGCAGTTGGTTTCATAAGAATCGGGAGCTGAACAAATGAATGACCAGTCTCCTTACATGACTTGAGGTTTGTCCTTGGGATTTCCTTGGATTTTCAGTCGCTGTCTTGAACTGGAGCGAAGAGATCTGGTTTGCTTAACAACCTGGGCTGAGTATACCTCCATATATCTCTGTGTGATCAAATTCTGATCTTTGGCTCAAACCCTTGTACAACAAAGAGCACAAAGACTATATCATTCAACTCAAAGTCACTGTAAATATCAGAAATCAGTTGGTCAGCAGAAGTGTCATTATGATTAGTCTATGGTGAGATCAGCCTTGGTTGGCATAAACATTACAAAAATCAGGCATCGAAATTCCTGTAATAAATTTGACACAGTAAAGTGATAAAAATGCAGCTATTTACAAATATCACAAAAATTTGAAGTCAATCCTATGATTTCTTCTGAAATAAGTCTACAAATTACATATAACTTACTCGGGAAAGATATGAAGCAGCACATATTCTCAAAATATGTCAGATTACTACCCTATGAACTCTAACTGTGTCATATAGACAAGTATCTAGCTTCTCTACCAAACAAAGATATGATGTTGGCATTCATATGCAAATTACCTTCTGAAACAGTTCCCTCAGAAAAAGCTACAGAAATATTTGCATATGAAAAGAAAGTTTCAATTAATATGCAAATTACTTTTAGAAAGAATTAGCAATGAAACAATAGCTAAGAAGACATTGGCATATGAAAAGAATTTATTTTTCTATTTATCTGCTCACACAGACAAGAAAAGTTAAGTTTGAAGAGCTCTCTTTTTAGCATGTACTCGTTGGTGTGTTTTAACATTGCCCTTTTGTGCAAATCGTTTCCCACATTCTCTGCACTCGTATCGTTTTTCGCCAGTGTGTAATAGAATGTGCCTCATTAGGTTATCGCGTCTGGTGAAGGACTTGTCGCACAACTTACACGTGAGTTGGTTCTTCGCACCACCATTAACCTTCCTCTGTGAACGGTTTCCTCTCGGCACTTGCAAGGCTTGGTGTATCTCAAGATTTTTCTGTCGTGAGTATTCTTTCCCAACATCGTTACAGTTGTATTCTTTTTCACTGGCATGAATTTTCATGTGTTTGGTCAGGCTGGTTCGTCCTAAGAAATATTCATCACAATATTCACAGGAGATCAGCGAATTTTGCTCAACGTTTATCTCTCCGGCAGACACTTCAGGTCCTATTCTGGAATTGTCATTTCTCGTGCTATATTCCATGATGAGCGAAGTCTGACTTTCTCTGGATTTTTCAACCTTCTGGTGTTCAATATCGAAGACACAACGACCTTCTGGGTTGCTTGTTGTCGTGACAACCTCATGTTGACTGCAGCTCTGGGAATAGTCTCGAGCTGTTTCATCTTTGCAGCTTGTAAGTCCACTCATAAGAGCTCCCTTCAGTGTCCAAAAGGACTCAATCTGTGGGACTAAAGAACTCTGGCTGAAGTTCATGTCGCTGTTGCGGGCAGCTGTGTCGTGAGTGGAGTTACCGGTACTTGTTGATGTGTTACTTGTCTTTGTGACATGACTGAGGCTTGGCAAGGAATTGCACGGTTCAGACAAGTCTTCGCTTGAAGAGTCATTTTCCAGACGTCTCCTTTCCTGAGTAATTTCACCGTGGGCGCTTTTCCATCTGGGACTTTGATAACCTGGGAAAGTCATACCTCTGTCCGATACATTCTCATCTGAAGAGTTGTCACCTTGTTGTGGGTTGCAGCAGCGTTGTACACATGCAGCTTCCCCAGTGGACATCATGTACCCACTCTGATGTAGGCCACCTTCTGACGTTACCCCAGTAGCAATTGTGCGAAAGGTTTGTTGAATACCGTGCTCAATAGAATGTGGCACTCCCCGCGGTGTGTAGCTCTTGGAAAACCTTCCTACCTCACGACCAGTGTCTCTTCTGAATCTGTCACCTTCTATGACGTTTTCACTTTCCAAGGGAGAGTGCCTTGACTCATTTGTCCTCATGTCTACACCGCTGTGAGTTCGTGAACTAGGAAATGACGACATTTCACGCTCAATCATATTGTCAGGGCCTGCTTCGTATTCGTTTTCACTCCTGTAGTCTTTCTGGTGATATGGAGAAGTCTCATCTGATCCTCCTCCTGTGTTTGAGAGGTTTCTGGGGTTTCTATCTCCTCCACAGCTAACACTCACATCCATTTGAAGTGCACCACTCTCACAAAGGAAATTCAGAATCGTCACCTTTTCTGGAATCAAACACACAAAAAGCTAAAAATCAGATACAACAAAACAAATTCAACGAATTCTGAAGATGATTTGCCACTAGCCTGCCCATAAAAAATCAAGGCACAAATCAAGGTAAAATGTTGAAAATGTTTTAAGTTAGCCATCTACCCAGGTAGGGGATTTGGAAAGAAAGAGTCAGTGCAGTACCCTGGTAGGGTAAGTTTGAAAACTTATCCTCTCGCTGAATGCAAATCAGTGCTTGCTAATAAATAGCGCCCTCTGTGACAAAGCAGTAATGGGTCTAGTGGTACTATTTACCTTTGCTTGTCAGTTTATCATTTCTCAGTCGGTGGAATAACTCCATGGTTACTTTCACAAAGCAGTCGCCAAGACGATGGACTTGATTTGTCCTCCTCACTTCCTCCCATAGGTGACAACATTCTGTGGAAATAAGAGAATAACCGCGGTAAAAACCTACTACATCATATACAGGATACTTGACCCATTCTGGACACCTACCGGTACATGTAGTTCACCTTTAACGTTACTTATCAGTTGCTAAAGATAGTACCACTATATCTATATATAGTTCTATTTCACACAGTATCTCCATGGGGTTTGGAACCCCGATAGACAGAACTAGTAAATAATTTAAGATAGTATGTGGCTCGAAAGTGACAGAAATTAATTTTTGCCCATACTTTCCTCAGTGATATTTTCAACCATTCTCTTGCCAAGTCAAGAATATAAATCAGGGGTCACCAAGCAAATTTTGGTACAAGAGAAACAAATTACCTGACCTTTTAAGTTTCAACATGGCTAAAAAAACTGAGACAGTGAAAACTTTTTTACCCCAAGAGTTGTAAAATGATCCCCCTGAAGCAGTGGACTAGAAATGTAATAAAAATTAGAGTCCGGATATCTGTCCCTGAGGCACATTTGCTATGTTGTGTCTTGTAAATATTGTTTTGCAGTCATTTTTGCATAGAATCGTATTTTGTCAAGTTTTTTTCACTGATCAACTTGTCAGTGAGTGGCAGCTGGAAGTTAATTTTCTATGTGGTTTCCTTGAGCATATCATTTTTCAGTCATTTTGTCTATAAATTTGTATACATGAAGATTTTTAACTAATCAACTTGTCTGCAAGTGACAGCCATAAAGTGCTGTTGACAAGGAGAACCGTTAAAATGAAGAAAGCTTCAGTATAATTTTTGATATCCACAGGGTACAAGGAATATAACATCTATGAATTCTCTCATATATTACAAGTGAAATTTTGTGCAAAAAGAGATTTTCTAGACACTAAAATTAAAAAAAAAACTTAAAGATGATGATTTCAGGTATTTTCAAATGAAGAAAAACATTGAAAACTGACATTTTTTGCCAGTATACTTTCACTGGGTAAGGAACACAGTCAAGAAAACAAATTTTCAGTTGGCTAAACTGTAATACAATGTAGCTAAAATGTATTGTAGCTGAAATGTGACACATTGTAGCTAAAATGTGATACATTGTAGCCAAAATGTGATACATTATAGCTAAAATGTAGCATACTGTAGCTGAAATACAACACATTGTGGCTAAAATGTGATACATTGTAGCTAAATGTGATTCAATATATATAATACTGGTATATCTATCATGTACTGCACTGTATGTAGGGTAATGATTTGTAGTACAGTCAGGGTTGTAAAAATGTAGTCACAGTATTACATTGTTGCTAAAATGTACACAAAGAAAAATGATACTCAGGAGCTCTTCTGCAAAGTTTCTTAGGATATCAACAGAACAATTTCGATAGTAAGAATTATGCAACTGAAGTCATCAATATATTAGCCTTCAGAACACTGATGTCAGACATTTAAACTCGATCACTAAGTTCGGCCTTCAGAGGTGCTAAACAAAAATAATTCAAGATCAAAAATTCAATTGTCCTTTTTGTTGGGATTGAGTTCATGATGTATCTAAATTAAAAGAGGGATGGCAGTCTCTGTAAAACTCACTTTTAACTCTGACCTTTTGTTGAGGTAGTATGCCCCTCGAAAGTGAAAGATTTAAACCTTTGTGCAAACTTTCCTCGATAAAACTCTCAACCTTTCTCTTATCAAATGAGGAATGAAAATCTGGGGTCATTGTACAAAGTTTGCTCTAAGAGAAACAGATTTCCCAATAATTTCTGATACATTTTAAATTCAAAATGTCCATGATTCCTATGTTAACTCTAAAGAGAAAAATAAACTCAATTTCTGAAACAGCAAGATGATGAAAATTTTCATACTCCAAGAGATTTAAAATGAGCCCTAACAGGCATTATATAATTTGGAAGTCCATATATCTGTCCCACTGCACATTCGACGTTAAACACTTGTTTCAACACAATAGACCTTAAAACCGTTTTTAAGGTCTTGTTTCAACACAAAAGACATTGATTTTTTCCATAGCAACTTCATTCCTTACAAAAGAGAAGCCTCATTACAACCTCATTTCAATCGCCAAACTCTGTTCAAATTTGTCGGGAAATGAAAAGATGAAGTTTTTTGATTGACATATACATTTAGTTTATTTCTCAACACTTCCAGTGATTATCCTATGTACGACTAGTTTATTTACCAACACCTTCCAGGCCTCATGCGATTCACGTTTTACACCTAGTACGGTATTCGTGTATCGAAAGACCACCCTGACATCACACCTGACCAAAGACTTTAAGATTTATGAATTTAAAATATTTAAATGTGACTTTTACACACCACACATGTATATAAACTCTTAGATTTTGTGAATAAATTAGGATTTTGTAGCTAGTGTTAAAATGCAACACTCTGTACTGGCTTGTCTGTACGTCCTACCCTCACGGCCGTAACTTCCCTCCGCCACAAAATTTGCCTAAGAAAATTCAGTAAATTCTCAACTGCATTTGAGCCAACAGCGTACGACACCGATTTTCTAGCTAACGTCAGGAGTAAAACTACTCAGTAAAATACCCACAACAAAAAAAGGGAGTTCAAAAAATGGATGTACTCAGTTCAGCTTCAACCTGCTGTAATTTTCTGACCGCTACCCCTCCAAAACCTATGCCAAACATTACCAGTAACTTCTAATCATTATGCATGTCAACCGTGACAAACATCTACACATATCAAAACAGCTGTCTAAACAAAATTTGTCTACAAGTTGCTAAATGATCAAACAGCATCCCGTGACCACTGCCCACTCTTAACACGAACACAGGCTTAACACGAACACAGGCCTGGTACCATTAGCTGTCCTCAAACTGGGTCAACGTGTGTCCTTGAAAAGGGACCTCTGCAGATCATTTGACCACGATTTATTAACAGGAGTACCAAGGGAGGAGTTGAAATCGCAGAGGCTTAAGTTTTAATGGACCTAGTCCTGGCTAGAGTATTGCTACCTTTTGGTTCAGTTTATCAACACACAACTCAGCACTTTAATACGGCTTCCCCCCTCCGCACCTTAGCATCTGTGACAATGTATTGTTGATAAAGGAATATTAAGTTGTCATGATCTTTAAAAGTTTGGATGAGAAGTTCAGAAAGAGGGGACAATTTGAAATAAAATATTTCGGTCAAAAATAAGAGAAGTTGAATATGAGAAACTTTCAGTTAGTTCAAGGTGTGAGGGTCACTATTTAAACGGACAAGTAAGACCTGCCTGGATAAACGTGAACAAACAACAGTGGAAATGTATAACACCACCTTTCACCTCAGCTTAGTTTTTGGAGACGTGCCTGATTTGGGTCGTACGATACAGAGTCGTTAAATGCCCCACGGGCGCTCCACATGAACGGTCGATCGAGTGACAAGAGGCAGGTAGGCGAGAGGCCGAAGCCGAGCCTTAGTGCCATAGTGGTGGTATATTCTTGTAAACCCCCCCCCCCGGAAAAAATCACGTAAATATCATACTTTATGATCAAGATCCCCATTGGAATATGATTTCAATAACGGTTACTTTACTTTATTTTACTTTATGCCTATTTAGACGGAAAAAAATCACGTAAATATCATACTTTATGATCAAGATCCCCATTGGAATATATAATAATAATATTTTCATTGCTTGCTTGTAAATATAGAATTTACATCACATTTGTGGCAAGAATATGGAATATGATTTCAATAACGGTTACTTTACTCTATACGCCTATTTAGACATGTCTTAGATTTTAACTTGGTTTAAGCACCTGCATAGAGCTGAAAATCAACAGCGATATGATATGACAGGGTCGTCTATGTCTACACGTAATCCCCTAGATATTTTGTCGAGTGGGGGTACAGTATACTAAAGTGAGTAACCCTGGACCCATTGATGAGCACATATGGCGGAAAGTATAGAGATACGTGTAATTTCTAAACCCTCCCCCGTGATGATGTATTCATAAAGATTATGTCTATTGAACAGGGGGGATCCTGAAAATGGGCTGCCTTGGACGTGCAATAAGACAGAAACTGTCCACAAAGCGGCGATAATTACCTTGAAAACACATTGCTCTTCCATCTCTTGGGCCGACGTCTTGCTCTGCTAGCGCTGCGGGCGTCTTGCTTGGCGGAGATAAACTGCCACCATTTGTGAAGGTGAAGTTGATGTTTTTGTACAGAGAGAGCACAACGCCTACGTCCATTGTGGTCACCGTAGTAAGAGCTCAACTTGCCGAGCTCAATCAGGCTAAACTAAAGGCTGTGAAGCGTGTGAGCTTTATATAATGTCAACCGGTCCCTCCAGTTCACCTCTCGTCCGTCCCTCTTGTCATGCCATGGTCGGCGATTGCAAAGCATGCTGGGTAGTTCCTGGGATTGTCCCCATTTATGGGTCACGCTGCTGCATTGCAAAGCTTCATCATTAAATCATAAGGTGTCGAAAACTCCAGAAAAGAATCCTTGGTCCACCGATTTTTGCGTCTCTCCACCTGAGCTTTCACTCTGTGTCTTGCTAGGAAAATAATACAAATTTTAAATTTCCACTCAATCTCGTATGAGTTGGGGTTAACGGCCGGTCACGCTTGCCCCCCAAAAAATGCTGCGCCATGAGGCCAGCATAAATCAGAGTTATTGTATTTTTATAATTACCCTATTGTCTGTTTATTTGCTTTATTTACTTACTTGTCCATCTCGCCATTCTATATATGTATGTATCTTCCTATTCATCTTTGATGCGGAAAGCAAAATTACAAGAACAGTCAAAACTGCCCTCAAACGAGCATAGACATGATAGAGATACGAATATTTGCTTATACGCGTTTGTTTTGCCATTTCTTCGTACCACCTCTATGTGACCACTATCACGCGATATTTTCTTGACCTCAGACAGCATAGCAATCAAGCACCACGTGCAATAGATAAGTTTTTTTTGTTCTTAATTAATGCAAACAGTTGTCAAGATTGATGGATGTACGTTTGCTATATCCAGTAGAGGGCGCTGTTGTCTTCCCAGCTCACTACCGACATTGTTCAGAAACTCAAGTTTTGGCATGGTGTCCCGTCAGTTTTGGGATAACGTACCAAAACTATGGAGTCTTCCTGGAGTACTATCGGCATCGAACTTAAAATACAGGCCCATGGTTTTAGATTTTCCGGGTCACTTTCCACGCGATTAAAGGTAGTGTGCACCTCGAAAGTGAAAGATTTAAAATTTTGTTCAAACTTCCCTGAATGAAACTTTCAACCCATTCTCTTACCAAATCAACAATAACAATCATGGGTCACCGTGTAAAGTTTGGAACTAGCGAAACAAATTATTCAACGTTTTGCGATATTTGAAATTCAAAATGTCCGCCACCCCTGTGTTAGCTCTATGGGGTGAAAACAAAATTTTGGATTTTCGGAAAAACTAAGACGGTGAAAGTTTTTGTTTATCCAAGAGCTTTAAAATGAGCCCCCACAAGTGGTAGATCAGAAGAAAATTTTAGAAATTTGACAGTCCGAATGTCTGTCACCCAGGCGCGTTCTACCTTATGTCAGACAATAGTTTTTCTTGTTTATGATGGCTAATGAGATACTTCGATTGCAAAGTCCGCCTGCTAGCGATATATCGCTGGCGAATTGGCGTCACGTATCCCACCTTTTGTGAAACAACATTTGCCGCCAAGGCCGCAACATTACACGAGTTATCAAATGGAACTTAGACATCGTTGTTGTTTTTGTTTGTGTAATTATCATTTGCCAAAAAGTTGAAAAATATTAATGTTTATTGCTACTTATTGTTGCAAGCTCACTTATGATAGTTCATGCCTCGAAAAGTAAAGACTTGACCTTTTGCTCAAACTGTCTCATAATAGATATCAACCATTCTCTTTCAAAAATCAAGAATATAAATTGGGGTCATCGTGCAAATTTTGGTACCAGAGAAACAAGTTTCCTGATATTTACTGATGTTTGAAATTCAAAATGGCTGCCTTCCGTGTGTTAATTCTATGGAGGAAATAAAATTCTCGATTTTAACAAAACTAAAGCTGGTGAAAACTCCACAAACTTGAAACTTTGCCCCCGCACGTAGTTGGCCAAATGAATATTGTTAAAATTTGAGAGTCCGAATATCTGACCCCGAGGCGCATACTACCTGAAAGAACACCTGTGAGTAGCGGGCAGGCCTTGACCACAGTGCCGAATATGTGTTACACTCCTTCCTGTGGTCATATCATGCACGTATGTACTTGGTACGATTTTTGTACTGAAGAGGTCTCTCTCCCCTATTCAACCCTCTATCACAAAGATGAATTTAGCTGCATACATGCGGCCGTCGGGCCGTGCGCTGGTTTCGTCTTTCGAGTTGGCTGTACAGCGCCGCGCCCGACTCACAGACGCTAGCACCGCCAACACAACAGGAGAAGTTGGCGCACGGCCCGAGGACTACAATCATTGCAGCAAGAAAGACTTTTGTCTTCACATGAAAGTTTTCGAAGTATCGCTATTTCCTATCGTTTTACTCATTTTACGTTCCAAATTCCTTCCCTTTTGCCACTGAAGTATTATCAAGACAAACTTCCCTACTATTCTGAATGGAAGTATTCCAGCAATAAAGTTTGTTTTGGCATTTTTGACTGTGTTTCTATCTGCAGAGACTTAGGTAGTCTTCCTCTTTGTCGCAACGCAGTTGAAATAAACTATCCACACTCAAAGACCAAAGGATTTGCTAAGAGACAGCGGCGATCCAGTACGACAAAGAGGCCATATTTACTGCAGCAATTGACAGTAGAATGGAGTGGGGTGCACATCTGTCTGACGCAGGCTGTGTCGATATCTGGATAGTCTACGGATCCTACTTTCAACTTGTCCAGAAGATTAAAGCCCTATTGGCTATACCCCTTGCATTTTGCTTACCGAAAAGATACTCTCCAATGTTCGAAGATATGTTTTTAATTCCTATTGTTCAGCCACATTGTCATGTCTGTATCTTTGTCCTTGGTGATTGATTTGGTCGGTTCAATTCAGGCACTTTTTAGAAGTTAAATTCTAAGTTGAGCTTTCGTCGTCAATGTTCTGTATAGCCACACTTCGAATTCGGTGAACTTAATTTTTTGAATTCAAACCATCTTTTCGGGAAAAGTGCCAAAAGATACAGCTAATGGGGGCTTTAAAATGCGGTCACTCTAACATTCAAAATTTTTATCTTGCGTGTGGGAGCATTTGTTTTTCATGGCCATCTGACACAAGCGTAAAGTACAGACATACCAAAGTACAGTCAACCTTAAAAAGGTCATATACCGGAAAAATCTCTCAGTAGGATTTATCAATTTTGGATCATTCTGACCGTAGTCTGCGCACACCACGAACACGTGGCTCAATCAGATAGGCTGTACAGGGGTCAAGCAGGTTGCGATACTCTGTATGAATTACACAATCTAATTTTGGAATTTGTGGTCTCGGTGGAAATAAGAAACTTTGTGCCACAATAGAGCAGTTTTTATCTACTATCTTATGAAAAACGACGTCAGAGAAACATTCAATGTAATATACGTGGACAACTTCCTCCGATATGGCATCAGCAATTTATGCATACACTCACAGACACCCATTCTCTGTACAATATGGTCCATAACACATTCCCTTTGAGCAAAGAGGCCTTTGTTCCATTTGAAGCCCCTTTAGCTACAGTACCTTTTTGAAATTTGCTTTAACCGAAGAAAAATCACCCCGTCCTCAGGGAGATGTTTTAGATTCCTGGTATTAAGCCATATTGTCAATGACACTATTTCAACCCGTGGTGATGAGTTTGGCCGATTCGGTTAAGGCACTTAGATGGATATGCGCCGGCCAGACTTGAGTTGATACTTAAAAAAAAAGAGTTTAACAAAATCGAAGTCGAATGTTTGGTCAAACTTTGGTATAAGCGCTTTTACATAAGTTACATTTTATTTCAAACCATCTTATCGAAAAAATAAAACGATACAGTTTGTTGGGCTTTAAGACAATACTCTATTCTTTGAATAAGCGTCGATTCTCTCTGTGTCACGCTTAAAGTATCAATCATAATTTCTTGGTTAAGTTTTCAACACAAATCTTTAGCATTTTAACGAGAAACTACTTTCCATACACACCCGAAGACAATATCCGTCTTCTTCTGACAATATAATTATTTGACTACGGAAAATATCAACCCTGTTCAGTTATATTTGAAGTTCATATTGATTGCCTTAGCCGTGCGTGACAATATCTCAATGACGAGAGGAAAGGTCGCGCCATCGAATTCCCAACGAATTTATTTGCCACACTGCCTAAAACGTGGGTGAAGTTTGCACAATTACATGCTTGTTTGTTTGTTTTAACTTTTGCAATATCCGATACATAATTTCAAAAAGGGATTGGCGGAATAATTTGCCGGAGTGACACTTGCAAAGCTAACGTTACAAACATTTTTGATACTGCTATCCGTACGGCAGATAGCGGCAAAGATAGTGTGAATCGACAGCACCAATACGAAACCACACAACTTTTCATCGACCGCGATTTTCAACGAAAAAGGCAAGTGAAATTTTAGGTAAACGAATTCAGAAAACAATAGAGCAATAACCAAAAAGACATGCATTTAAAGTTTTTGTTCAATGTGAAAAAGAAACATTTTCCCATAGCAAGAATTCTCTACTTTTCTAACCTAGTTATTCTGTTTGCAACTGACCCCCAACGCCAAAGTTTGCAATGGGCTCTTCCATCTCCGATGTCTTGCAAAACGCTGCTGCAATACCGAACACACAAGGGCACTGTCATTATGGGGTAGGGACACTGCCACACAGGGACACTGCCACACACGTAGGGGCACTGTCATTTGGAGGTATGGTCACTGCAACAAAGGTAGGGGCAATGCCACATGACATAGGTAGGGACACTGCCACACAGGTAGGGGGACTGTCATTATGAGGTAGGGGCACTGCCAACAGGTATGCGCACTGTCATTAGGAGGTAGGGCCATTGCCACACAGGTAGGGGTACTGTCATTTGGAGGTATGGGCACTGCAACAAAGGTAGGGACTATGCCACATTACATGGGTATGGGCACTGTTACACAGCTAGGGGTACTGTCATTAGGAGGTAGGGGCACTGTCACACAGGTAGGGGCACAGGTGTCCGGAGTTGCCGGTGTACATGCATAGAGCAATCTCTCTCTATGCATGTACACCGGCAACTCCGGACACCTGTGGGTAGGGGCACTGTCACACAGGTAGGGGCACTGTCATTCGCGTAAATGCAGAACATAATCGCGATTCAAGTAAGGGGGAACCATTGGATTTCCGGGGGTGGCATTTCTTTGGGGGGGGGGTGCCGGGAGTAAAAGCGTATGCCATTAAGTTTTTGTTTCACGGTGACAATTGTTTTTTAGCTCACATTTAGCTCACATTTGGTATACCAATGTGAGGTAATCGTATAAGCTGAATCAGTTCATTTGCATGCTATTTGCATGTCTGTATGTCTGTATGTATGTATGTCTGTATGTATGTATGTATGTATGTATGTATGTATGTATGTATGTATGTATGTATGTATGTACCGTATGTATGTATGTATGTATGTATGTATGTATGTATGTATGTATGTATGTATGTATGTATGTATGTATGTATGTATGTATGTATGTATGTATGTATGTATGTATGTCCGTCCACATCAAAAACAGCTAAACGGCAGAACCTACTGTCTTAGTATTTGGTGTACAGGTGCACCTAGGGGTGGAGATGTGAATTTGTTCAAATGAACTTGTCAGTGTCAAAAATATGCAAATGAGGGGAAAAAAGGAAAAACCCTGCAAATTGCTAAAACTCTGTAACCGTTGGTCAGATAGGGTTGAAACTTGTTGTGCAGGTTCCTTTAGGTATTCTAAAGCAGATGTGTAAAATTTAGGATGAAATTTGCATGTTTGTATTTTTCAGGTAATTTTTTCAGTTTTTAGTCAAAAAATTTTAACTCTGAAACCACTCATCTGATTGCTCTGAAAGTTGGTATACATGTTCCTCAGGATGACATCAGTCAAGTGTATACAAATTGAATTGAAATTTTTATATTTGTAATTTTGGGGCAATTTTCCGAATTTTTGGTCAAAATTTTTTTTATTCAAGAATAACTAATCTGATAGCTTTGATATTTGGTATACAGGTTACTAAGGTTGATCCAAATCAGTTTGATGAATATCGTGAAGATCTTGAATTTCATATTTTTGCTGAATTTTTTTTGGTTATTTTTCTCATTTTAAGTAAAATTTCTTCTTCTCTGAAACCGCTAGCCCGCCCAATGCTCTCAAATTTGGATTGGATATTTGCAAGGGTGTTACCCTTCTAATTGTTGCAATTACGACAAAATTGGAAATATTACTGTTTTGGGGCAATTTTGTTATTTTTGGTCAAAAAATCGTAAAAAATATCTTCATTTTAAAGCCCCTGGACAGACGGCTTTTACATTGGTGTACAGATGTCCAAGGATGAGAATAGTAAGATATTGGAAATTGACCTGAAATATACAAATTTGTATTTTTAAGACAATTTTGTCATATTTGGTCAAGAAAACTTGTTCTCAAAATTACTTGTCTGATAGCTTTGTAATTTGGTACAAAAGTCCCGAGGGATGTTATTAGATAAATTTTCTGCTCAAAGTGTTGGGAAACCCCCAAATATTTATATTTTAGGTAATCTTCTTTTGTGACCTTAAATGACCTACACCAACCAAGGATTTGTTGTGAGACAGTTTCGAAGGCTGTGAACATAATTTTGTCTTGTTTAATATCAATTTGTAGTAAAATTTGATCCTGAAAACAGAGCTGAGGTAAATTTTTCCATTGCGAACCAATTTTTGCAACTTTCGCGTGTGAGACACACAAGAACTGATGAGAAATTTGGATCCAGGATAATTCCAGATGTCATAACCCCCCCCCCCCCCCCACAGTGGAAGGAATTTCACTATCTGTAACTGATTTAAGTGCTGTTTACATTTGAATAATAGCATTCATAGCATTAATTAAAACATCCCCAAAGTTGTAAATATACTGCCAGCTGGTCTTATGTAAACATGGTCAACCAAGGGGTGGAACATTTGATATTCAGGAGGGGGTAGGGGATAGAAGATTGATGAGGTAGCATTCCTTTTTAAAAGATCCCTTTTATATTTTTTCTACTCTTTTTTCCCCACTCTCCCACCTTTTCATTTTGTCAAGCTTCTCTGGATATTTTTTCTTGACATTTGCTTATGTCTGTAGGATCTGCTTGTCCCATTGCTATAGAAGTTGATATGCATGTTCCTAAAGATGACCTACCCCTTACCTAAGTTGCAGACCTTACTTGCTTTTGTCAGTCTTGTTTTTCTGGTTGATCTTTGGTACCCATACTGGTATGTACCAGTTCTGATAAAATGTGAGCGACACCGTATAATTGCGGTATTTTTCTATTGTCGGTCCTGCATCAAGTTACATTTTCCGTTTGCTGAAGCATTGTAATATTTTCTCGGAAACCAATTTTTAACATGAAGTTCATAATTCTACCTAGTATACCTAGTATGCCACCTTATCAAGTCTCAACCTATAACTGACTTGTATAGTGTTTTACGTTAGAAGCACACACGTGCTGCATGTACAAGTACGCCATTATATGTGCAATTGTGCATTGTGTTTTTTCTCAGTCCACTAAAAGATTAAATTATTTTACTCCTTCTCTAGCCAACATTTCCCTCTCCCTATTCCCTCCACCCCTAGAAATCAAATAGTTCTCCCCTTATCTGTCCAAAGAAAAAGAGTCCCGGAGTACCCATGATCATAGCGTGCTACACATGTGAAGACAATGCATAATTAGCCAATCCCATGAGGCCAAGCGATGATAACAGCAAACTTCCACCTGATTGGTTCCATCAGATCTACGGAGGAGAATTCATCGTAATGCCGATATTTGACTGTTTTTCATCAAATATTTGAGGAGGCTGCATGACAGCTGAACTTTATTTCCTTTGAAATTCCACTTTCTCGTGTGACTCACCTGTGTCCGAATAGTTTCAGGCAGCGTCACAGCTGCACAATTTTATGTTCGCATTTGTTGATGTTAGACCACCACTCACAGTGAAGATATGACGCATACAACGTTACAAGGCTGAAAACTGACATTTCCGCTCAATGATGCATAGTTTCAATAGTGGATTTAAATTGTTATGGGCAACGGGTGGACAGACACAATATTTGGGGCATAAAATAAAAATTAAAAAAAAAACCATTTATTTTTGAATGCAAATTATTTGATAATAGTTTATATTAAGGTAGAATCTGCCTCGGAGACCTAGACAGATATTCGGACTTTCACTTCATGTCTGATATACCACTTGTGGAGGTTCATTTTAAAGCTCTTGGTGTAAGAAAAATGTTTACCGTCTGAGATTTTCGAAATCGAAAATTTTATTTTGCTCCATACAGGTAACACAGTGATGGCGGCCATTTTGAATTTCAAATATCGGTAACTTTTGCGTAATTTTTTTCTCGAGTGCCAAAATTTTTATGGTGACGCCCCGATTTTTTATTCTTGATTTTTCAAGAAAATGATTGAAAGATTCCTTAAGGAAAGTTCGAGCAGAAATTTAAGTCTTTCACTTTCGAGGCTTAAACTACCTTATCCGGAGAAAAGTCATTTGGTTTGATACAAATTGTGCACTATTAAAAAAATCTAAGTGGAGAGAAAAAATAAAATACTGCAGCAGAAACATATCCCTGAATATTCTGAAAGCTGCCAAGCAAATGAAAACGACCAGTTTCAAAATTTTGTTCAGGAACTGAAAAAAAAAAAAACTCTTCTAAAATTAGCTTTCGTGGCTGTCGTGGATCTTAAAATGTAACTGATAAATCCACTTCGCTATAGGAAAGGTTGAAGAGAGCCTCCATTGCAACCATGATACGCCTACCAAACCAAACCGTCCAGAGCGGACGATGCTGAGAAATACAGCACCATGCATGGGCAACTAACCTAGGGGGCGCTGTAGTATTCGGAATTGAGTACAGTTCATTTTTCCTATAATTTTAAAGATTATCAGTGTTAGATAGACACATCGCACAACGAAAACAACTGTTTCGGTCGTTTATCATGTAACCAAACTGAAAAATTGTTTGTTTGATGTAGATATTTCAAAAACCGAGCTGCCTGGGAAATTTACCTGTTAGCACTCTGCGAAAAGTACTCCAGATGGTCCACCTGATTACATTCAAATGTAGAGATATATGGCCGACAACCAACAGCGTAGAAATACCACGCGCCTCGGGGGCATCAGACATTCAAAATCTTAAACTTTTACAAAGCCTTTCTGGTCTACCGACGATAGGGATTCATTATGAAGCTCATGTTACAGTAGTAAATAAATATAGTTTAAGGTTGTTTTTTGTTTTGTTTTTGTTTTATTAAAGTTAAGTTGTTTTTTTACAGTTATTTTTTTCCTATCGAGTTAACACAGGGATGGCGGCCATGTCGAGGGTTGGTGAATGAATACTTCCAAAAGGACGTTGTCCCCTGACTTAATTCTTAAATTCGAAAGGGGCGGTTTTAAGTTTCCTTGAGTAAAACCTACGTAAAAGTTGACGTTCTTTGAGGTGTGTACTACCCTAACAACAACAAAGAACAAGCAAAGGCGGAAACATGTACAGTGTATATATATCCGCATTCAATTATTTTCCATGTCAGACGAAGGATTTAAAAATGCTACTCATTTCAATGAAAAATTGTATATTGACTCTGTTATAGACCATAGCAAACGCGTGTCTGTATGAATTTAATTGGTTAATGCACGGTCCTTTGTGGAGGGACCGTGGTTGATGAATATACACATCTTTGCTTTCGTCATTTACGAACCCACCGCTATCGAGCAGCTTGACCCACGAGTTTAATTCGTCGAAGCGAAATATCTACCTGTGTCACACTGGCTGTTTTTGTCCGTATCTGGAAAGTCTGCAGCGGAACAGTCACTATCTACCAGCTTCACAATGGCTGCATTTATTGTGCAAATTTCCCCCGTTTGTAAGAATGTCTCCCTATTGATCTCCTCCCATCTTCTCTGTTCTCTCGTTCCCCTCTCTCTCTCTCTCTCTCTCTCTCTCTCTCTCTCTCTCTCTCTCTCTCTCCATATTATTTTTACATAATGGTTACAGTAATATTAATGTATCATAATTTTTTAGAGTAAAGATTTCCTTCACGTTAAGAAAAACGTTTACAGATAGATGGTTCCAGCCTTGTAGCACGTACTGTTGAAAGCGTAAGGTGTCTCTTTTGTGCTGCATTGGGGAACCTTTGTACGCTTAATTGGTGTTATAGCCATAATTGAAACATATCGAGTGTCCTCGTAAAAGTGCCATCCCCACCTCGATGTCTGCATTGTATTGGTGATGTGGTAAGGGCCAAAAATATTTGTTGGGATTTGTCCATATCAGTATCGAAGCTTTATCTGGCTTGTTTCACGTGAACAAATGATACATTTTGTTTCACCAATTCGCATTTGCTGAGTCACCGGGGTGCCCGGTCCGCTATTCCCGCTTAAAACTTTCGTCGAGGTCAGTTAACTAGACGATAAATAACCTTGGAGATCAGTCCCAGCGAGGTCAAATAAGGTCAGTTGACCTCTCTCGTCGCTATAGTTGGCGATTGCTATGAATTCCTATGTATCTCGCGCAAACTCGAATTCCAAACATCTACACCAGTAAACTACCAATCAGCACCCCCCTTTAAGGGGTCCTACTAATTACTGCCCGTGACTGCCCGTAGCTGCCAGAGGACTGCCCGAGTAGCAAGTAGGCCAAATTTCGCCAATTTTAACACTACGCCAATAGCTTGAACTTGTATCATGCCTGGCTAACCAAAAATATCATTGATTTGGTGTTTTCTGTAGCGGTTTTAAACCTGAAAGACGCTGGGCTTTCGACTTGAAAGACGTCCCATCTTGATTGTGAGATTATACCATTCAGCGCAAGGGGTGGTAGGCTGTCAAGCTGTACGTACTCGGCGAGGTTACTTTACGACCTCTCGGACTGAATGGTATGATCTCACTATTAAGCTGGCGACGTCCTTCAAGCCCGGTGTCTTCTGAGTTCCAAAACCGCCGGAGAAAACATCAGGTTAACGTCAAATCAATGATATTTTTGATTGGCTGGGCATGATATAAATTTAACCTATTG
This sequence comes from Ptychodera flava, assembly GCF_041260155.1. NCBI lineage: Eukaryota > Metazoa > Hemichordata > Enteropneusta > Ptychoderidae > Ptychodera > Ptychodera flava. The sequence goes on from NW_027248278.1 coordinate 7,252,462, forward strand.
GCCTACTGTTAAAATGGGCGAAATTTGGCCCACTTTTTCCTCGGGCAGTTCTCGGGCAGTTCTCGGGCAGTCCTCAGGCAGCTACGGGCAGTCACGGGCAGAAATTATTAGGACCGCCTTTTTTTAAGGCGCTAGCATGAACGAACATCGGTATCTGATGAAAAGTAAAAGACTTAAATTTTTTGCCCAAACTTTCCTCAGTGAAACTTTCAGCCATTCTTATATTAAGAATAAAATTCAGGAGTCAACATGCAAATATTGGTGTTAGAGAAACAACTGACCTCACCTTTAACGATATTTGAGATTAAAAGTTGCCGCTATCCCTGTGTTATTAAACTTTGTTGCCGGTGTTTCCCAAAAACTAAACTAGTGAAAATATTTCCTACACCAAGACCTTTAAAATGACCCACACGAGCGGTAGACCTGAAAGGTATCGATCAAATTTGAGAGTTTAGATCTCTGTACCCGATCTCAATTTCCCAATTTAGGTCAAACAGGAATAATACTACAACCTGTCAGAAAACATACATATTTTTCCTTATGATAATTTGAAACAAACTGGATGAATATATTCACACCAAAATTTACAGTGACTTTGAATAGGAGAAAATGATGGATGTTTCATCATCAAATTTCTCCCTTCTGTAGACTCCCAACATAATAAGCTTAGGTTTTTTCACCTTTCTTGTATAGTATGGTAGCTGCATTTTCTTATTGTTCTTTATTTTGTATGTCAATCGCAAATGCTTATTCTACCCCCTCCCCCCCGAAATGTTGAAACACGTGCACCCGCTATTTACCTTGTCAATACATTGTCTTTACATGTTGAATGCACTGTCCGGCGTTGTTTACATTTTCATTCTAGTTCGGACCAGAAATCATCTGTCAACAAAAACAAATTCATGCGGTTTACACGTGTACAGGCCGAGTTGACAAGCTAAATACTATGTAGCTCGACATGCTTTGGGAAGTAGAACAAGAAACCATAGTTGACATTAACAACATAAAGGATAGAGTGAGGTTAATTCTAACCTCATTCGCCCGCGGGCTGAGTAGTATGCTAGATCGATCGATTTTCTGCTCAATCTATCGCTCCCGTCCTCGATCTGCCAGCCAAGGTAACCCGGGTTGTGTATAGATTGAGTGATTTTGTTTCACACCTTGGGGGTATTTAGGTTACAGTGGCGGACAGGCCGAGTACGGGCCCAGGAGTTAAGGGATCGATAGATTGAGCAGAAAAGGATCTATGTGGCATACTACCCAGCCCACAGGCGCCTGTGATTCTGACACACTAGCAAAACGACAACGAGAAGTTAAGTATAGGACTATAGAATATTTACACATAAGTACGATGACTGTTTCCATTCTGTAAATATTCAAATGGACAATACCTGTCACTTTTGATAATTTTTTTCACTTCTTTTTTTCGTTTTTAGTGTCAACTTCTTTCTTTCTTTTGCCATTTGTCTTACAGAAGACGATACAAATGACACGATTGGAACCAATTCGGGATATTTGGATGATGAAGTATAATGCCCATTTAATCTACAAATGTAATCTCATCTGCTTTTCGTTTTTACATTATACATTTGTTCTTATGGGTAATTTGCAATATGGCAACATTCAGCTATACGGCACCTCACACTTTAGAGAAATTTGAAAAATATGAAAATCCAATTATCCCAAAATGGTTCCCATCGAGTTAAATTATTTCACACAAAGAGACAAACACGTAGACACAGAGACACAGACAATATACAGACACGGATACACAACACACACACATACAAATACCCCCCCCCACACACACACACACACACCTATATATATATATATATATATATATATATATATATATATATATATATATATATATATATATATATATATGTACACATATACATATATGTGCGTGTCTGTGTGTGTATGTATTCTCTTCTGTATGCAACAGTAGTTGTGTGATTTTTCACTTACATGTACACACACACACACACACACACACACACACAACACACACACACACACATATATATATATATATATATATATATATATATATATATATATATATATATATATGTATGTATATATCATGAATACTTTGTAATTGGTTATATAGAATATAAAGCATGTGCTCAGCGTACCTTCAGCACTTGCCTCAAAGCGCTAAACTCTTCAACATCTGCCCCGTTTCAGGCAAACGTCGATGCACTTTTTTATCTTTGGCCACCGTTATATATAAGGTTGTTTTTGAAGTGTTAAAATGTGTTTACTTGATTGCTTCACTGAGAGCAGAAACGTGCTTAGTCAGGTGTGTCGCCGCGTATCGGCATCGGGGCTTCGTGTTCTGTATTCATGTTGGTGTGAGTACGTACTTGCATCACCTTGTGTCAAGCTTTTTGTGTTTCAAATTGTAACTATCCTAGAGTAGAAGATTGAATTTAGTCATTTGGCTTACTCTCTTTTTTAACTTGATGATCTTCCAAACACAAAATGATGAGGCAAAAATCACCAGAAACACCGTTACAATTCACCATAGCGGCGATTAACGGAACTTTGCGCATACTGTCGACCCATCATTTGGTTTGTGACTTCCAGACTAAATACTTGAAGTATATCATGAAGTAAATCAGTATCATGACAGTTAAGCATAGAGTATTTCATTTTATAATTGAATCAAATCTTTCCCGCTTTGGTATATTTCGTGGAAGAAATGCAGTATTGCACAGGCTAATTTTGGAATATACTCTACTCACTACTCTCTCTCTCTCTCTCTCTCTCTCTCTCTCTCTCTCTCTCTCTCCATATTATTGTAACATAATGAGTGACAGTAATATTCATGTGTGGTAATATTTTTAAGTAAAGATTTCCTTCACGTTAAGAAAAACATTTACAGATAGATGGTTCAAGCCTTGTAGCACGTACTGTTTAAAGCGTAAGGTGTCTCTTTTGTGCTGCATTGGGGAACCTTTGTACGCTTAATTGGTGTTATAGCCATAATTGAAACATATCGAGTGCCATCCTCTCACCTCGATGTCTGCATTGTATTGGTGATGTGGTAAGCGCCAAAAAGATTTGTTGGGATTTGTCCATATCAGTATCGAAGCTTTATCTGGCTTGTTTCACGTGAAAATGATACATTTTGTTTCACCGATTTATGTATATATTTACACCAAAATTCACAGTGACTTTGAATAGGAAAAATGGTGGATGTTTCATCATCAAATTTCTCTCTTAAGCAGACTCCCAACATTACTGGAAGTAACTGTAACTTTTGGTGACTTTTTTCACCTTTTTTGTTTAGTATGGTAGCTGCATGTTCTTGTTCTTCTTTATTTTGTATGTCAATTGCAAATTGTTATTCTATCCCCTCCCCCGAAATGTTGAAATACCCATTATTTAGCTTGTCAGCACATTGTCCATACGTGTTGAATGCACTGACCGGCGTTTTTGACGTTTGAATTCTAGTCCAGACCAGAATTCACTTGTCAACAATAACAATGCAGTCTACACATGTACAGGCTGAGTTGACAAGCTTAATACTGTAAATCTCAACATGCGTTGGGAAAGAACAAGTAACTATGGTTTGACATCAACAACAAAAAGGAGTAGAGCTTCTAGTCTGAGGTAATTCTGACACCTCGCAAGAGGACGACGAGAAGTTTAGTCTATGACTACAGATCTAGAGTGTCCATATCTTGCTTCTGTACGTTGAATACTCTCATTCTGTATATTCAAAGGGTTAATAACTGTCACATTTGATTTTTTCACTGTTTTTTGTTTTTTAATGTCAATTACAGAAACTTTCTTTCAAATCGCCCTGATATTTTCTAAATTTTGTAAAAAAACATTATTTCGCCAATTCGATGAGTTCCATGAACCATCAACAGTCGTTTGACATACAGAAGAAGATATACATTGAAATTATTTTACAAAGACAAAGACACACAAACACAAAGACAAATAAACAAACACGAACACATGCACACACATATATGTATGTATATATCCATACATTAATATTCTCACACACATGTACATACACACACACATAAACATATATATATATATATATATATATATATATATATATTATAATATAATATATTTATATATTATATATGTAATACACACACAAACACTCATATATGTTTATATTATATATATGTTTATATTATATAATATATATATGTATATATATTATATATATGTATGTATGTATTGTATGTATGTATGTATGTATGTATGTATGTATGTATGTATGTATGTATGTAAGACTGATGGATACTTCGTTATTGGTAGTATATATATAAAATACAAAGCATGTCCTCAGCGTACCTTCAGCACTTGCCTCAAAGCGTTGAACTCTTCAACATCTGCCCCGTGTCTTGCAAACGTCAATGTCCTTTTTGTATCTTTTGCCACCGTTAGAGCTTATCTTTGAAGTGTTAAAATGTGTTTGCTTGGCTGCTTTACAGAGCAAACACGTGCTTAGTCAGGGGGTCGCCGTGTACCGCGGCTATCGGACACGGGGGCTTCGTGTCCTGTATTCATCAGGTGCAGCCAACGAACAATGCACTTTTAAAAAGGTCCTTACTATGATAAGATATACTGTGCATGACAATAATGTGAACTGACTAATTTTAAGTCAAGAGGGTAATTAATTAGCTGTTCATAATTTTCCCTCCCACAGACAATTTTTCGACTTACCCTCCCACACTCAAAATTCATTTACCCACTCCCACCTTATTTTTTGCCTGTTTCCCTCTCCCACTGTGAATTTTGAAGCTCCCTCGCCCTGTGGCAAAAACAACTTGCCAATTTCCCCTGCCCTGGAAACAATTCCCCTCAAAAAGTTTTTCGCCAAGCCCTGTCCCCAGGAAAATCAACCGATATCCGCCCTGCCCTACAAAAAAAACTAAAATTTGCTCCCCTACCACCTAAAAACATGTCCCCTGCCCTAGCAAAATTAAAATTTCCCCTGCCCTCAAAAATTGCTCCTGGAATAGCTTTTTCGATGAATAGCTCCGTTGGCTGCACCTGATTCATGTACTTGCATCACTTGGTGTCAAGCTTATGTGTTTGAATTTGTAACTATCCCAGGGTAAAAGATTGAATTTAGTCATTTGGCTTACTCTCCTTTGAACTTGATGATCATCCAAACACAAAATGATGCTTTAAGTAGCTGTACAGAGGCAAAAGTCACCAGAAACACCGTTACAATTCACCACAGCGGCGATTAACTGAACTTTGGCGCAAAATGTAAACACATCATTTGGTTTTTTGACTTCGAGACAAAATAATTGAAGTATGTCATCACATCAGTATGTCATAATGACAGTTAAGCATGGAGTATTTCATTTTGTAATTGAATCACATCATTGCCACTCTACTGCATTGCATAGATGAACTGCAGTATTGCATAGGCGAAGTTTGGCAGGCATTGTATCTCTCTCTCTCTCTCTCTCTCTCTCTCTCTCTCTCTCTCTCTCTCTCTCTCTCATGGTGGAGTGAAGTGATCAATATAATTCCGGTCCACGCTTCAACTACTTAACACATGCTTTAAAGCCTGAATGACGTCACGAACTCATCGCAGAGTTTGTAAACACTTGGTAGTTTACAATTATCTTTGTAGGTTTTTACATTATGATTGTCAATACTGTGAATTATCTTGAAGAATTAATTAAACTCGCACCGCGCAAGTTCTCTTGTATTCTTTCGTGACAGAAAAGATACATAACGAGAGAGAGAGAGAGAGAGAGAGAGAGAGAGAGAGAGAGAGAGAGAGAGAGAGAGAGAGAGAATATTGCTTGCAAAAACTCAACAACATTAAATGACATACATGAATACCAAAAGGAATTTGGCATTTGTCCAGTCTCATCAACAAAGCAATGCATTGTCTTGATGACATAGTTTTGCTATAACACGTGAACATTCACACGTAATTTAGATCACCAAAAAAACTGCTTAGTCACTTGCAGTCAGCGATCTTCTAGCGACTCCTGTCTTTGTATCACCTATACTATTCAATACGGTTTACAGTTGATGTCAGTTCTTTGGTCGTGGAGTTACTCTCTCCAGTACACACAGGTTCATTTATATATAGTTGAATTTCTTTAACGCCTTTGTGCCTTTTCTAGCTTTGCTTGTTTTTAAAGTACAGTTCAGTGTTCAAGTTCAACTCAACTCAATTAAACTCGTCAACACAGCCCCATATTTGTGTGATGCCAAATGTTACGTATTGTTGACAAGTGAATTTCAGTCCGGACTGAATTGATACGTCAACATCATCACCATCATCATCAAGAAGAAGAAGAACAACAACAACAAACAACAACAAAACAAACAACAACAACAACAACAACAACAACAACAACAACAACAAACTCATGTACTGTGTTATCCTATATGTTTCAGTTCGACTTACATTAGGAGGCGAAACACGAAAATGACATTGTTCTTCGGTGCAAAGTACTTTAAATTTCATCCAGGGTTCAAACTGTGTTTTCCCGGTAATTAGTAATCTTAACTTTTGAAGTTGATATCAGTGCCTGATCGGGTTAACAGTGCCTATTATAAAACACGGGTCACACTGCACGTGATGCATTGCGTAGGACATGCCAAAGATGAAATCATGAACTTAGGGTGACTGGTTTCAGTGAACAGTTAGTGAACTTTCACACACTACGGATGAAATTCACTTCTCAAAGTTAACATTGGACAAAACGTACGCCTCTATACAGCATATTCGACACTTTCGATCGTGTTTTAAACAGAAACGTTTCATGAACCACGTGTCCTCATTCGGAATTAATGGCTCGTTTAGGGTAACAAACGAAAAGCGTGACAAAATAAGGGGCAGATAGAAGCCTTTTGGGGGCAACACAAGTTCCTCATGGATGATGGCTCTGTCAACATTTTTTTATAATTCTATCAAAGTTTCTTTCATTTCATGATAATCACCCACAGTTAAGTGTTTTTCTAAAATCGTGAAATGCGCTCACGGTACCATTGCTCTGCGACCCGAGCGAAACAGAAACTCCGCATGCATCTCTCTCTCTCTCTCTCTCTCTCTCTCTCTCTCTCTCTCTCTCTCTCTCTCTCTCTCTCTCTCTCTCTCCCCCCCCCGATGGATTATGACATGTGAACGTTTTAAAGGGTTTTTATGGTTAAAAATTTCTTGCATGAGGGGCGGTGAATTAATCAATAATGGTTCGCTCTTTAAGGTATTTCGCTCAACGAAATTTAGGGGCCGTCGATAATAAAAGGTGACGCACAAGAAACGTAATTCCTTCGTTTTACTTGAAACCCCCTCCCCCTCCCCACAAAACGAAATTTTTTATGCGAAATCAATTTCGTATTATGATGCCGTTTCTGACAAACCCACACGCAGGATCTCCGATCCGCACGCCCATGAAAAAATACCGGAAGGGCACATCAATTATTAAACGTCCACTTTAAGGCGTTTCACTTTTTAAGACAGCACATTTAATGTATTTCGCATGTAGGAAAATGTTTCACGTACATGTTTCACTTTAAAAAAGCACACAAGTGTCTATTTCACATTCATGTCTTTTCATTGTCTTTTCTGTCTCCGTATTTTGTGGTCATTTAGTTCTCGATGAAAGCGAAGGTAACATTGCGTTCTCGCTGCGAAGTCGCACTTCGAAAACAATAGAAAATCCTTATGCGATTTTGACGCACACAAAACGAAATGAGCTTTTACCCCCTCCCCCCTAAACGAAAGAATTACGTTTGTCGTGCGTCAGCTTTTATTATCGACGGCCCCTTAAAAACTTAAATTATTACTCCAGCTCTTCCTTAATGAACCTCTCAACAAACCTCTTACCAAATCAAGAATTTGGTACTAGAGAAACAAATAACCCAAGATTTCCCGATATTTGAAATTCGAAATGGCCGCCATCCCTTTAGGTTTTCCAAAAACTATAAAGACGGTAGAAAGTGTTCTTACTCCAAGAGGTTTAAAATGAGCTCCCACAAGTGGTAGTTAAGACCAGAAAAGAATGTTGAAGTATGAGGGTCTATATACATATCTGTCCCCGAGGCGCTTTCTACCTTAAAGCAATGTCTAATGAGAAGGGGTGAAAATGGTCAGCTAAATATCTGCAATTTTTCGTCGCTTGTTGTTTGGCTGTAATTTAGCACTGACAAAGTACCATTATGCTGAAAACAGACTGACCTAATATTTTCACAACCAATCCAGGCCCATACTGTCGTGTTTTGTCGCCAAGCATTACATATCTAGGACGATCTCCCGTCTATAACATTAATTTGTTTGGTAATTGATGTTTGACATGAGATTGTGATTTATATTTCCTGTCTACTACAAACTGTTGAGTCACTGCTCGTCAGCGATCTTTCCGTAACAGGCATGTAATTGAACACGTATAGTACATGTCTCGGTTACCCAGACTGCACTCCGGTACCTACCTACGTATGGGACAGCCTTCAATTTGATCACCGGCTTCCTTAGTGTGGTACATTCCGATATGACCTTTCACACACATGGCATCATTTATGCCTTAATTTCAGTGAGAATCCAAGAATAGCGCTCCAATGAGTTAAATTGGCTAAAATATGAATAAAGTCATTGACATCAAATGTTGTGATACGGTTAGGGACAGCCAGCAAAATATTGCACTTAAAAAGGTACGTGCTAGCACAGTCCCTCCATACAGTGTGGTACTAGCCACTCCTCGGATAGTGGGCAATTTGTTCCCTATACCAGTCGCCAATGGCATTATCCAGCAGGCGATCGATTGGTACCGTGCTCTACGGTAACATTTTATATGAAATCTTGAAACCATCTTGCGACTGATTTTAAAATTACTGTTTGCAATAATCGCAAAGTCACACCACAATTTCATTCGCTGCACATGTAGCAGGGTGAATCTAAGTGTCTCATCACGCATGCTCAATGTGGGTATCATGCAAAGTGGAGGGGGTTTGAGAACTGTCTTAGCGAGTATCGGTAAAAATAATAATGAGTGATGGGGATACTGCATAGATTATAATCTGGAAAGAAAAACAGCCTAAGAATATTCCCTCTAAATCAGGCTTTGTTCAAAATACTCAAAAATAGTATACCTATGCGTAAAATCACATGTGGCATGTGATGGTTTATGAGATTTATACAAAAAGCCAATTTTCTGCCTCTGAGAATAAAATGAAGAATCTAACACAACGAGCTACACTTCCACTGAAAATGCGGTTGGGGATAGACTTGTAAAGGGAAGAGACTCGCCGAATCAGATATGATTCATGACTGAATGGGCCAGGTTTGGTAAAGGTAGGGTTACGAATTCACTGACGAAGGATGGGGTGTTGTGCCCATGGCATTTCACCGCTCATCTCTGCATGGATACAGAGTGGGGCACCTAAGTATGTGTCTCCCAACATTCTTTCACCAATGTTCGATCTCTGATACACAGAGGGTCTCTACAAACTTTGAAAGGGCTGTTAAGTAATACAGTTGGAATATACATTTATACTGTATATTTCCAGAATATGATCCCATGGCCATCTTTCCACCTGACTGAATGCATCGCATTTCCCATGCCTCTCTCTTTATCTTCATCACTGATAGATCCAAGTCCCTGTTTCTGGGTGTCTTTTGTTGCATGTGTCAGCCTGTTTGACTCTTTTACACGCGATATAGATCGACTGCGCATGCGACAAATCCAAGTTGGAGCGTTCCCTCGCAAACCTGCTGCCACTCTTGATTTTATCTATTAACTTAGGGAGCCGTAATCATTACGTCCTTGGAGGTCGGAGGAATCTGAGGGGTCACTAAAAAAACTGAAAGGTTGCTCAAAATGTGGAGAGAAAGAAGGGGCGTTACTCAGTTTTTTGTGCAAAATGAAATAAAACACCTCTCAGATTGCACCATTTCACACATCAATTTCTCAAAATTTTCGAAGAGAGAGGGGGACAACCCCCTCTCGTGCTCTCTCTCTTGGGAAGTTCTAGCAGTTTTAATTAATATACAGATTGAAAATACCTCTCATATTGCACCAGACTGCACCATTACACACATCAATTTCTCAAATTTTTCCACGCAAGAGAGGGGACAACCCCCTCTGAGACTTCCCCCTTAGCCTCCCGCGTGTTCTCCCCTGTACTTTCCAATTCTACCCTTTGAGATATCTTAGTGAAAACCCTGTCATGATACCCTTCCAAAGTAAACAATACTATATGGTTGTATACTGGCCATAGTGTGAATTTTTTTATCTTCATTTTGTTGCGACTTTGAATTTGAATTTCATTTTGTTGGTTTCACCTTTTTCAACCGTTATGAGATAACCGATGATAATCTAGCAGGTACACCAGGATTTGAAAGGTCTTACCTATTGCTGTATTTTGTAAATTTTACAAGTGCAAGTATTGATTTTTACTTTTTCTAAGGGGGGTCATTCAAATCTTCTGTGTTGGATGAGGTTACTCAAATTCATCATTGTTGGCAGGGGGTTAGTCGAAATTTGAGAGTTTCCGATTACATTCCTCCGACACCCCCAGGTCGTTAATAACGACGGCTCCCTTAATCACGATATGCTTGTTGATGGAAGTCTCCAAATTGCTATACTTGACGCACACACAGACAGACAGACACAGACACTTATAGACAGACATACAGAAACAGAGACACAAACATACGGTCAGCTATTTTTATTTTTTGCCTACATTAGGGACTGTCTAAGTTTGTTGCATTTGTAATGTGTGGTGGTAAACAGGAGAGTTTGCAAATTGAAGGGGGCGGGCTAGGGAAGGGGGAAACTAGTGGGCGGGTAGGGAGTTTCAAATCGTAGCTCGAGGAGTGTTGCAAACAGCTTTCCTTTTGGTTCAAATTGCTATCTGTACACAGACAAGTATACATTGACGCCAAAGCCTATCAGATCGCGCCATAGTGGGAAGTGTATCAAATAAATATCGGGTGCATCAGATGTCCCAAGTCTGCCTGTTTATGTGACGTGATAATGCTTTGCGGCCGCGCAGTTACAAGTGCTTTGAACCCTGGGGTATGAGCGAAACTTCCCTTTAATTCTAAGACTTAAGCGCGCAATTGTCACTTTCGAATATTAGCACCTCCTGTCATTAAATGGATTTGTCATACAAAAATCTTTACGGGGTCAACAACTTCCGAACAACGGAAAAATTACGTTGGCTGTCTGAGAATGAACCTTTGACGTTGCATCGAAAAAAGGGCAGCGACACCCCTGAGTGACACTGTATCGCTGTCACCTTGATAAAGGGGCAGACGATAAAACTGTTGACGCGAGTCGAAAATAGACTTTAATAGTACACTGACAACCAAACGTGTTCACCTTTGAAAATGCAGGTCAAATCGAACAGTTGCACAATAAGATCAGTCCAACACTGCAACAGTTTAAAGATAATTCAATACTATATCAATGGACGCAGGCCCCTGCATAGCTCTGCGTGGCAGGGCCCTGCCACGCACGGCTGTGTGTTACCGGCGTTATAGACATAACCACAGGTTTCGACATAATTGCAAGCTCGAGGCCAGTACATTCCGATCGGGACAAGGAGAAACGACTTCCACTCTACCTTACAATTCTCGCCAGAGCTTAGTAGTTCAGGAATCTGTGAAGTCGCGAGAGTGACATCCACTGGGTCCACCTCCTTTCAATATACCGCTGGTGCCGCGCCTGGCCCAGCGACGACAACAATAAAAAACACGAAACAAAACATGCACTCGACGAATTTTATAGAACGTCTTGCCTGATAAGTTGACGTCATCAACTTCTGCGACCCGAGAAACAGTTTACCCGTATTTACCCATAGAGCGCGAGGCAATACTTGGCCTAATAGAACAAATTTAGTCGAAACTTTTGATAAAATTTCATCAAGGAAACAACACATCAAGTATGCAAATTAGGGGGAGGGGAAGTCACAAAGCCAAGTTTTCGACCGGTAAAAATATTACTTTCTATTTACCTGATATTTCATTCTCAAAATGGCCGCTATACCGGTACACTGAGCTAACTGTGTTGGACATTTTGATATTTCGATATTCACAAAAATAAAGTGGAAACTCTCTTTATTCTACGGTAAAGGATTTTAATTGACTGCAAACAAGCCGAGTTGAAAATTACTCTAAGTGCTTGAGTGTCAAAAATATTATTACCCCAGCATTCTACTGGTATGTCATATCAGTGCTTGAGTTCATTCGCTGTGACATTCTGCCATGTGAAGCCAAACTTTGCGATTATATAAAATTAAGCAACAAACCACACCCAGCGATTTTGACTAGTTCACCTAATACTTGCACGAGCGATAGCGAGTTCGTATATGGAGTGAACTGGTCAGAACCCGTTGCTTATAAGAGGTTTATTGCTATTTTGTCATATTATATTACCATGCCATGTCCATCGCATTTTAATTGGTCGAGCTGAACCATGTGACTGACCACAAATACACAGTAATGGTTTGTTTATGTGCCCGTGAATATGAATAATATCGTAAACATCGTAACTTTACAGCTAAAACGTAAATTGTAAGTTTTACAAAGATCATAATCAATCACAAAATTAAAACGGAATACTTGTGGGCCAAGTTTAGACACTTTTTTTGAAAAATCTCCGGATTTGCAAAATTTTTACAGCGCGTGCACTCTCACTGACAAGTTCTGGGGCCCCGTTGTCGTTCGCGTGGGAAATTTTCGTAAATTTTTGACGGTTTTGGGGGTTTGTTGATAATATAATAGAAATAACAGACTCCGCGATGACCATTAATGTTTATTTATGGGCGCGGGCTCGAGGAAAGCCAAAATTAACGGGCTCTTTAATATAATTAAATATAATATTATATTGACATTCCGGCATGAAACTTCAGAAAGGGAATTTTCTCTAGCTGAGAGCTCGTGCCTATTCCAATCGTGCTATATTGCGAATATACCACGGTCGTTTTCACGTCTCGACCAATCAGATTGCGCCACCAATATTCTTGTATGATATATTTTGTATGATTTTTCTTGCTGATTTTTTTGTTTTGTCGTAATACTATGTGTCGCAGACGTTCCCTGAGTAAGCTTTAATATCTTTTCAAAATTCTCGTGACCGAAATTTTGTCACGATGCGTTTTGATTCAGACAAAATGAACACGGATACCCTATTCCTTGTTTAACGCGAATGCATCACAATTTCAATGGACGGTTATTACATTTAAGGTAGAATGAGACCCGGGGACATAAATTTTGACTCTGTAATAAAATTGAATCGAAATTCAGTTCAGGTAATTTTCGAGCAGCATGGCATGGTATTAAAAACATGGCAGCAGTCAACAGGGCCTGCGGCAATAATATGTCACGCCTTTAATAAATTCTTCATTCGTTTTGAAAAGTTTGACTTCTCTTCTCGGATTACCAACATAAAAAAGTCTTTGTCACCTGACTATTCCCTTGTCATTACTCAAGAAATGGTTGCTAAAACCTTTAAATCGCTAAATGTTAATAAAAGCCCAGGTCCAGATGGCATTTGTGGACGCACCCTGAAGTTCTGAGCTGATCAGCTGAGTGGGGTCTTTCAACACCTTTTCCAGATCTCTCTTGACACTGTTACTATTCCAATCATTTGGAAACACTCTAACATAGTTCCAGTTCCTAAAAAAAACCAACCCTAAACAGTTAAATGATTTTCGTCCCGTTGCACTAACTTCTATCGTTATGAAAACACTAGAAAAAATTATAAAATTCATTATTTTTTCTACGATAGTACACAAACTCGACCCTCTTTAGTTTGCGTATCGTCCTGGAAAAGGGGTATAAGATGCTAAGCGGTTCATTTTAAACACGCTGTATAAACATCTAGAAAAGCCGGGTGCACATGCTAGAGTACTCTTTGCAGATTTTTCAAGTGCTTTTAATATTATTCAACCACACATTCTCGAAGAAAAACTTCTGTTTAATTTTGACTTGGGTCACCAACTAGTGCTCTGGATTATCGATTTTCTTACCAGCAGATCACAAACAGTGTATGTCAACGGTCGCATGTCCAATTTGATACATACTTCAACTGGGTCTCCTCAGGGCCGTGTCCTTTCTCCTCTACTTTATATCCTTTACACCGATGACTGTAGGAGTACGCATAAGGGTAATCATCTCGTTAATTTTACGGACGATAGTTCGTTACTTTCACTTTTAATGGAGTCTGAGTATCATCATGGCCCCGCTCTCAATGAGTTTGTTGACTGGTGTGACCAATCACATTTGAACTTGAACATCACGAAAACAAAAGAAATGGTCATTGATTTCAGGAGATGTGGACACAGAAGGGAGAAGACCATCATACATAATCAAGAAGTAGAAATTGTATCAATTTATGCTTATCTGGATTCTATTTTTGATGATAAATTAAAATGGGATTCCAACACTGATGCTATAGTGAACCAGATATGAACTGAATATGCTCACGTGTTTTACAACAGGTTCATTAATAGTAGTGCGCTTCACAGAACAATGAGATATATGTTATCACTATATGTAGCAGGTTGTTTTTTTTTACTTCGCATTGTACTCTCAGAGTTAATCACTAATTACAAAACTTTAAGCGAATGAGCTGTCAATTAACTTGACACTGCTCAATGCTTTATAGGACAATTAGATATCCATCAGATCAACATTTGTAGCACGTTTATTTGCTCACGTGTGAACACGTGAGCATATGTCGCAGCGATGTCTGTCTGTCTGTGTGTCTGTCTGTCTGTCTGTCTGTCTGTCTGTCTGTTGGTCCATTTATCAAAAACGGCTGAACGTATTTCAGTCAAATTTGGTAGACATCTTCAGAATTCAAATGGCTAGAACTGAAAAGGTTTTGGTGGGCGTGGCTTGGATATTAATGAAGTTATGAAAGTTTTAATTTTTCTGTTACGCCGCGTATGACAAGTGAAAACAATCGACTGTTTGAGGGCGCTGTGAAATGTGCTTGTCCAGGTTGGCTACAGCTGGATAGCTCTGGTTTCAACCACGGTCCCTCCGTGTTTCAACCTCGTATTGAACATTAAAAATATGATATTTTATTACTCATTCAACTCACTATTCAAGATAAAATATCGTTTAGCAAATTAGCTTTATCCTTGGTAATTGATTGTTTCCCTCGCTGCTCGATCGCCAGAAATGAGTACATACGTTCTCTACCTAGCCTCATGGCATGGAAGTGCTGATGAATAATAACTTTGGGTCAAAGGTATTGAAGTGTCCAATCAGGTTCGTGCACAGAGTCCAAGGCCATGACCTACTTCATGTACTTCTGCACTGTTTTGATTTTGCTTCGCCAAGAAACATGTTCGTCATTGTCCATAGAAGTATGTTTGCTCTCCTTTGAGGTTGTTTGTGAAACAAATTCCGGGATAGGCCTTGGAATGCATACGATCGGCATCGCGGCAGTGCATGTAGCTAGCCCTACGAGTATGACGAGAGTGTCCGGCTTTGGCTACGCCGCCTCCCACCTCCGGTAGGCGGCGTAGCCAAAGCCGGACACTGTCGCCATACTCGTAGGGCTATGCATGTAGCGTACCATGCTTGTGTAACTGCCGAGCTCAACGTGCATTCACGGTTGATACTCGTGTACAATCATGATGTGTTCAATTCTGATGAAGATTCATAAGTCTTACTTTTGCAGTCTTTTTTTCCGTACGATAATCCCGACAATACGTGTTACTGTTAGACGAGGTGGCCATTTTATGATAAGTTTCAATACTGCACAGCTACATAGCGTCACTATCGTGTGATCGAGGTACAGCGTTGTTGAACGGGATACAGAAACTCTGCAGAGGGAGAAACGATCGTTGACATGAACAGTCAATGTACTTCAGCACGTAGTCCGCAGATAGCGGATCGAGAAAATAAACGTGTCCCAGTAAATAACGGAATATTTATGTACATTAACTCGATATTAATCAAATTTCCAGCTCATCGCAAAAAAATGTATTGCAAAGATTAATTTGTCACTGACAAATACTGCACTGTATGGAAAAAACAGTCTGTAGAATAGTTCAACTTCAAGTGGTATTACCCGAGACAAACACTTGTGTTGTCAATTTTGATTTCATTTCATAAACTTCATACTTCATCGAGTATCGTGTATTTCAGCCTTTGTGAAGCCATTTTATTGATATTTTCAATTTTTGTCTTGGCTTTGTTGTGGAACATGTTGAATCGTCTCCGTGGACATGTAGGCAAAAGTGTGACGGGGTCGAAGTGACTTGGGTACCTGGGGCCGACCAAAACCAGTGTGAATTACTGGGGTCAAAGCGGACAGCGGCCGGGATGACGTGTTCCCCAAGCGAGCTACCTTCAGAAGTCTGTTTCATCGCAAAAAACGTCAACTTTTAAAACCCGTCATTTATTTACTGATGTTATTCTCAGCATCACAAACATATACGCCTCTGCTATGTATCACAGCAAATAGTTATATTTGAGCGCCCCGTAAATGGGATCCTCGTTTTTTTGCGAACCCGGAAGTGTGTCTTGCTCAATGCATTTCCTACCCATAGCGAGGGAAACTGCCCGCGTTCCCATGCACCCTTTTTCAATGCCAGTGCAACGCCATCTGTGCAAAATTTGTGGTGGTATGCTCCCGTGTGATGGAAAACCTCTCTTATTCTAACAATGACGTAGTTGACTTTGGACTTCGATTTCGTAAATGTGATGTCCATGCAGTGAGTTTGGGTTGGCGCGCTTATAATGCAATCTTCGCCCGCCTGCGGTCCGATATCCCGCATTTATTAGCGATATTTATCTGTTTTGACTTGTAGTCCGTGGGCTAGAAGGGGTCTACGTGCACCCCCCCCCCCCCCACAGGATAACAAACCTGTATTTTTCAGAACCCTTGGGATCCCTAGAATACGAAATGGAATTTTAACAGAAAAAATATAGGGACGCAATAGCTGTTATGGTCATGTTTTGAAGGGTACCGCAAAATCACCATTTTCCAAGCCAAATGCATTTTCGTCAAATCTGTCTTCTTGTAAGTCATGTGCTGAGCTCATTTTTTAACATAACCTCACTTGTTTGGTATCATTAGAAAGGGAATTTATTCCTCTTTAAGATGACATATTGCACTATGCAATATCTTCTACAGTTTTTGTCAAATATAACCAAAACTTACCCCTTACCCCAAAATTTAACATTACAAATTACAGAAAATCTCAAATTCTACCAATTTTTTAGCTAGGCATAATAAAAAATGCAATGCTTTGTCTGAAATCTGTTTTATTTGATACAGGGACATGTCAGAATTATGAAATAGACTTTTAACAGAACAAATATTGGGAATCTACAGCTGTAACAGTCATATTTTGAAGGGTACCGCAAAATCATAGTGTAGCAGATTTGCATGCATTTTTGTTAAATTGTCTTCTTATAAGTTATCTGCTGAGCTTGTTTTTGAATATAACCTGGCTTGTTAGGTATCATTAGAAAGATAATTTACTAATCTTTAGAATGACATATTGTAACATGCAATATCTTCTACAGTTTTTATGATATATAACCAAAATTTACCCCATACCCCAAAGTTTACATTGAAAATTTCAGTCTAGCTAAAACCAAATTCTACCATTTTTTAGCTTGACACAAAAAATCTGGCCGTTTTGCTATTAAATCTATTTATTTGTTACAGGGACATGTCAGAATTATGAAATAGACTTTTAACAGAAAAAATATTGGGAATCTACATCTGTAACGGTCATACTTTGAAGGGTACCGCAAAATCATAGTGTAGCAGATTTGCATGCATTTTTGTTAAATTTGTCTTCTTATAAGTTATCTGCTGAGCTTGTTTTTGAATATAACCTGGCTTGTTAGGTATCATTAGAAAGATAATTTACTAATCTTTAGAATGACATATTGTTACATGCAATATCTTCTATAGTTTTCATGATATATAACCAAAACTTACCCCATACCCCAAAGTTTACATTGAAAATTTCAGTCAAAGCTAAAACCAAATTCTACCATTTTTTTACCTAGACATATAAAATCTGGCCGTTTTTGCTATTAAATCTATTTTATTTGGTACAGGAACATGTAAGAAATATGAAATAGACTTTAAACAGAAAGAATATTGGGATTCTATGACTGTAACAGGCATATTCTGTGGAGTACTGCAAAATCACAGTATTGCAGACTCATATGTGTTTTGTTAACTTTGTCCCATTGTAGGTCATCTGCTGCGCTTATTTTATCACATAACCATGTTTATTTGGTACCATTGAAAAGCTAATTTACTACTTTTTAAAATGACATATTGTTATATGCCATATCTTATATAGTTTTCATGGCATATGACGAAAACTTACCCCATACCACAAAGTTTATATCGAAAATTACTTTCGTAGCTATCGTCAAATTCTACCAATTTTCTAGCTAGACATAACAAATAAGGCAATGCTTTACATGAAATCTTTTTATTTGGTATGGGGGAATGTCAGAAATATGAAATAGACTTTTAACAGAAAATATATTGGGACTCTACAGCTGCAACAGTCATATTTTGAAGGGTCTCGCAAAATCACAGTATTGCCAACTCGCTTGCTTTTTTGTTAAATCTGTCTTCTTAAAAGTCATCTGCTGAGCTTGATTTTTGACATAACCCGGCTTGTTAGGTATCAATAGAAAGGTAATTTACTAGTCTTTAAAATGACATATTGTAATATTCAATGTCTTGTTTAGGTTTCATGAAATAGGACCAAAGCTTACCCCATACCCCAAGGTTTACACAGCAAATTACTGCAAATCTGAAACTCTACCATTTTTTACAATTTATTAACTTTAAATACCAAAGGCAATGCTTGTATGCAATCTATGAAATATGTGTTTTTGTTAAAAAAGTATGTTAAAAATATGAAATTAACTTTTAACAGGAACATAATATGATTTTGTAGCCTTTTGGATCATATTTGGAAGGGTACCCAGGTATCAGGGCAAATTTGCCGAAACACATACATTTGCAATATATGGGTTCCCCCTCCAAAAATGATCCAAATGGCTACTAAATTGTATCATCTTCCCGTTAAAAGTTAATTTTATACTTGTGACATACTTTTGTAACAAATAAATCAGATTTTAAACAAGAATTGCCTTTTGTATTATGTGCAGCAAAAAATGGTAGAATTTAAGATAAGCTGTAATTTGCGATTTGAACTTTTTGGGTATGGGGTAAAGTTTGACCATATTCCAGGAAAATTATGAATGACATTGTATATTACAATATGTCATCTTAAAGAAGAATAAATTTCCCTACTAATGATACCTCACAAGCCAGGTTGTGTCACAAAATAAGTTCAGCAGATGACTTACAAGAAGAATAATTTAACAAAAAAGGTGCCAGTTTGCGGTACTGCGATTTTGCATTTCCCTTCAAAATATGGCTGTTACAACTATACAGTCCAAATATTTTTTCTGTTAAAAGTCTATTTCACATTTCTGACATGACCCAGTACCATATACTACAGATTTAATACCGAAACAGAGCTATTTTTATCATGTCTAGCTAAAAATTCACGGAATTTGATCATGTTATCTATGACAGTACTTTCAATATAAACCTTGGGGTATGGGGTAAGTTTTGGTCATATTCCATGAAAACTATACAAGATATTGCCTGTTACAATATGTCATTGTAAAGACTATTTAATTACCTTTTCAATGATACTAAACAAACCCGGTTATAATCAATAACAAGCTCATTAGACGACTTATAAGATGGCAGATTTAACAAAAACGCATGCGAATCAGGAATACTGATATTTTGCTGTACCCTTCAAAATACAGCTGTTACAGCTATAGAATCCCAATATTTTTTCTGTTAAAAGTTCATTTCATATTTCTGATATGGCCAAGTATAAAATAAAACAGATTTCATACAAAAAATTGCCTAATTTTTTATGTCTGCGTAAAAAAATTGCTTGAATTTGACATTAGCTATGACAGTAGTTTTCAATGTAAATTTTGGGGTATGGGGTAAGTTTTGGTCATATTTCATAAAAATCTGTACAAGATATTGCATGTTACAATATGTCTTTTTAAAGACTAGTAAATAATCTTACTAATGATACCTAACAAGCCAGGTTATATTCAAAAACAAGCTCAGCAGATGACTTAAAAGACGATAGATTCAACAAAAAGTCATCGTTGATGACACAGTCCCCACTTGTTAATGGGTACTTTGATTACAGGTCCTCAGAGAGGATAGAGTCCTCTTCATTAGGTCTGTGATAAAATACTTTTGAATAAATTCGCTTGATACATGTCTGAGCTGTAGTTCAGGAGATGAAAAAATCGTAATAAAATGGCCACATTGCGGCCTTATTGGATAGTATCACAGAACAAATCTATGTGCATATGTATGACAGACATCCAGCTCTATGGGTTTGCTCAGAATTAGATATACGCATAATTAATGAGGTACAGTATGAAGCATCATAAGGTCTCCCATCATACCATATATGAAGGGTGTACAACTTGTGGTTACTGAGTAATGGACAAATATGTATATTTGAGGTCAAAGGTCATCGAGGTCACGTGACATTTTGTCAAAATAATTGTATTGCTAAGTTATCCCAATTTACCAAAAATCAGACCTCTAGCTCTATTGACTCGCTCAAAATTAGATATGCACATAATTAATGAGGTACAATATGTGGCGTCATAAGGTGTCCCATCATACCATATATGAAGGGTGTAGCACTTGTGGTCACTGAGTTATGGACAAATATGTATATTTGAGGTCAAAGGTCACCAAGGTCACGCGACATTTTGTCAAAAAAAATTGTTATTGCTAAGTTATCCCTATATACCAAAAATCAGACCTCTAGCTCTATTGGCTCGTTCAAAATTAGATATGCGCATAATTGATAAGGTACAATATGTGGCATCATAAGCTGTCCCATCATACTATAAATGAAGGGTGTAGCACTTGTGGTTACTGAGTTATGGACAAATATGTATATTTGAGGTCAAAGGTCATCGAGGTCACATGACATTTTGTAAAAAAAAATTGTATAGCTAAGTTATCCCTATATACCAAAAATCAGACCTCTAGCTCTATTGACTCTCTCAAAATTAGATATGTACATAATTAATAAGGTACAATATGTGGCGTCATAGAGTGTCCCATCATACCATACATGAAGGATGTAGCACTTAAGTTTACTGAGTTATGGACAAATATGTATATTTGAGGTCAAAGGTCACCAAGGTCACATGACATTTTGTAAAAAAAATTGAAGTGCTAAGTTATCCCTATATACCAAAAATCAGACCTCTAGCTCTATTGGCTCGCTCAAAATTAGATATGCGCATAATTAATGATGTACAATATGTGGCATCATAAAGTGTCCCACCATACCATACATGAAGGTTTTAGCACTTGTGGTTTCTGAGTTATGGATAAATATGTATATTTGAGGTCAAAGGTCACCGAGGTCACGTGACATTTTGTCAAAAAAATTGTATTGCTTAGTTATCCCTATATACCAAAAATCAGACCTCCAGCTCTATTGGCTTGCTTAAAATTAGATATGCGCATAATTAATGATGTACAATATGTGGCATCATAAAGTGTCCCATCATACCATACATGAAGGGTAGTAGCACTTGTGGTTACTGAGTTATGGACAAATATGTATATTTGAGGTCAAAGGTCACCGAGGTCACGTGACATTTTGAAAAAAAAATAGTATTGCTAAGTTATCCCTATATACCAAAAATCGGACCTCTAGCTCTATTGGCTCACTCAAAATTAGATATGCGCATAATTAATGAGTAACAATATGTGGCTTCATAAGCTGTCCCATCATACCATATATGAAGGGTGTAGCACTTGTGGTTACCGAGTTATGGACATATATATATATTTGAGGTCAAAGGTCACCAAGGTCACGCGACATTTTGTCAAAATCTGAGATATCTGCGTGAACGGATGGACTCATGGATGGACTCATGGACGGACATGACCCCATCTATAAGCCCCCTGGACTTCGTCCGTAGGGACTAAAAACTGTGTCACTGCATCCTTTTTGCAATATGAATACGATGAGAAACTAAATTTTTATTTTTCTTGGCCTTATACATGGGAGTCTATGGACTGCCTTATACATGGGAGTCTATGGACTGCCTTATACATGGGAGTCTATGCAGACTGCCTTATACATGGGAGTCTATGGAGGTGAAAACTAAAAAGTCCTCTAACACGGCCAAATTTGATCGCATTGTGAAACAAATCGACGTGCATCTGTATGGGGTAGGGTACTATCCTTGTGCAAAGTTTGAAAGAAATTGACCTGAGCATCTCTGAGATATCTGCGTGAACGGACGGACGCACGCACGCACGCACGGACGGACGCACGCACGCACGCACGGACGCACGCACGGACATGACCAAACCTATAAGTCCCCCCGGACGGTGTCCGTGGGGACTAAAAATGCACGCAAGTCTGGAATACTGAGATTTTGCTGTACCCTTCAAAATCTGACTGTTACAACTACAGAATTCCAATCTTTTTTCTGTTAAAAGTCTATTTTATATTTTTGAAATGACCCGTTACCGAATGAAATAGATTTCATACAAATAAATGCCGGAATTTATATGTCTAGGTAAAGAAAATGGTAGAATTTGATTTTAGCTATGACTGAAATTTTCAATGTAATCTTTGGGGTATGGGGTAAGTTTGGTTATATATCATGAAAACCATAGAAGATATTGCATGTTACAATATGTCATATTAAAGATTAGTAAATTATCTTTCTAATGATACATAACAAGCCAGGTTATATTCAAAACAAGCTCAGCAGATATTTATAAGAAGACAAATTTAACAAAAATGCATGCAAATCTGCTACACTATGATTTTGCGGTATCCTTCAAAATATGACTGTTACAGATGTAGATTCTCAATATTTTTTCTGTTAAAAGTCTATTTCATAATTCTGACATGTCCCTGTAACAAATAAAATAGATTTAATAGCAAAAACGGCCAGATTTTATGTGTCAAGCTAAAAAAATGGTAGAATTGGTTTTAGCTATGACTGAAATTTTCAATGTAATCTTTGGGGTATGGGGTACGTTTTGGTTATATATCATGAAAACTATAGAAGATATTGCATGTTACAATATGTCATTCTAAAGATTAGTAAATTATCTTTCTAATGATACCTAACAAGCCAGGTTATATTCAAAAACAAGCTCAGCAGATAACTTTTAAGAAGACAAATTTAACAAAAATGCATGCAAATCTGCTACACTATGATTTTGCGGTACCCTTCAAAATATGACTGTTACAGCTGTAGATTCCCAATATCTTTTCTGTTAAAAGTCTATTTCATAATTCTGACATGTCCCTGTACCAAATAAAACAGATTTAATAGCAAAAAACGGCCAGATTTTTTGTGTCAAGCTAAAAAAATGGTAGAATTTGGTTTTAGCTATGACTGAAATTTTTAATGTAAACTTTGGGGTATGGGGTAAGTTTTGGTTATATATCATGAAAACTATAGAAGATATTGCATGTTACAATATGTCATTCTAAAGATTAGTAAATTATCTTTCTAATGATACATAACAAGCCAGGTTATATTCAAAAACAAGCTCAGCAGATAACTTATAGGAAGACAGTTTTAACAAAAATGCATGCAAATCTGCAACACTATGATTTTGCGGTACCCTTCAAAATATGACTGTTACAGATGTAGATTCCCAATATTTTTTCTGTTAAAAGTCTATTTCATAATTCTGACATATCCCTGTAACAAATAAAATAGATTTAATAGCAAAAACGGCCAGATTTTATATGTCTCGGTGAAAAAATGGTAGAATTTAGTTTTAGCTATGACTGAAATTTTCAATGTAAACTTTGGGGTATGGGGTAAGTTTTTGTTATATATCATGAAAACTATAGAAGATATTGCATGTTACAATATGTCATTCTAAAGATTAGTAAATTATCTTTCTAATGATACCTAACAAGCCAGGTTATATTCAAAAACAAGCTCAGCAGATAACTTATAGGAAGACAGTTTTAACAAAAATGCATGCAAATCTGCAACACTATGATTTTGCGGTACCCTTCAAAATATGACTGTTACAGCTGTAGATTCCCAATATTTTTTCTGTTAAAAGTCTATTTCATATTTCTGACATGTCCCTGTATCAAATAAAACAGATTTCAGACAAAGCATTGCATTTTTTATTATGCCTAGCTAAAAAATTGGTAGAATTTGAGATTTTCTGTAATTTGTAATGTTAAATTTTGGGGTAAGGGGTAAGTTTTGGTTATATTTGACAAAAATTGTAGGAGATATTGCATAATGCAATATGTCATCTTAAAGAGGAATAAATTCCCTTTCTAATGATACCAAACAAGTGAGGTTATGTTAAAAAATGAGCTCAGCACATGACTTACAAGAAGACAGATTTGACGAAAATGCATTTGGCTTGGAAAATGGTGATTTTGCGGTACCCTTCAAAACATGACCATAACAGCTATTGCGTCCCTATATTTTTTCTGTTAAAATTCCATTTCGTATTCTAGGGATCCCAAGGCTTCTGAAAAATACAGGTTTGTTATCCTGTGGGGGGGGGGTGCACGTAGACCCCCTCTAGCCCACGGACTATTGACCCAAGTTGGCAAAACTTGCTATGTACATTAAAGATACTATGATACAAGATTATTGAAAGTCATTTGACATTTTTTTCAGCCAATTCCCAATATGCATATTTAATGAACCTTCCAAATTAGGGATATATATACTGGCATTTACTTGATAAAATTTGGCGAAACATGCTGTGTACATTGATCATTATACCAGGTTATAACAGTATTGAAAGTCATTTTGCATTTTCATGTCAGCTAATTCATAATTTGCATAAATAGCTAACAAGCTTTCACGGTTTGGCATATAGAGCTTGAAGGACTTGACCAAAGGTAATTACACATGCTATATTGTGATACAATGACAGTACTCAAAGAAATAATTATTTTTATTTCAGCTAATTACATATTTGAATACTTAATGACCTTTAGAATTGATCTGTGGTGAAATTCATTGTGTTGATCATAACACTTTAAATGTAGCAAAGCATGTAGCAAAGGTTCAAACTTGCACATAAATGCAATATATAATGAAACACGTGAGCATTTTCAGTTCATATCTGGTTTAATTTAATGCTGTAATTTTAGAGTAATATCACGTATTACAAAGTTTATTAAATATGCAAATAAACCCTACATTAACTTGACACTGTCCAATGATTCATAGCACAATTAAATATTTATCAAGTCAATAACTGAAGCACGTTTCACCAAATTTTAGCGCCGAAATTTCAGAGTTATATACCTAATTACAAAGTTTATTAAATATGCAAATCACCCTTAATTAACTTTATACTACTAAATGCTTTACAACACAGTTAGATATCTGTCGTATCAGTATGTGCAGCAGTGTTCATCACATTTGATGCAGTTATTTCGGGGTTATATCACTAATTATAAGACTTCATGGAATATGCAAAGAGCTAATTATTAACTTGACACTGCTCAATGCTTCTCAGTACAATTGGTTATTTATCAGATCAACATCTGTAGCAAGTTTCATCAAATTTAATGATTTAATTTTGGAGTAAAATCACTAATTACAAAGTTCATTAAATATGCAAATGAACCCTTAATTAACTTCACACAACTAAATGCTCTACACCACTATTAGATATCTGTCGGATCAGTATCTCCAGCAGATTTCATATCAGCATATTTGGTGCAGTTATTTTGGAGTTATATCACTAATTACTAAACTTCATAAAATATGCAAATGACCTATTTGTTAACTTGACACTGCCAAATGCTTCTCAGTACAATTAGATATTTATCAAAACAATATCTGTACCCAATTTCACTGACTTGGGTGCTGTACTTTCAGAGTTATATACCTAATTACAAAGTTCATTAAATACGCAAATGAACCCTTAATTAATGTCACACTACTAAATGCTTTACACTACAGTTAGATATAAGTCAGATCAGTATCTGCAGCAGATTTCGTCACATTTGGTGAAGTTATATCGGATTTATATGACTAATTACAAACCTTCATAAAATATGCAAATGAGCTATTCATTAACTTTACACTGCCTAATGCGTCTAACTATAATTAGATATATATTTGATCAATATTAGTTGCAAGTATCATCAAGTTTGGTGCAAGAATATCAGAGTTATCTCACTAATAACAAAAGTTCATTAAATATGCAAATGAGAAGATAACTGACATGACACTCACAGTATCATCATAATGTTCTTAGATTGTCATCTGTGAAAAGTTTCATGAAATTTGGTGCAGTATTTCTTGATATATGTCTACACTGTCATTACCGTCTCCATAGGGAAACCATGGTATGGAAAAAAACGATATTGCATAACTTCATTAATATGCAAGCCACACTAACCAAAATCTAATCAGTTCTTGCAAGTAGCACATGGTACCTGTGTACCAAATCTGACTTGAATCTGTTCAGGCGTTTTTGAGTTATCGTGTAAACAGACAGACAGACAGACAGACAGACAGACACACACACACACACACACACACACACGGACAGACAGACAGACATCGCTATGACAATAGCCCACGTGTTTACACACGTGAGCTAAAAAGGGTCAGCAGCGCTTATACTTTCTGAGAAAACTGGATCATTTACAGTTGATTAGAAATATTTTATCCTATTTATAAAAACATTCATTGAAAGTGTTTTAACTTTTTAATTTATTTGTTGGATGCATAATTTGTCCGTTAAAAATAAAAACTCATTAGATAAGATCGTTTCAATATGCTCCAACATAATCGGTACTCCTGAGAGAAACTTGCTTTGTTTTTATAACCAGCAGGTGCTCCGGAAGGCTCACTCTATAATATCCTGTAAAACCCATGTTTTATCTTCAGAGTTTGTTTTACTTCCTTCCGGTCGACGTTTTCAATCCCCGGCTTGCGCGTCAAATCGGCGCAAACATTCTTTTATTCCAACCGCAGTGCGGCTTTTAAATGAAAAGAAATGATGTCAAGCTTTTTATCCAGTGTCTGTCTGTTGTTTGTTTTTATTTATTTCTCTTTTGTAGATTTCTCGTTCGTGCGTGTAAGTTTTCTCAGTCACCATTTTAAAGAGGCACTCCCACTTGGTAACATTTTTAAAACACATTTTTTTAATGCCAACGGTCGATATTTGACGTGGCGACTCCGCGCGGATCGCGAGATATCGATAAAAACATGTCATTTTCCGAGCGTATTTTTCACATCCCGAAGTTTTACAATCGTTTCTGGTTATGACCCGAAATCCCCCGAAAGTGTGTTGTTGTGCTGATTGACGATATTCTAAGGAGTCCAAAAACGTTCGAATGACGCAGTTAGTTTACCTCCTACTGCGATGACTTTATATACATCATTATCAATGCCCTTACCTCTGGTAATTCTTTTTTAAAACTTCTCCGTAGTTTTTTTTCGTTTTCATTATTCTCGATCAGTTGTATTAAATTTTCAAACAATACCACATAGATATCAGTTTTTACATGTAAAATATTAGTTGCCTCTGATGACTACATTTTGTCGTCTGCCACACAGTTACGCGTGGTTCGATACATAGCGGCCGCCGTGTGTGTATGCGCGCATACCACGCGGCGGCCACTATTCATACTATGTATCAACCGCACCTATCTGTGCTAGTCACCTGTGCGAATTCTGGTTGAATCAGCAAGCTTTGTTTTTCGGTTTTTTGCCGAGTCAGTAGGACTCGGCTTTCTCCCACGGGACATGACCGCTCACCGACGCGAGTGGTACTGCTGTGGCGTACAGCAGCGTCAGCGTAGACTCGTACTCCATAGCTTAGTTGACAATGGCCCCAGTGCCGAACCTTCTATGTTCGGAAGCTGAATTCTGGTGGGCCACCGGAATTCAAACTTTATCTTTTTTGAGGACATGTTTTTATCGATATCTCGCGATCCGCGCGCAGTCGCCATGTCAAATATCGACCGTTGGCATTAAAAAAATGTGTTTTAAAAATGTTACCAAGTGGGAGTGCCTCTTTAATTGCCCAGTGTTTGGGATGAATAAAGTATTGATTGATTGATTGATTGATTGATTTTCCAATCCTTTTCTGATCCACCACTTTTGGGGCTCATTTTAAAGCTCTTGGTGTAAGAAAACCTTTCACCGTCTTAGCTTTTCGAAAATCGAAAATTTTATTTTCTCCACAGAGTTAACACAGAGACGGCGGCCATTTTGAATGTCAAGTATCTGTAAAATTTTGGTAATTTTTTTCTCCGGTACCAAAATTTGCATGGTGACCCCCGACTTTTATTCTCGATTTTGAAAGAGTATGGTTTTAAGATTCCTTGAGAAAAGTGTGAACGTAAGTTTAAGTCTTTCGTTTTCGAGGCGCGAACTACCTTAAACGTCCCTCGCTTGTTTTCATACCTTGTAAAGATTCGATATCTACTGAATGATGGTCCGAAATAACTCAAAGTAAAATTTACCATTTTTGACATCAGGACAAAATTGCGGCTGACTCGCAGCGTGTTTGCAAGGTTATATCTGATTGGTCGATTGTCACTATTCACAGCCACTTAGGGAGTCTATTTGTATTGTTTTCATTATATTGGTAAGATTCAGCCACCCAATTGGATAGCAGCTTCGAAATCGCTGCGAGTCGGCCCAAAAATTGTCAACCAAGAGCCCCTGGTTCAGTCTCCCTTTGGAAGTAAGTTTACCCTTTGCACCCTGACCCCCTGGTACTCTATGACGTCATCGGATATTTCGTCCGAGCCGGGTTCAAGGGGTTAATCGTCTTGTGTTGTGGTGAAGATCCGGGTGTAGTCTTCTCCATAGTCAATTAATAAAAGGGTCAGTAGCTGTAACTGTTGATTATCTTTTCACTATTTTTGTTTTGCACGCCAATTGGCAGTTCTCGTTCCACGTGCACTTCCCAAAGCACGTTGAAACATCAAAAATTTACCTTGCATAGGCGATAGCTTATTGTCCGTCCCCGAGGTGGGGACGCGGTAGAGGTGTCTTTGCCTCACCACAGGTTTCTTGTTGCTATTGTTTATTTTAGTTTAATAAGTTTGGCTATGATAGAAATTGCCAATACCCTTGCTGGTACGTTCATTGTTGACTTTTGCATAATCCGGTGATAATCTGATGACAGCGTCCACAGATCAGTAACTTACCCTTGCTTATCCTTGCGCATTAGGCAATCAAGGGCATCAGAGAATAGAAGCAGCTCAGTGATACACTTTTCGTAAGATAAGCACGGGTACATGATTCAGTTTAGGAGAAAAATAAATCTTTGCGAAATCAATGCTAAGATAAGACCAAGACACCAAAGTATGGTAGTATAAATCTTTACCCCATCAAGATAGAATGCACCTCGGGGACAGATAGGACTGTCAAACTTTTCAATTCTTTTCTGCTCTATTACTTGTGGCGGTTCCGTTTGAAGCCTTTTGCAAAAGAAAAACTTTCACCATCTTAGTTTTTGAAAATCGAAAATTTTATTTTTCTCCATAGAGTTAAGACAGGGATGGCGGCCATTTTGAATTTCAAACATTGCAAAATGTTAGATAATTTGTTTCTCTAGAACCAAAATTTGCACGATGACCCCTGATTTTTATTCTTTATTTTTGAAAGTAAATGTCTGACTTCCTTCGAGGAAAATTTGAGCAAAAGCTTAAGTCTTTTACTTTCGAAGAGCACACTACCGTAAAGTACACATTTCACTGCTGACCTGGATATTGATCATCGGTAAGGCTGCGTTCACAAAAAACGGGGGGGGGGGGGGGTGGAGGAATTGAGGGGGGATTCGAAAATTTTTGGGGTAGTAGAGGGGGACTTGAAAATTTTGCTCTACCTGTAGGGGGGAACTTGAAAATTTTTTGGTTCCCTTTTATGTTTTACATTTTCCAATTCAAATTTTTGTAGGTAATTCAATGAAAAATGAATACCATTTTTATGTCATCCAATTGTTGTAAAATCTAGAGCCATTTTGTTACATTTCATGACTTTTATCTCGAAAAAATCTAAACATGTGTAATTTGTCGTAAAAAAAACAAACAAGCCTATAAATAACAGGACAGAAGCTGCAAATGTTGATGATTTTTGCAATATTTCTATGCAATATATAAACTACTGTTTCTTGCTGTCTCCCTACAGCATGCTCAAACACACAATATTCAGTTTGTCGACAAAGCCTGTATATATAAATATGTATTAGGTGATAGTTTAAAGGGACAAAGTCGCCTTTTTTCATGAATTTTGTTTTACACGAGATACTACTAATTTTTTTTACATGTTGAAAGATACTGAATGAATGGGTGACCATACATATATTCAATCCCTGTTTTAGACAAGATACATGAAACCATCGCAAAATTGAATTAATGGTCATGACCATTAATTCATTTTCACGATGATTTCATTTAATTTGTCTAAAACAGGGGTTGAATATATGCATGGTCACCCATTCATTCAGTATCTTTCAACATGTCAAACAATATAAGTAGTATCTTGCATCAAACAAAATTCATGAAAAAAGGCGACTTTGTCCCTTTAATTAGAGTCCAGACTGACAGTCAGTTGTCAGTGATACAAATGCATGGTACACGTACACAGGCTGTCATAGCAAGCTGAATACTGGACAGTTTAACATGCTGTAGGGAGTAGAACAAGAACGCAGTTGTATAAACTGAACAAAAATATTGTCAAAATTATCAAAATTAATACAGCTACAGCCTACAGGCAGTGTCACTATCAGATACTGCCCTGCTACTGTAGTGTCGCTGTTACTGCATACCTGAGCAGTGACAGAGATAGCTCTGACTCTGATGTACACGGTAGTTGAAAAAGAGTTTGGGTCAAATGACGCTCATGACAATGAAACATACAGGCCAGACAGCAACATATGGAAGACCAGGAGACTGCGAATTTTTGAATTCTGGCATATGAGAATAATCAAATATTAAAGAAAAAAGATGGGGTAACCATGCTTGATTTTCTAAATTTTCACATTCTTGTCATAAAATTATACAAAAGTAAAACTTTGAACAGTAAAGACTAAATGAAAAAATATGTAAATGAATGGAATTATTTATTTTTTAACCAAATTTGCCATTATTACACCAAAAATTTCAGAGATTAAAACATTTATTTGATGGAATATTTTAGCCTTCCAGTATTGTCAATTTTGAGTAGCATCTAATTCATATATGTCTTGTACTTTTGAAACAAATGTTTGGCAGATCACTGTGCTCAGTTTTTTACAATATGGCATTTAGCCAGAATTCACAATTTGCCTACTCTCTCATAATCGTCATTTTGTGTGCTTTTCGGCAGGAGCAATTGACCTGGCCAGAGTTGGATTAACTCAAGTTGGCTTAGACTGATAAATCCAAAAAGTTCACTGATGCCTTTAAAATGAAACAATTTAAGAACTTGTCTTAGGAATATGACTTTACAAAGTCCTAATAATAGGTAGTGTTGAACACCGAGCGGAACGCCGCAATATGTGATTTTTTCTGTATGCACATCCTTTACAAATATGCAGGCTTGTGATAGTTTGGGGGACTTGAAAAATTTTGATCATATAGAGAGGGGAGCATTTGAAATTTTTTGAGGTTATTGAGGGGGGTCTGAAAAAAAAGGATTTCAATCGCGATTCCTCCAGCCCCCTAATCGTTATTTGTGAACGCAGCCTAAATTCTATGATTTATATTTTGTAATCTTTGTTTACATGAAAATCGTATGACAGCTAATTTGAATAACCTCTAAAAACGGCTTGTACGTTCCCTGCACAAATGCTGGGCCTTGGTTTTGTTCTCGTCCGCGTGCTGGTAGGTTTTCAGAGAAAATCAAGATACAAACACAATGTTAACACTTTTACAAATAAATTATTTTTCCAAAAGAAACCAAATAAAAATGAGCTTGTGTTAATACACTTGTGTTTCTTTTTCTGTGTTTGTTCCTTTCCCTGGCTGGCTGGTCAGTTTTTTAAAAATATCCGAGGACGGCAAGCAAAGAATTTTAAATAAATTACAAGTGTTCACCCGTAGAGACATATAGCAATTCAATTGCGTTACGCAAAATGATGGCTGACCTTAATCTATTTAAAACAACAACTTCTTATCACAAAAATTGTGTTCTTCACAAAGGTGATATGGTACAACAAATTATTAGGACTACATTAGCAAGCGAAGTGTCACAAACTTTTTTAGAACTTTTTTATTCAAACATAAACGACAAATGAAGTCGAATTTATATAGCAGTGAACATGTTAAGTAAACAAGTACAAAGATTGGTCTAACAAGTAGATATTTAGAATGAAAGTAGAAAAAAGAACACCATTAAGACGATATCATGGTAATGCTTTCAAGATGCATCCTCCACCTTCAAGTCTTGAATTCTTGGTCATACTGTCATCAACTTTGTTCACCAACTTGCGCTCAAATTTAAAATCAAATTCTTGATAGCGGGCCATCCAGGTATTTGCGGGTTCTTGCGTCATTTTTGCGTCACACTGCGGTGAAAACAGCTAATTGAAGTTCGGATTTTTCAACCACCAAACCAACATACATTCACAACATATTTTCTTTTTTTCACACAATTTCTGTAGGCTATCATTCGCTCTTCTGTATCGTTCGATCTCTCATTCATCTCGCTCACGTGCGTTTCACCTATGACGTCACTCCGCGGTCACGAATACAATGTGTTCCAGGGCAACAAAGTCGGCATTTCTCATCAATTAAATGAAATGTTTTGGCCATGCGTCCTGTGATTAGGGACTGGTCAGTTCTTCAGCCTGGGGGGGGCGGTGGATTCATGGGGGGGGGGTCACCCTGTTTTTGACTTTGGTGATAGGGGGGTCACCATGTTTTTGAAATGCCCAATAGGGGGGTCAGTGTGTTTTTGAATTTTGACACAGGCTCATCATTGCCTAAAATGCTAGTGTCAGCCACAAAATTCATCATTCAGTTGTATTTTTCGGCGCGCCCTTTGGGCGCGTAACTTTAATAATCAGTCATATTTTTCAGCACGCCCAACTTTAACATATCAAGCATACATACATCAGAGATATCTGTATGTTCAATATTTTTAGCGTGCTCTTCAAGCTCATTACTTTAATATATCATACATCTTTCAGCATGCCCTTCAGGTGCATGACTTTAATATACAAGGCATATATATCAGAGATATCAGGATGTTTCATATTTTTTTGCGCGCCCCTTCGGGCGCCATACTTTCAGAGATATCTTGATGTTTGCTAAGTGAAAGTGTACCATTATGAAATCTGCATTTCATATGAAAAGGATGACAAATTCCTGATACTTTTCTGTTCTCTCTGTGAGAATTCAGTATGAGAAAGCAAACATGCACAAATATTTCACAATATATATTTGATACAGTGACTTATTTTAGAGATAGAAAAATGACAAGATATCTTTCCTTCTCATTGATGCAATTATTTCCTTTGTTTCATAGGTTTTCTGTAGAAAGATGCTTTTTTATGAACAAAATAACAGTTAAAAAAGGCAGTTTTGTTCATTATTAGCTGTGCTTTTATGGTTTCAATGTTACACAAGAAAAGGTCCTCTCAGACACTGTACACATCAGATTTGGCTAAAAAGCTCTCTATGGCTCCTCAGTAGATTTAATTGGATGGTTGGCAAGTCTTAACACCCATCAAAGTTTTTGATTCACTGCTTTTTCCTCTTTAATATTAATGATTGACATCCATTTCTGTACAACAGTTCAGGACATCTGGTTAAGCAGAGAAAGTGTGAAATACATTCACAGCTCATTCAAAATACAGCTCATTCAAAATGTACTGTATTTAAACTTTAAGATTGACACTTTGAAATTCCTATCTTACAACTGACATGTCAACAATTTCACTAAAACATAGAATGACTATTTAAAATATAAATATATGTAAAATGTAAAATATAATATATATATATTTATATATATATATATATATATATATATATATATATATATATATATATATATATATATATATATATATATATATATATATATATATATATTTATGTCCATCTTTTGTTTTACCTTTGTCGCGCCCGGGGGGGGGGGTCACCCTGTTTTAGAAATTTGGAATAGGGGGGTCACCCTGTTTTCAAAATTTGGAATAGGGGGGGTCAGCCACTTTTTGACGTCGGCAAAAAATAATCCACCGCCCCCCCCCCCCAGGCCGAAGAAACTGACCAGTCCATTAGGCCTCTGTGAAATATCTAAAATCATTCACTGTCACCAACTGCTCCGCTTGCGAAAGCGCCCTCTACGTCCCAGATTGGAACTTCCCACTATGCTTTTCCAGGAATGGGTGCAAGAATATATACTGACGTCCATATTTAGTGTGTCCTCAGCTCAACAAATGTCGATAGGCATGGATGCGACTTCAAGCGTCATGCTCTCTTTTCACAAAAATATCAACTTCACCTTTGCTAGTGACGGTGGCTTGTCACTGCCTACGGAGACCGCTGGAGAGCCTCTAGCTTCCGAGTTCGATGGGAGATGGACGATGTGTTACCGAGGTAAGCTTAATAATTATAGAACTAGTCATTGTGACACCATTCTGTCTCAAAAGCTGCTATTTTCTCTGTATTTACAAAAGCATGAGTTGGTTTGGTTCATGTGGCCTAACTATAGTCACCACAACCACTATTACAACCGCTCGCTCTTTGATGTTGTGACCGTCACAGTCGCGTGTGGTCAGTTTACACGCCAGCTAGCCTCGGAGCCTCGGGAACGTCAATGGGGCTGTCGACAAGTGTGTTGACTGTGGTTATCGTGATTCGTACGCAGCTACGATCTCAGTGTTTGACGCCGTGAACTGAATCAGACAACGATTTCATGTCGACTTTCACCCGCCAGGTTGTTTCAAATGACAAGTAACCGCTCCAGACTCAAAATTGGAAGACCTCGTTTCAGGTCTCCGAGTGTGTTGTGAGGCCCTATGCGGAAGTCAATTTAATTTTTGGACATCCGCATCACAGCCGCCCAATGTATAGAGTATAAGAGTCTAGGCTCAAGACGTGCTCCTGTAGTCTGGATGCCAAACGGGAGCGACGTCAAATTCTCAAATTCCACGTTGAGAATGGAAGGGGCTGAGATGGGTTTCTCGACCCATGAAGTCATACGATTCAACCCCTTAGATATTCCACCTGAGTGAATGCCCAAATCAGTTTCCACTTTCAAATCGCCTTTTGAAAAGCCGTGATCGATAACTTGCGTTGTTATTCTGGAATGCGACTCGTATGGTCACAGTCCCTCCGGACCGTGGTAAGGTGTACACACAAATATGTATGCACACCTCAGTACTGCAGACGATTAGCACATGTAACAATTATGTTACATAATTGTTACATAATTACTCTTTTGTCATGCATGGAGTTCTGAACTTGACAGTGGCAGTTCTAGATCAGTGACTGCAGTGGACCCAATGAAGAAGAAGGGCTTAGTCCACTCACTCCACCCAATCTTACCTTCAGCATATTTCAGTATGTTGTCCAATCCACATGGTCAGATGTCTTGAAGGTGGGTCCCTGTTCGACCAACACCATTTGACCAACAAAGATGCATAAGAAAAACTTCTATAAGTCATAACACCATAACACCAACACTAAAACTGTTCAAAGGTAACCGGTCAGCTCAACCCTGGTCTACTAAGTACTTGACCCAAGATCAACTAAGCCAAAGTCCACTCGACCCCTAATGAACTCGACCGTTAGTCAACTCAAGCCAAAGTCAACTCGACCCAACTTATCTGAACCCAAACCCTGAACAACTCAACTCCAATACAAGTCTACCTGTTTTAAGGTAGTATGGGCCATGAAAGTGAAAGACTTATACATTTGCTTTTCCTCAATGATTTTTTCAAGCATTCTCTTTCCAAATCAAGGATAACAATCAGGGGTCATGGTACAAAGTTTGGTACCAGAGAAACAAATGTCAAACATTTACTGACATTTTAAAATCAAAATGGCTGCCATGTCTATAAACTCCTTGGGAAAAAATGAATTTTTTCATGAACTAAGATGGTGAGAATTTTCACACTGCAGTGCTTTAAAATGAGCCCCCACAACTGGTAGATCAGAAAATAATTGTAAAAAGTGGGAGTGCAAATATGTGTCCTGGAGGCGTAAAAAATTCTTTGTTTGCTGTCTGTGTGCTGGTATGTTTCAGAGAAAATTAAGAAAACAAACATAATGTTAACACTATTACAAACAAAAATATTACTTTTCCAAAGGAGACCAAATAAAAAATGAGCTTATGTTAATACACTTGTGTTTTTTGTCTGTTTTTATTTTATTCCCTGGCTGGCTGGTAGGTTTTTCAAAAATCCAAGGACAGCAAACAAAGAATTTTCTTTAAATGGCTTAATCATTTGTGACTCATAAAGTAGATGTATATAAGCAAAACTCATGTATGTTTTGATTTATTACATTGAAATTGTCACAGTCCCTCCACAAATTACTCATAATATTATGGATGCAGATTTGACAATGATATTGTGTTAAAAGCCCCACTAGCTGTATCTTTTAGCATTATTTTTATGATTTTACTTTCAAACTACCTGTAAAATAAGTTTGTGAGAATGCACTAATTTAGGTGTGTGTATACACTTATTATTAACTAGTACTTTGACTGTATGTGCAATTTTGAATAAGATAAAAATTACACTGTGATTAAATGTTTGCCAAAACATTAGATGGCAGCCCGAAAATGCAAAAAACATGGATATTGTGCATATGAGCACTGAAATCTTCACATAAACTGCAAAGAGTAATCAATGTAATGCATAGGGGTGTATGTTTTCAACTGTGACATTGTATGTTCTGTTTCCTTTGTAATACAGTATTACCAATTTTTTGAAAATGGCAGTAAATCAAAATGGCCGTTAAAAATTTGAAGTTACTTGTCAAATGTTTTACAAAGGAATGGTTTCCTAATGCAGTAAAAGCCCATATCCCTTCAGAGGGTAGAATTCAGAGAAAACCAGGCGAGAATAGGAAGATAAAAGAGTTACAGCTAGTGGGACTTTAATTCCTCGACTTCCACAATCTAGTGACATTACTGTATGAGACACAGTGGGACCATGGGGGATCTTGCTGGAATTTTCCAGCTCTGAAGGTTTATGAAAAATGTAAATGATAAATATAAATGATAAATTGCCCATTTGTCAAAGAAGAAAGCTGGAACAAGCTGTCTTGTTGGCATATGATTGTACTGTACATGAGTGTAAACACCAACATCTGTTGGGAAATTTTATTATATCGATTTTTATTTGGCATGAAATTCTCATTTCCACAGAGTGTTGTTATTTGTGGGAAGAAGTAAGGAGAAAGAATCAAGTCAATCGCCTTGGTGACTGCTTTGTTAAAATAACCATGGAATTATTCCACCGGCTGAGGAATGACAAGCTGACCAACAAAGGTAAATATACTGCAAGACTGTACTCATGCTGACACAGAGGACATTGATATCTTGGCTGTCTTCACAGGTTCACTTTCAAGTCACCGTCTAATGTTCTAATATATATATATATATATATATATATATATATATATATATATATATATATATATATATATATATATATATATATATATATATATATATATATATATATATATATATAATCTCCCAGTATTTCGAACGAGTGTGACGTCATCGAAGACGAGGGTTTCCCCCAACATAGCGGCAGTATATATAATATATATATATATATATATATATATATATATATATATATATATATATATATATATATATATATATATATATATATATATATATATATATATATATATATATATATATAAACCGGTATATATGGTTCATCCAATTATATAAATGAGAGTGTAGAGAGTGTATAGATATGAATACTTTTAGTTCTGTCTGAAGATTGCAGGATGCATGAAGTAGCAGATATTATTACTTTGCACTTGGAGTAATTATAAATATCATATTTTTAATGTGTATCGTGATTGTCAATTGATTTCTCTGATGTCAAATTTTTGTAGAATTAGTGATCAGCTCTAATTATCACCCAGTATTGTTTCAGAGCTGCAGATGATACTATGTGTATGGTCATGTGACCAGGCACTTTTTCAAAACTATTTTCCTAGGGAAAGGCTAATGCCCAAGGAAAATAGTCTTTGAAAACTATTCTTTGACGGCACATTTTCCAAACCAATAGGGACTAGGTGTAACAATGTTCTAGCCACATGACGTGTTCTGGTGAATCACGGCACAGAATGAGCATGTGGTGTGTTTTAAATATACGTAAAGTGGCTTTCCTGAATTTCATTGAAGTTAGTGACAATATTTACCATACAAGGTGAGAGTATCACCACATAATTGCCAGTTCACTGTTGGCTATTTAGAAATTTGCGTATCTAACACAGTCAAATACAAGCCATTTAGTCTGGTAAAATGCTTTTCTGGTTATTGTGATGTTTTGATGATTTTTTGCTTGTTTGAGTGACATCTGTCTTTCAATGTCTTTATTTTAAACCAGAAAAAGTCACGATTCTAAACTTTCTGTGTGAGAGTGGAGCTCTTCAAATGGATGTGACAATGTGCTGTGGAGGAGAGAACAGTACCAACAAACCAGATGCTGAAACGTACAGCGAGCCTTCAACACAAACTAAACGTGATGATGAGGATGTTGAGTATACGATTCACCGTGAAGCTGGTTCACCAAGCAGTGAACAAACTCCAGACTGTGACAAGAGATTAACAGATGATGTTCCGACAGGCAGTATGCTTTCTGCTCTGTTGAAGAAAAAGCCTAGTAGACAGGCTCATACAACCAAAATAGAATGCAAAGAAGCAGTTGAACAGCGTGACCCTGAAAGTGATATACAGCCGTATATCTGTGTTATCCAGGACGATGAGAATTCTATGGAGAATTCTAGCACATGCGTCCGTGAATATGACACGGATCCTCATCATAAAAATTCAGGTGGAACTCTGCCTGAGAGGAAGATCATTGACAAATCTTTCCAAAGCAGAAAGCGGAGAAATGTTGGTGACAGCGTTGTGCGAGATGAAAGACTCGTCGTGAGGAGTGATTCAGAGTTTGGAGATGTTGAGCTGAGAAGTACACCGTCTTGCTCTGGCCAATCTACTCATGGGGACCTGACCCCTGATGATGGTCTGAATTCTATCCACGAAACTATTGTCCCGAAAATCCATTCATTCTGGTCCGTGAAGGATGCGCTTATTATGGAAACAACGTCCTTCAAGGATGAGATCCAGGGAGATCTCGCCCAAGGTCATGGCCAGGGTCATGGCCAAGCAATTGAAGTAGCGCCAAACCAGGAAGATTGCTGTTACATGGTAGAAGAGTCACAGCCAAGGCCTAGCATAATGGACTCTGATCCAGGGCCTGTTAGGGAGGAAATTACACCTGTCCCTCAGAGACTAACAAATTCAGAGTCTGGCTCAGTGATGTTAAGACTTGACAAACATAAGACGCCCATGACTGTAAAACCCTTCAAGTGTGAACTGTGCTTGATGGCTTTTAAGTACAAAAGCAAGTTGAATCGCCACTTGAAAACTCACACCGGCGAAAAACCCGTCAAGTGCCAGATATGCGGCAAGGGTTTCAGGGATAAATTTAATCTAAACTGTCATCTAAAAACTCATTTTAAAAGGAATTCCCATGGTGTGTGTTGCAAAAAGTTTGACTTGAGATCTTAGCAGAATCCTTTTACTCACAGTTTCCTCATGGAGAAAGTGATTTTAACGTGACATTTTATAGTCTATGAACCCTGTAAATCACAAATGTGTCAATATATATATATGGAAGAGCATGGAGTTACTCTAATATCATCTGTGTCATCTGTGTCTCTCAGAAAAGCTACACCTAAGGCCAGGAAGAAAAAATAAATTGTTCATCGGAATCGCCGCTTCTACTTTGGCATATTTGGAAATTTTTTTTTTTTGATCGCGGCAAATTCTTACTTC
Source organism: Ptychodera flava (assembly GCF_041260155.1). NCBI lineage: Eukaryota > Metazoa > Hemichordata > Enteropneusta > Ptychoderidae > Ptychodera > Ptychodera flava. Next base: position 7,292,531 of record NW_027248278.1, read on the forward strand.
CGCATTACAAATATGTTTAGTACTGCCGCTGGTGGCGCCCTACACTTTGTCGGGTTTTCGCGGGCACGGGATTTTTAATGAGACTTCCTATGTGTTTGTACGGACTTAGTTGACCGCCAACACGTTGTTGTGACGTCTGAATTTGGCGAATCACGACGAAAAGTGGGTCGATTTGGTTAGGTTAGTACATCATGAGTATTAATTTGATCGCCAACATTCGACGTGATGGCCAACAGTTAGTTCTAAAGACGCTATTCAGTGTTTGTCCTGATATTACCTTCGGCGATGATTTGTTCAACAAGATCGTGATAGCAGATGGACGGTGCATCCGATTGAATGAAAATTGCATCGAAAGTATAAAAAATTACGGCAATGACAAAACACATGGTTGCGTCGATGTTAAAGTACGATCTGAATGATGACTATATAACTTCACTCCGATCACAGTACAGTGTTGTTAGACCATTGTGTAAACTGTGTAGAGACAGTGCAGACAGTGGTAAAGAGGTCAAAACATGGGGCCAAAGTAAAATGAAAAAACTCAGATGCTACATGTAGGTCCCACCAGGACAATATTAAAGGACAATACTGAATTGTTGGATTTCAGTGATTCGCTGTACATTTCAGTTTTATTCTGAGAGAATGTTGAAATATTCAGAATATGTTGTGCAAACACTAACTGTGAATGTAATGGCCTATGTTATTGTTGGGAAATATAGTATTGAATTCAGTTACCAGTATCAGTGTTTCTTGTCTGAGATATTTCTGGTAAAAAGGGAAACAATTATCTTGCCTTTTCTGCATCTGTGCAAAAATGTCAGAGAACCGCGTTTACCTTCGGCCTAAAAAAAAAAAAAAAAAAAATTTTCGCTCGCCTCTCCTGGACCTTGGTCCAAAAAATCCGATGAACAAGATTTTTTTTTTCTCTGGCCTAATCAATGATGATAAATCTACTGAACAAACACTCTGAGAGTGATGACCTAAGAAAAGTTAGTCTGAAAATTGCGAGAAGCATGAAACTTAAGTAACAGATATTGTTACCTTGTAATTCGAAGTAATTTGTTTTTATATACCTGTATATATATATATATATATATAATATATATATATATATATATATATATATATATATATATATATATATATATATATATATATATATATATAATATATATATATATAAGAATATAGATATAATTGTAGCTATTTACATGGTGCCAGTATATTATTACTTTGTACTTGAAGTAATTTGTGAATACATATATATATATATATATATATATATATATATATATATATATATATATATATATATATATATATATATATATATATATATATATATATATATATATATATATATACACATAATGTGTTTATGCACAATATGTGTATGGATATAATTGTAGCTTTCTCACTGGTTCCAGAAAAGCTTGCAGTTGGTATCACTGTGCTACAAGACACAAGATAGTATACCGCTGTGCACAATATATTTTCATATCAATATATCAATATTCCGTGGTATGTTCAAGACTATGTTAAGCATTTGAAACATACACCTAGTAAAATACAGAGGAAATTGAGTCGTTATTGGCTTAGGGCAGTTTCAAAGGTACAGAAAAAGGCAAGACTGTGACTCTGTTTTACATGAAGCATGTCATTAATGAGTGCAGGCAAGTTGACATGTTGATATCGTAAAGCCTTTGGTAAGATTAGGTTTTATGTAAAAACTTTATAATTTAGGTATGCTTAGAACATTTTTTCATCTAGGTGGATCTCATTATCAACAGGTAATTAGCATACTTTCTTGTTTTGTTTACTGTCTTTGTTTTTGAAATTTTTATCAATGAACTGTATAGTCTACCATCTTCCAACAGAAGTGTCAGCATAATAATTTCAGATAAGAAGTATATTTCACTACCTCTTTTAATTAATTTTGCATATTAAAGGTTCTGTGTCATTGTGAATGGACTTTTATATTAATTGATATAATTTGCATGGAACTAGTACAGCATGTAAAGATTGTGTTGTACTGTACCTCCAATTTGTCTGGTAACCAGCTATTTACAGTCTATAGAAGCTATTGGGATGGGTATCCATCCAGTGTCCGTCGTCAGTATGTATGTATGTATGTATGTATGTATGTATGTATGTATGTATGTATGTGTGTATGTCCGTTTGTTAGGCATCCGTCCACTCAAATATCTTGAGAACTGCAGTACTACTGATTTGATATTTGTTGTGTAGATGGAAAATATGATTATGAGAAACTACTTTTTTTAATTTTTTGATATTGTTGAAAATATGCACATTGGTGCCCAAAAAAGGCTTTTTTTTGTAAAAATCTTCTTCATAACCGCTGGACAGACAGCTTTGTTATTTGGTATACAGGTCCCTAGGGATAACCCAACTTAGATTTGTTCAAATTGTGATGAAATATGCAAATCTGTATTTTTAAGGAATTTTTTTGTCATTTTTGGTCAAAACTTTATTTCATCAAAACCGCTCATCTGACAGCTTTAATATTTATTATTATACACCTACTGCCCTAACCTATGGGAGTTTGACCGTCCAATAACTTTCCGTATTTTGTATAGTACGCGGAGTCCCGAATACGGGAGACGCGCGACGCGCCTGTTTGGGGTTTGTAGCAATTTTATTTCAACAATCGCGCGCGTTCCACTCACATCGCGCGTGCCGCATCCCTCAAAATTTACCATAGAATTAGTTTATACGGACGAGTAATGGAGGGAGGTGTATAATAATAGGGTTATACACAAAATACGGCCCTGTATGGACTCGGGCTCAGTGAGTGACGTATTGGACTCGCCTTCGACTCATCCAATACGTCACTCACTGAGCCCTCGTCCATACAGGGCCGTATTTTGTGAATAACCCTATAGTATATAGGTTCCTACAAATGAACTAAATATGATATCTTGAATATATGATGAAATCTACAATTTTGTATTTTTGGTGCAATTTTTGCCATTTTTGGTCAAAAAATGTCTTTCTCAAAAACTACTTGTCTGATGCCTTTTATATTTGGTATACAGGTTGCTAGGGGTTGTCTTAGTGTGATGTATTGAAATTTGATGAAATCTTCAATTTTTGTATTTTTGGGTCAATTTTTGCCATTTTTGGTCAAAAAATTTGTTTCTCAAAAGGTACTCATCTGGTAGCTTTGATATTTGGTATACAGGTTCCTAGGCTTTATCTTAAGGTAGTATGCACCTCGAAAGTGAAAGACTTAAACTTTTGCTCTAACTTTCCTCAAGGGATCTTTCAATCATTCTCTTTCAAAATCAAGAATAAAAATAGGAGGTCACCGTGCAAACTTTTGTACTAGAGAAACAAATTACCCAAGATTTACGGATATTAGAAATTCAAAATGGCCGCCATCCCTGTGTTAACTCTATGGAGAAAAATAAGAATTTTCGAATTTCAAAAAAGTAAGCCAGTGAAAAGTTTTCTTTCACCAAGAGCTTTAAAATGAACCCCCACATGTGGTATATCACAAGAGAATTGTAAAAGTTTGAGAGTCTGAAGGTCTGTCCCCGAGGTGCGTTCTACCTTAATGTGATATATTGAAATTATGATTAAATCTTTAATTTTGTATTTTTGCAGCTAATTTTGCCATTTTTGGTCAGGCCATCCGGAAATGAGCTATCAAAGATATCCACCTTCTTCCTCAATACATGTGTCAAAAAAAGTTATTCTCTACATAACACAGCAGACCTCTGTCGACTGTTGGGTCGCTTGTTTTTTCAAAACCGCTGGTCAGACAGCTTTAATATTTGGTTTACAGGTCCCTAGGATGACCTTAATGGGATAATTTCATACAGTCAGGAAATACTTAATTTTGTATCCATGTCTATAGTAGCTTCAGGGACTTTGGCCATAAGTTTTTATGAGTCACTATAGCCCTTATGAATATTCATCACACTTATGTAAATGAATAGCTCAGCAGTAAGCTGGATGTTTTTATGACATTTATTTGTAATACTGCCCCAATAAATTGCAAAAGTATTGTCTGCTACAATGTAATGAAATTCATATTCCATGGTGGTTCAAGAGAAATTTATTGCACAACAGTACATGTACAACAATCAGTCGCATCTTAGACAGCACTGGTGTGTGGAAGATGGCCCAGTCACATTTTTAGGTCCGCTATCTATGATATAGAGTTTATCAGATAGGTGGTTGTCTGCTGTTGTCAGGCAGCTGTAGACATCCATTAACTTTTCACATTCAAGTTCATTCTCCAAAACAGCTGTTCCCATTGCTTTTATAATTAATAGGTAGGTTACATAGTTATTTGTTTCTTGGGGCAATTTTCCAATTTTTGTGAAAAAAAAAATTATTCTCTGAAAGCTAATTGCTTTGAAATTTGACATACAATTTCGTTCAGATGATCTGAGTCTGATTTGTTCAAGTTGTGTGAAAAGCCGAATATTTGTGTTTTGGGAACAACTTTTCCCAATTGTAGAAAAAAACGTGATATTTTCCGTTTGCTTTGAAATTTTGTTTGCATTTTGCCAGGGATGACCTTAGTCAGGTTTGTTCAATTTGTAGAGAAATTTGTAATGTGGGGGGCAATGTTTTCCTGTTTTTGGTCAAGAAATTGTCATCTCCGAAATTGCTTGTTTGATTGGTTTGAAACTTACTATGGAGGTTCCCTGGATTGACCTCGAGTCAGGATTGTCCAAATTGTGGTAAGGCTTGCAGATTTGTGTTTTTTGAGCAATTTTTTTTTTGTTTTTAGGTGAAATGTTTGTTCTCAGGCAAAGTGCGCCACCAACGATGTGCAGCACCAGCAGTTTCAGCAATCACTGATATGATGTATACAAATGATTCACGGGTTGGACTCTCTCCCATCCAAACAATTATCAACAGCATACACTGAAAATTGCTGCTGATTGCAAATATGCCCAATTTTCTTCAGTATTCCCTTAAATGACAAACCAGCCCACACCTGTTATCTGAAGTTAATCTGTAAATCATCACAGAATATGATTTAACTTAAAGGAGTTCAGGATGAAAAAAAAATGTTTTGAAAAAATTGAGATTGTTTCACCAATTTGCTGTAAAAAAATCATTTTTTACCTAACATCTTGGGGCAGTTGTAGATTATAAAATTATATAGAGTCATGGTCTGCAGGGGGAGGGCAGGGCTGGTTCAGCTTCCCCTCTGGAATTTTCCACGCTGTCAATATGTAAATTTATTTAAATTACCTAAATCCTCGCCAAGCTGTAGTCTGTCCCCTTCCCCTTCAAGTTAGTCACACTATGGCCTTGGATTACGTGATTATTTGTGTGATCTACGGGCTTTCTTTACCTCATATTCCCCCACTCTCTGCTATAAACTTCATGTAGAAGCCCCTGTCCACCATTTATCCCCCACTCTGGCAAATGACAATTTGCGTGAACGCAAGTGGCAGTTGTTTTGAAGTTACCAGTGATTAAGTCTTTTGCAACATTTCCCCCAACGTTCAGTTTTCACCAACTATGAACCTCTTCAACAATTTTGTATTAATTTTACCCTCTTCAAAGGCAGCATACAGTTCATTGTACTGTTAATTAAGTTCCAAGAAAGAATTTTCGTGTGAGATCGAGAACACACGGTTTTGTTCTTGCCGTTTGAACTCGGCCTCAAGAGGGCGAGTAAGCCTAAAAAAGCTCATGAGAAATGTGCAGTTCCAAGCTATGGAGCGCCCATATAATATGGTGGAAACTACGCAAGTGAGTTAAGGCAGGGGTCCAGCAGGGGTCCAGACTGAATTTCGAGCTGAATTTTATTTCTCAAAAACTACTGGTCATATTTTGATGAAATTTGGTACACATACGTAGTTTTGATAGCTCTTTCAGTTTATGTCACTTAAATTTGCATAAAAGGTGTCACGTGATTTTTATATTGACATTTTCGCGCCAAAATCGCGTATATTATTTATCGGCATATTCCAACTTGTAAACCACATTTAAACTATGTTTTTTGGGCGTATGATAATAGAATGGGTTCAGGACAATCGATCAACATCCTTTACAAAGAGAAATTGCTGAGTTAATCGCCTCAAATTTGCGCCAAATACGTACGATTTGTAGGAAAAGTCAATTCTTGGTTGAATTTCGGTGATTTTTTAAAGAAATGTTTCCAAATCATACATGTTAAAGGTATTGTTGTTAAGATATTTTAAGCTTTAGTTTAGGGATAGAAAAATTTCAGGAAAAAATGCGATCTACAAGTTGGAATTTTTGAAAGAAATCTGGTCGCTTTGTGCGCTATCGGGCCATCTCGCAAGCTATCCAAAAGGTCATGAACCTGTCGCCTGTTACGGAAACGATTTGTAATTCTAGGTAGGAAAGTGGCTGCACACATCATCCCTCTTGTCTTGCTTGTGCTTTTATGTGTTTTCTGTCTGTATCCGGTAAGGTTGTTAGTGAGAAAATTAACAAATTGGTTGTTATAGTCAAGGTGAGACGTGGAAGTTTGTCTCAGACCATCGTGACCTTTTGACCCCCACGTTTCCTACCAGTTCGTTCCTTAGTGGCTTATATAAACATGGAGGTACCAAATGTATCTCCATGACATAAGCACATCTCTTCCTTAATTTTATATTGTATCTATGTTGTTGATCTCTGCATTCTTCTTGCAGGGAAGCAAGAATACTCATGTTTGGATCGTTTTGTGTCCGACTCTGTTCATTAACCCTTGTCACCCCGTTCCTCATGCCGTGGACTTTGGCCTCAGGATGGCTGATGTATGGATTTCGTTTGTACGCGATGATTGGCCTTTTCTATGTGTTCGAAGTTCCACACAGTGCTTATGGGCTATCTTTTGTTGTGAACACTAGTGTGTCCTTTGTCACTTCGTTGGCTCGATGATGTTCCAGTTAGGAACTATGTGATATGATTTTAGAGATTTTCTGTTGTTATCTCATGTGTGGGCAGTGTTGTTTTATTAATATTCATGAGCCCTAATGCATATTCATGATAACGTTTGACGCCCATGCCTTAACCCACTTGCGTACATTGACGTCACGTAGCTATTCTGTTCGCAAATAGAACGTAGCACGAGCGATGTCGGACCCCTTGTTGGAGAGCGTCATTTGTAAAAATTCTTCGTAAACTAAGCGAAAAACGTGTCAATTCTGTAGCAAAACTTACAAAAATAGATAAGAAAGTTTTGAGAGAGCGGAAAGTCTGCGAGAAAAATGAAGTGCCGAGAGTAGTTTGAGTGTATATTTGACTCCACCGAAAATGACTGTTGGGAAATTTCAACAACTGTAATAATTTGTGTAAATGGCAGAACGACAACTAATAATAAACAGCTGACAAAATGATAATATTAATGTTTAGAAAAATAGCATGCCGTTTCATGATATTTTTAATCATATTGTTGAAAGAAATAATAAAAAATAAAGCTTGATATATTTTCCCTGTTTAGAACTCAAGAGGGCGAGTTACTCGAACAACCGCTGTTCTACGCTAGCACTACGAGAACCCACGTGATTTGGTGCGAAATGTAGTGAACGTTCTGTTTTCAAATAGAACACAACAACAACAAACCTAGCGACATTGTTCGAAGCACTTACAGAGCGTCAATGTGAAATTAAAAAAAACCTTCATATAAGCGAAATATCTTGTCATTTCATGGAAAACCTAAACAAATGCATGGGGAACAGTTTTAAGAGAGCAGGAGGCCGGTGAGAAAGTTGTCTTGCAAAGGTGAGTGATGGTAAATTTGGCACTGCAATGCATGACCGCTGAGAGGCCTAAACTCAAGAAGTGATTGATTTTTACAGCACAATGGAACGATAACTACTGGCTCTTGCCAGTTCATAAAATGTTGTAACTGTTCCTTATACAATACTTCATTCACTAAACATGCTCGATAGCGATGTTGCAGACTCGTGTCATGCGTGCCTGGTGTGCAGTTATTTTTATCTCGCACTTACATCTCTCCTTCCCATACAGCCATATTCCAGAACGCCTTGCTCATAAGACCGAAATAATACAAATAAACTTTATCCAAATGATTTACTCATTGCTTGAGGATAATCTTCACCACTGCACTGTAGATGATTTCAAATGATTTAGGAATGAGTTTATCTTCTTTGTTCTTTTTTTTTAATCTGAAGCTCTTTTTCTCTGAAGCTAATACTCAAAATGAGAGAAAGTCCAAGTGCAGAAGGACATGGCAAAAAGTGCATCGATTCCCTACATACGTTTTTAATTAGCGTTGTTGAATTTACACATCGTGTTTACCATCTTTAATAGGAAGCCAATGGTGGCTATGGTTCAGTGGAAGGGTCTTCTTGACCTGCTGATGATTGTAATATCTTTGTGCAATGATGAGTTCACTTAACGTCGCCTTTACAGAGACCAAGAAGAGTGGTATGTAACGTTGCTACAGTACAAGGAAGCCATTATAGTTCATCAAACTTCATAATAGATAAAGAATAAAGAAAACTAATAAAATAAAGAATAATAAAGTAAAAAGGAGGAGCGTTTGTTTTGAAGCAAAAGGAAAGAAATCCAAAGCCAGAAAAACATGTTCGACGCCGAATTGACGTCAGGAATGGTGTACCAGATGAAGATTAAACCACTGGTGACAACTTAGTGAATGATGCAAGGCCAAAGAGGGACATGATAGAGCACGCACGAAGGGGATACATACCTACTTAAAACCTTTCACAGAGCGACGGTGATGCAGGCCTGTGCTATCTGGCGAAATTACTAACTTCTGACCTTTCACGAAGGGAAGGTAGTAGGGGGCCTGTGCCAACCTGCGAACTTATTAATTGTTTTCAAAAAGTTGAAAAGTTGTGACGGACTGTGTTATCTGAAGAATATGCATATTTCTGTGGATTGAAGATGTCGTATTTTGTCTTCTTGTATACTGATATAGTGTGAAAGTTCAAAATGGTATTTATGGGGCTTTGTTAAAGAAATCTGAAATGATTATTCTACCATAGCGAATATATATTGAAGTTTGTACATGGTTCGCTTACTTATAAGGTTGTTAGAAATGGTTACCTGGTGTCATGATCAGTAGTGCTTTCCACTATAGAATTGAAACATAAACATTAAAAACCTGATTACAGTGAAAACAACTGTTTATTGCAAATTGATAACTTGTAAAGTGAATATACAAAAAAAAATAAAAAGCGCAAAAGTCGGTCGACTGCCCAATAATACTGTAAACGCCAATGTGTCATTTGAAATTGAAAATATAAAAAGTGCGATAAAAATTTACAAAAAAGAAAAAAAGTATGTAAAACTGTTACACACAGGCACGCGAAATAAGTCATAAAAAATTTTGCTATAAACTGTTACACACAGGCACGCGAAATAAGTCATAAAAAATTTTGCTATAAAGAGACGGAAAAAATGAAGGCGTTTCGTATGACATATAATATAATTATGAAGTTCTTAATGTTAAGAATCCAAAGAAATTCGAAGATGTCAAAAAGTACAGTGGTTTTGTAGAAATCACTCAAGGCCAAACAGAATTGAAAGACGTGCGTCTTCCGTGTGGACATGTATAGAAATCACAGCAGGTCTATAGTCATTATGAATAAGAATGCAAAATCTGTCAATATAGCAACATTCGGCTAACGTAATGATATATTTACCGATTATTAAATCTGTGGTTTGTAAAGAATTGGAACTATTTTCCCATGAAAACCTCAGATCGGTTATCAAACAGTAATTATCACCTCCAGACGCTTCACGAAAGAGTTTTTAATGTATAATTCTTTCGCTCCAATCATATTGAGTACTATGTGATGTAGTACGGTAACTGAACGTAAAGTATACCGAACCAATTCGTTAGGTGGAGTCATTTCCTGATTGTACATTATGTAAATAGTGCGTAAGCTGCGTCTTAGCTGGTCACTTGCCTGAAATAGAAAAGAAAAACGAATAGGATAAGAGTAAATAGTATGGCTGTGATAATGTAAATGTGTAGTTCATTCTTAGAGAATATAACACGGGTGGCTGCGAACCCGATTAAAATATACGTGAAATCACACTTGAGTACTGAGTTTTATTGGGAATGGTTGTAAAACTCGCATAGAACAATTGGCGCCGTCATCGTATTTTCTGATATTATCCGCAAACTTTACAAGAGAAAGTTGCATTAATTTAACTTTATAGTTAATTTTAATTTTACGTTATATCACAAATGTCCATTTTCGAAACATTTATTTGTTATACCATCATGATTGGGACTAATTGGGATAATTGGATATTCGTATTTTTTCAAATTTCTCAAAAGTGTTCGGTGCAAGGTAGTTTAATGTTGAAATTATACAAATTACTCATAAAAACAAGTGTGTACTGTATGAAGAAAAGGAGATGAGATTGCATTTGTAGATTAAATCGGCATTACTTCACCATCCAATTATCCCAAATTAGTTCCAATACCATGATGATTGTAGAGTAAGTAGATGCAATACTGATTTGGCATTTTTTTAAGTAAAAAATAATCAACGATATAAGTTTTCCTCTTCCTTAAGAAACCTTTCATAATGCCTGAAAGAAAGTTTGGATACAACATATTACAAAAAGCTGACGGTACATCATACCTAGTGCAGCCTTGATACGGAATTTATTTTGTAGTCTCGATAAATTATGTGACATGTATTGTCTTTTGTCGATGGCATTTGCTTATTGGAAGTGTCGTTATTTCTTATATTTCACAACGCATAGATGTATCGTGAAGGACATCACTGATGTAGTTTTAGTATACTGGCATGGCTAACCCAAATAAAGCATTGAGTTGTGTTCTACAGTGTGGTACGTACTGCAGAGAACATATACAGTAACCACGATATAAGGCGTCATGTTCACTCACGATATCACGGAATGTAAACCTTTCAATACCATTTTTGCCTCCAATTTTGCTATAAAATACAGCTGACAAAGTCACAATGTTGTGATGTACAGGTCAAAGAGATACTGCACTGTACTTTTCATGCAATGTCAAGCTAAGATTAGGCATGCACCATGGAGTTGTACTCCCTGCACCGTATTTTTCATTCAATATATTTGGATCATTGTTGTGCACATTGAACATTGCAGTCTATCAGGTTTTACTTTAAACGAAACTCTGTAGTTCTCGGAGCTTGATATAACATTTGTATTAGCATATATAGCTATTTGCGTAACTCAAGCCATGTAGGAAACATATATTTCATCAGTTCTTGAAATTATGAAAAAGAGCTGCAACGGAGAGTGTTATTCTCGTCAACATCAAGAGATGAATATTGCTATTGAAATTGCCTACGCGTAACAAGTGTTCGATACTGATGTGAAATAGTAGATAATTATTTGTTTGATCCATTGTAAAAAGAAAATTGATTTACAACTTGAAATACTCCCTATTTCTGCCTTCTCTAAGAAATGCCCAATGCCGCATCGTCTCCAACATGTGGCTCCGCTTTGCCACATATTGTGTCCTCCGCATCGCCATCCACTTGAAAACAACTAAATCATAACCATTGTCCGATCATTTCGCTTTCTAGACTTCCAAGTTGTTCGGTAAAGAAAGAAATCTCCGCCCACAAATATGCAAACAAAATGTCTGTTCACGAGTACGAAAGTCGCTAGCGGACACCTTCAACAGCTATGTTGACAGCCCTTGTAATCGTTTCTAAGAGGGTCATTTAGATTATTACATTACTTCATCAATCTGAACTAAGATCGGATATGAAGATGTTGTTGGTCGATCCACATTTTCAGGAATTCTCTCCTTTCATGTGTGCTGCTCTAGTGAGAGAGGAGATCAACCTAAGACGAATACTTGAAAGAAACTGGGAGAGATTTACAACTACTATTCAATCCCAACTATCTTAACCTTACTTTGTTTGTGCATTTGGAGTAATTTGGACATTGAGGCCATATGCATGGCCATATGTACATAGTGACCACCGATTTTTACATTCGATCGAGTAGGTATAAACTTCCTCGAGTACAATGTGCAAAAGTGCACCAACGCCCCCCGGAACGGCTTCCTGAAAGTGACCCTTTTTATTATTAAAGGCTGTCTACACTCGAAGTACTTCAAACATCTAAATTGATTATTTCACAGCCACTCAGTCAGAAAGTCATGTAGAATCACATTGACTCTCGCAAGTTCTCAAACAAAACAGTGAAAATGGACTCGTTCAATTCCATGTTTCAGTCTAAAAATCATGTCCTAATAGCTAGGCCGCGGAAAAATCCAAGAAACTGCGAAAAGCGAAAGGGGAGGTTAAATTGAAGTACCTGTAAACAAAGCTGCATGTTAAAGAAGTGGGTCAAGAATGCCATCCATTTTAAAAGGAAGTGTTTGATTTGTGGCGCTGTTATTTGTGAAGTAGCTGTTTTATATACCCGTACATTCTACTAATTCGTGCAAGGTGTTGTCTATAACCAAAATATACAGGACTCAGCTTAAATTTTGTGCTATGTTGATATCACATGATTGTTGACACGCCCAGGAACAATGGCTGCGGCTGCGGAATCAAGCGTTTTGCACGAAATAACTGAAGATTTCCTGCGTTGTACCATCTGTCTGGAGCAGTTCAAGTCTCCAAAATTCTACCATGTCTGCATACATTCTGTGAGCAGTGTTTAGTCACACTAGTTGAGAAGACTGGGTCGCTAATCTGCCCAGAATGTAGAAAAGAATATCAGCTTCCCGAAGGAGGAGTGCCAGCGCTGAAAGGCAACTTCTTTATGACCAATCTGATTGATATGTTCGAGCAACGATTGAAGTCTATGCCGAGAGCTGATATAAGGTGTGAAGGTTGCCAAGAGAATACAGCGAGCCACAGATGTGTGGAGTGCATGCATTATCTGTGTATCAACTGTGTCAAGGCACATAGAAATCTACCACTCACTAAGGCCCATAGAATCATGGCGAACGAAGAATATGAAACCACAATATCAAAAGGCACTCTTTCTCTAGAAGGTTTCGCATATTGCAGTGTCCACCCTGAGAACAAAATTGAATTTTTCTGTGAAACCTGTCAGGTACCTGTTTGTACAAGCTGCACAATAGTCAAACACCGCATACCAGAACATGTCCACAGAGACTTGAAAGATGCAGCAGATGAGTATCGTACGGAATTGAAATTCATGGTTGACGAGTTGAAAGAGAAAGAACAAGAAGCCGAAAAGAACAAAACCCTGGCACAGCAGATACACATCGATCTTACAGAGCAGTGCAGCAGAGAAGAAAGGAGGGTGAGAATGAAAGCAGAAGAAATCATCAAGAAAATAAAGAGTGAAGAGCAGAGACTGATAGGTGAACTGAAAAACAATTACAAGATGAAAATTAAAAGAGCAGCTGTTGATATTGATGAGATGGAATTAGCACATGGTAACCTCAAGAGTGCATGCAGTTATATGGAGACACTAATGCATTATGGAAATGCTGCACAGCTTCTTTCCACAAAGGGTGATGTTGGCAGCCGCATCGACCAGCTAATAAGCCTGCATATTGATACACCAAAACAACAAGAAGGTGTCATATTTACACCAAATGCAGAAATCTGTGAGTTTCATAGATTGGGCGAACTGAGATCTGATGTGTGTATGTCAAAGTGTACGGTTGGAAACATTCCAAACCAACTTTGGAAAGGTGACTCTGCAGATCTACTGATTACAACCAGAGATTCCAAAGAAAACCAAGTCATCCCAATACAGCAGGTGAAAGCCAAGGTACGCAAACCTGACGGATTATTTGAAGACATCGATGTAACAGATAACAAAGATGGTACATATACAGCTACGGTAACTGGACGATTGGATGGTAAATATCAAGTTACCGTGACAATAGGAGATCAGCCAGTACCAGGTTGTCCTGCCATCATACCCGTCGTCAAGGGATTGGTGAACACCATTGGCAACAAAGGAAGTGGCGAGGGGCAATTCGATTCCCCTTATGGTGTTGCCATAAACAGAGATAAGGACATCGTCACAACAGATACAGAAAACAATAGATTGCAGATCACAACAAGACATGGGAAATGTAAGAAAATCTTAAAATTCGAAGAATTAGAGGACATTTTCACACCATGTGATATAGCTATATCATGTGATAACACGTACTATAGCTTAGATAGCAAAAACAACCGAGTAGTTATCAGTGATGAGAATGGACATGTCATCGGATGCTTTGGACAAAATGAGTTGAAAAATCCCTCTGGTATTGGGATTAGTCCTGTAGATGGCAGTGTCTATGTGACAGAAGATGATGAGCACTGTGTCAAGATTTACACACAACGTGGTCAATACCTTAGGTCATTTGGGTCAGAAGGTAGAGGTCAAGGGCAATTTAAAGGGCCCTGGGGTGTGGTCATAGGATTTTCTGGACTTGTATTTGTTGCTGACTTCTGGAATCGTCGCATCCAGGTATTCAATTCACATGACCAGTATTTGTATTCCTTTGATTGTCGGAGTGAGGATGGGGAGATGAGAAACCCCAAGAAACTGTCAATAGACAATGACAAATATGTCTATGTAACTGCAGGTAACACGGACAGCGTACTTAAATTTGAGAGTAGTGGTAAGTTTGTTTGTCGTATTGATAGTGATAGTGATGCTCTGTACTGGCCGACTGGTGTAGCACTGACAGATGATGTACCTTGCAGGGTAATTGTGGCTGATACGGACAACAACTGCATCAGAGTGTTTTTACAGTGACACTTCACATCATCACCAGGAGAATGTGCGTCAGCAGTCTGCTGCTTTTAAACATATCAACCACAAGTGGTCGTTTACAGCTTGTAATATTAAACCTAGCTCTGCATGGCAGGGCTGTGTGTTACCGGCGTTATACGGCGGCACTCTGTAATAAGTATTATTTCTAACCACCACTCAGCTATGTACAATCTACGATGATCATTTTCTGTTGACAAAATAATTTTCTTTTTTTCTCTTCAGGAGTATATATTTCACAATTTTCTCTTGTTCCACTCCTCTCAGAATGTCGACTTAAGAAGCTCTATATCGCGCGATGCTCTTTTGTTTGCAAGGCTGGTTTTCGCCGGAGTGCTCAAGGGTTGGCGGCGGATACGAACGCTTCCCTCGCATAGAGAGAGAAAAGTAGGCTTTGCGTAAGTTTACATGCGCGGCTGAGCACATCGTGTACCTAGGCGAGGTGGGTGTGCTCAAAAACGAAGATCAATGCAAGTTTTGGATTCAAAATCGGCTGTTTTCGGCGGAGAAACTGCGCGCCGTATTTCTGAGGAGCCACCAGCGTTTTTTTCTATATCAGTCTGCAGGGCTGTGGTGGGAGGCCGTATAACGCCGGTAACACACAGCCCTGCCATGCAGAGCTATATTAAACCATACTCAGCAACTGTATACCATTAAATTTTGACCAGTCCACGACATCTGCGATACCGAGTGCATATATAGAGTGAAGTGGTCACAATCGAGAGGTATGCGCGTCGCTGAGGTGGTTTTTTTCTATCATATCATAATAATATTAAATCACAGTCACTTGTGATCTATTCATCTCTGGGACTATTCGCCCCATAGACGTGTGTACATATGACTGAGAAAAACCTTTTTCTCAGGCATATGTACACACGTCTATGGGGTGAATAGTCCCAGAGATGAATAGATCACGAGTGACTGTGATTAAATTAAAATTTTGGCGTGAAACCTCAAAGAGAGAATTTTCTCTAGCCGAGAGCCCGTGCCTGTTCCGTGCTATATTGCGGTGAATTTCACGCCTCGACCAATCAAAAAGTGCAGTATTTGCACCATCAATATACTGGTATGATATTATATAATACCCTCATACGCAGATTGCAGGAGTCCATGCATCATATGATTTATTGTCTCCTGTCATCTCAATGGAACACTTCCACGGTGGCACTTATACTATCTACACTTGATATCGACAAACTGGTGCACACCATGTCTTAAAATCATTCCAGCTACCGAAAACCCTGATAATATTCTTACACAGAATACATAAAGGCTGGAAATTGATATCGTGGATTCAATTTGGCTACCAAGAAACTATACATAAAATGTTACTTTTCCAGGGCCTGTTTATGTGTTTTAGACATTCTGCTGTGAATATTTGGGATACTTCTCAAAGTATAAGTATATTATATTCGTTTTGTCCCTCTAACAATGTGGGTCACGTGAAAGAAAATGTTCTGTTATTGATATTACTTTTTGGACAGTTTCTTTCTTCTATAGAATTTCAAAATTCTACATAACTATCAATCAGTTTTAGAAATATATACATGGATATCCTTTTTCATAAAACTATTTTGATATATGTCATATATTCTAAATCGATTTTTTTCATTGCAAGGTTATTCTTTTATGATTACATAATGTACTTTATGGTGTTCTACATAGATGTATAGGCATGTATTCTAACATCATATCATAACTTGTATTAAATGAAAAATTGGATATCACAACCGGTCTGTTCTGATCAGAAGTAAATGAAAATGTTTATTCTTCATTATTATGTGTTAAATTGTATCATTTGATAGTAAATTTGGGGAATCAATTATGCTTTTTTTAACCTTCTTTTCATTTATTCTGGGTCAGTTTTGCTTTAAGGTAGCGGTAAAGGCTAGAGCGTCAGTTATAAACTTCAATAAAACTATTAAAACATAAAAGTAGTCAACATTCTCTGTGGAATAAAAAAAAACTAGACATTTGGGCACAAAGGCATTGCAGAGTTATAGCCCGTTGAAACTTCTGAAAAACTGACCAAATAAGAGGAAGTTGGGGAGTCCTTAGTGTATTAACTATGGTAGAGGTCCCCTAGCTTTAAAAAAACGTTTGAAAAGGGAAGTCATTTTTTACTGTTTTTAGGAAAGTTTGACAAGGCAGTGCTTGCATTCAGAATGCGTGACTGCTATTATAAATGCATTTTTAGATTCTTTGGGTGTCAAAGTGGTGTCAAAAGTGAGATTAACCAAAAAGACTGCTCTTTGACTTCAAAAGAGGGGTGCAAATATGGCTTGTTTTCAACAATTTTGACAGAATAAGTTTTCCTACATAATTTTATACCAATTAAATCCAACCTTTGAAATGAGATATGGACATGGAATTTTTACAGCCTATTAACAAGGTTACAGATTAGATTTGTACGGCACAATTTTCCTGTATTTGAAGTACTTTTGAAAATCACATTTTGAAATTTGAAAGAATTTTTAATAATTTTTGATATGTAAACCCGTGTAAAATCATAAAAACAAATTTATTTACAAATCCTGCCGTACAAATCTTGCGATTAATAGTGTCAACATATTTATAACTAATTTGGTGATTAAATTTATTAATAAATTCAAAGATGTAAAAAAATATGAAAAATTAAATTTTAATATTGATTGGTGTCATATTTCAAAATCATGGCTACAAATATACAATTTTTATATTCGTTGGAGAAAATATTAACTAAGGGAGTTATCCTGAAAATTTGAAGTAAATATCTTGATTCTAACACTTGAAACTTGACATTAACTCTGAGAAAAGAATGGTGCAAAAATAGCCTTTACCGCTACCTTAAAAGTAATGGATTCATGCAGTCTTGAAGGAGAGTGGGTAGGTGGTTGATAAATGCATTGAGAGTGCATTATCCGAAACTTACTTTTTCCAATAGCAATACGTAGTTGTCAAATCAATTAATATGAAATCAATGGTTTGATGCTTTTGTTTCCACCACATGAAAAGCACGTAAGAACAGTTTGCTACATTGAACATTTTTGTCAACCTTCGAAACCAACTTATCTTATTCGTATTCTTAATTTTTCAAAAACAGTGATGTCTCCTGTTAGATTTTTTGTTTTCTTTGTTTTTGTCCCGAGAACTGAAAACACAGGTAACTACGACTATTTCTAGAATTTATTAGTTTTCCCTCTCAAAGACGTAGATGTGTATTTGATTCATATAAATAATACTTTTTGTCTCTTCAATATTAATTTACATATTCCATATTATGTATTATTTGATATTCATGATTCTTAATAAGGTATTTCTGAAGACAAATATCTGAAGTTGAATCTAACCATTGTTATCATCGTACAGAAGATATATAGTTTGACTTTTATTACAATATTGTGACTTACCATTTCAGTCATTAGAAAGATTTTGTACAAATGGATTATGAATGTGTTGATAACTGTTGCTAGGAGTCTATGCTATATATTGTTCGGAATATTTTGGGCAAGGTTTTTTTATCTTTTTTATTCATCTTCAAAGTTCAATGAGTGTTTTAAAACTTGTAACGTTTCACTTCTTTGCAAATTGTTCATGGCTCTTCATTTTAAAAGCAATTTTATTTAAAAAAGTCAAATATAATAGACTATACCAACACAATTGTAGATATAAAATCTAAAAATGTTTTTCTTTGTTCATTGATTCCTTTGTCAGTAACTTGATTTTTTTCATGCTTGGAATATTTTCAATATTATGATCACATTATGCCATGAATTTGGAAAGTTCATTCAGTATGCGAATTATTTCTAAGCTTATGTGAACGTGCACAATGCCTTGTTCTACTATTGTATCATTGTCTTGTTAATATACATAGTAAGTTTATTCACTTTGGTCAAATCTTTCAGGTTTAATAAGTGTACCGTTTAGAGAAAGTTCATTAAATATGCAAATTACCAACACGAAAATATTACTATCACTACGATTTTTATCATTATAAGATCAATACACATAGCAACTTTCATGAACTTCAGTCTTGCCCTATCAGTTAAATATCACTAATTTGGAAAGTTCATTAAATATGCAAATTACTCATCTTTTGAGACAATTCTAAATATTTTTTACTATTGTCATATTTTCACTTCGTCAACATATAGAGCAAATTTAATATACTTTAATGAAGTTATTCCAATTTTATATCCTCAAGTTGGAAAGTTCTTTATATATGCAAATTAGTAATTACCTGACGTGAAAATGGCAAATTGCCTTCATTCATATTATATTGTGGCTCCCTACTCAGCATATTGTTAGAGTGCTGCATTGACGAACTGCATGTGGGTAGGTAACTGGCATGCGAACACAGAACACAAATGTCAACTTCCGTACTTTAGGCATAAAAAAGTATTTTGTTTCCCATCATGTGCCCGTGTCCTGTGATAACATGCACGTCACGACTTTTTTTAAGGAAAAAGAAAAATCATTGACTTAACAGAAACATAAGGTCTACATGTGAATTCATGCTATGGATCATTTAATATGTTCAGTAAATGTTCTGAAATGTTCCCCAGGTTGTTTCTTTCTGTGGTGGCCATTTTACTTTATGGAAGCCATATTTGAGTTCCCAAAACGAAAGGGGGCATTTTTATCCCCCCCCCAAAAAAAACCAAAAAAAAACAAACAAAAATAAAATAAAGAAATGCGCATTACCGCATCATTTTTTAATCCACCCTGGGATAAGTAACATTTTTTCGCCTGCATGACAATAATCCTATTACACAAAAGATGGCAGGCTCAATAAAAGGGTCCTGACCATATCATTTGCATATAATTAGATGGTGCCTCCATTATAGGTGAGGTAGATGAAACACCTTTGTTTACCTGTATCACTTTATATGGCAGTAGCATAACGACTATCATACTATGACACAATTAGTCACAATATCATAGTATCTTTGATGTTCATAGCAACTCTCATCAACTTTGGTCGAATCAGTCTGGATATATATCCTTAATCAGGAAAGTTCATTAAACATGCACATTAGTAATAAGCTGAAGTTCAAACCCTGAATATGATTTATATCATAGCAATAAGCTTATTTATGTAAAAACGGTAAATGACTTTCAAAAATGTTCTTTCATAGTATCTAGTGAGTCTCATCAATGTTCATCAAGTTAATTCAGATATATATCACTTCTCCGTTAAATATGCAAAAGAGCAATGCCAATTGCCGTAAAGCTGCGACATTGCCGCTTGCAATTGCCAATTGTTAGCTTGATAACACTTTTATCAAGATTTAAAGGATCTAATATTTTCATTCTGAGGTTATCTGATTTCTAAACAATTATTGAGCAGATAAGTATTAATTATACAAACCACACCTACCAAAACTAATCACTTCCTGCCATTTCCCATTAGAATCTATGTACACATGTACCTAATTAGATTTCGATCCAGTGAGTTATTGAAATATCATCCAGACAGACACACAGACAGACAGCGGTGCGATAACAGCCAATCTATGTGAACGGAGGAGCTAAAAACAGCCACCATCTATATATTACCTTCATGAGGAAAAATTCAATTTTCGATTTTCACATAAGATGCTGAAAGTTAATTTCATCCATGTTTCAAATGAGCCAATATCATAGACCAGAAAAATATTGTCAAAATTTGACTCAAAATGAATTCCCTTGGCAGAAGTGTCAAATATTCTTTCGTGGACGAAACAGAAAAATTGATTTTCCGGTGGATTTAACATACAGGTAGCAGTCATTTTGAATTTCAAATGTTAGTATGGTTTAGGGCATTTTATCACAAGTACAATGACCCTGATCTATATTCTTTATTTTGAATTAGAACGGTTTGAAGTTTTTTTCCAGAAATGTGTAAGCAAAAGATTTAAGTCTCTCACTTTTGAGGTAAGTAACACCTTAAAGGACCATTAATGCTAACTTTTGATGATTTTTTTCCATTAATTCTATTTTGTATATCTATTGCAACTTTTATTCTACTATCCAAACAATGTTGAAACACCCATCGTAGCTGGTCAATTTAGCTTCTATATGTGTATATGCATTGCTATTGTTTACACTTGAATTTAAGTCCCGACCAGAAGTCACTTGTCAACAATAACAATGCAGTTTACAACCATAAGGGCTGAGCTGACAAGCTGAATACTGTGTATATCAACATGCTTTGGGGAGTAGAACAAGGAATTATGGTTAATCGAACCTGTAATTGGGCTTTCAGGTGTTGGAAGATGGATCAAATAAATATTCGCGGACAAGTCCTCAATGATGTACCCTGTGACTCCACTTTGATAAAATTACCGTCAAGGACAGTGTGCTCATAATTTGGTTTGAATTGGTCCATCAAGAAATATTTAAACCAGAAAAACAAGAATGACAAAAGTAAATAAGATCTGAAACTTTAGGTACTGGAGGTCACCTTTAGGAACAGGCTTAGCAGAGGAATGTTTCAACACACTCCTTCATGGTTTAAGCAGGTCTGCCAATATGTATCAGTTCATGAACAATGACAGCAAATGACTCAAGGCCAGTGGAGTTGCCTGTTTCAGTCACTGCCACCACTCCTACACATAATAGGTACACTGCATACAAATAGGTTAGAGATTACAGAATCTCCAACTCAGATGTGTGGGCTGTTTCAGTTAATGCCACCACTCCCACACATTTGCAGGATTTCCCTTTTTTCTTACCTCATTTGCATATTTTTGACACTGACATATTCATTTGAACAACGTCATATCTCAATCCCTGGGTATACCTGTACACCAAATACTGTGATGGTAGGTGCGGCGGTTTGGGAGCTTTTGCGTGTGACGGACATACATACCTACATATACATACATACAGACGCCACCGACTCACCATATACATGTAAGCTCTTTTTGGTATTTATATACATACCAAATATGAGCTAAAAACTCTAATTTGAATAAAGCAAAGTGAAAAACAAAAACAATGAGCATCAAAAGGTATTCTAAAATGTATTGTTCATTACATGCATTTATACCAATGGTTTTGTTTGTAGCGACATCAAATGATATATTGTTTCCAGTAGACTGTATGTCAAAGTGAACATCATTCTTTCCCAGAGTACATCAAATGAGACACAATGGTTCTACTCCAGATTTAAAAGGACACAATGTGTTCTGCTGACTCTGTACACCAATGATATCATGTGATGCCAGTGCAAAGAAGTCCACATGTACAAATGGGTATGGAAATAAATGTGATTGAGACACATCACATGAACTTGATTCATTGCAATGTTTATTGAGCTTTTCAGAAAATATTTAATGTGATACATAATTATTTGTTATGATTGCGGTTTAAACAGACATTCTCAGATGAGTAGGCTTATGACAGAGTGCACCTTGCGGACAGATATCTGAACTCTCAAACTTTTATAATTTGTTTCTGATCTACCACTTGTGGAGGCTCATTTTATAGCTCTTGGAGTAAGAAAAAATTTCCACTATCGCATTTTTTGCGAATCCAAATTTTATTTTTCTCCATAGAGTTTACACAGGGATGGCAGCCATTTTGAATTTCAAATAAAGGTAAATCTTGGGTAATTTGTCTGTCTAGTACCAAACTCTGCACAGTGACACCCTCCACCCCCTGACTTTCATTCTTGCTTGGTAAGAAAATGGTTGAAAGTTTCACTGACGAAAATCTGAGCAAATGTTTAAGTCCTTCACTTTTGAGGCGCATACTACCTTAAGTCTTGACACATTGAACATCTACTGTATGACAAGTACATGATGATTATCAAACAAGTCTGTATCAAAACATTGTACTTATTCTTTAACCCTTTCACCCCCAGCTCCCTGTATACAGGCCCAACTTTACCATAGAAAACAATGGATTTGGACAAACCATGGTGGTGAAAGGGTTAAAGGGAGGAAGGGGTCATTAGAACTACACCTGTGCAAGTTTCTTATTTACAAACAATCTATTTCATACAAGATATCTAGATGCATTACATCAACATAGCTGTAACATTTAATTTTAACGATACACATAATTATAAACATGCTTCACTTTAATCAATTGCCAACATACCCAGGATACAGTGTTTACATTGGTCATATGGGTCCCATCCCCCAGACAACCTTTGAGCGCATTTCCGACAACCCCTTTCCTTTAACAACTGCTTACCTACATCTGACAGCACAGTGTCTGATGTTGCAGCTTGCTCAAGTTTTCAAAACATCTTGAAATTTCTATATGTCTGATACCTGACTATGTAATCACAAAAAAATTGACAGTTGGCCTTTGGAGCCACACACAAAACTTGTTTGTACACTGCTGTACACACGTA
Source organism: Ptychodera flava (assembly GCF_041260155.1). Lineage (NCBI taxonomy): Eukaryota > Metazoa > Hemichordata > Enteropneusta > Ptychoderidae > Ptychodera > Ptychodera flava. The sequence continues at coordinate 7,315,566 of NW_027248278.1, forward strand.
CACGATTAGAATGTGAAACACTTTCCGACTGGCAGTAACATTGCTGACTTTTTTGAATCATTTCAAACCTGTGACAATATTGCAAGGCAGTCCTGTAATTATATCATTATTACATATACATATAATTTCACTTAAGTTAGGAGTTGTAATATATTATCAACAGTTGTTTGTGCCATTTTTGTTGCTGCTGATACGGACAGAACATGGCTGAATCAAGGGCCGATGTCTGGCGTGGCACTTGCAGTCATGCTAAGCTTGCAAACTCCCATCCCATGTGCAAGAGACAATAGCGATAATAGGAAATAAAAGGCACAAGGGACTACTGACAGTCTAGGACTGTATCTGTCCATAGAAATCTTGTTACAGAAAACACTACATTGATGGCAAAATTATATCAGTGACAGTGCCGAAGATGGAAAATTCATGCGTAAGATGACTACGTCCATAATTTACATAAATTGTGATGGAAAACGCAAACAACAATATACTTCTTATACATTGCCACTTCTTGATAATCATGCCACAGAATCATATATTTGCTTTCACAGCAGCATATCAAAGTTGTACACATGCTTTGTAACAAACATAAAGCTGGCGCTATTGTGTTTGCCATATCCTAGAATCAGTGCGCCCTAAAAGTGCAAAACAAACTGCATATGACACAAGGAATTCATTCTTATATAAAGATAAAAGGGTTGATGCACAGAAGTTTCATCAATTTCCAAAATTGACACACTTACCATCTATTCGTGTTTCTTACAGGGTTCGTAATATACTTCTTACCCTTCCAAGTTTATATTTCAGTATGCATTAAGTGACAAGTTGGTTAAAACTGGTCAAGCACAGTATGTCCCATATGGTGTATTTTAACAAATCTTGAACATATGAAGACTCCCAAAAAAGATACTGTAAACATGATTTTTAAGGACTAGAGCTGTATAACGTACAAAGCTAAATATTTGAAAATACCTATGCTTTTTGCTCAATAAAGCTTTTTACTGACTTGGCAGACAGGGAAATGATATTGTCTGGCAGGAAAGGGGATACCATCCAATTTCTTGTAAAGGAACTCTTCGTGTTTTAACATTCCACCAGTAGTACATCTGAACCAAAAGTGTGCCCTTGTAATTGGTAATAATATTATAGAACTTTACACTTGACTTCATGTAACACAACGCAATAAGCATCTCTTATTTATTCTCAAATGCTATGTGTGCCAATGGTACGGTAAGGCTCATGTGATGTACTGGTTTTCACTCTCAGGTACCCAGGTTTGTAGCAACGGTAGCAGTGTCTTCGGCACATTTATGCTTGTTGAGCAAATGGTACTTAGAAAAGCTGATACCACAATAGACACACACAAACTGTCTTCCTATGTGGACTTTGAGGTGACTTTTCAGGTTGGACTTGTCACTGAATCGTTTGTGGCAGTGCTGGCACTCAAACGGTTTCTCACCTGTGTGGATGCGCTGGTGGAGTCGCAGCTTGCTTGTTGTTGTGAAAGCCTTTGCGCAGTAGTTGCATTTGAATGGGATGTTACCTGTATGGAGTCGTTTGTGGACCGTCAGGTTGCTTTTGTTCACGAACTGGTTCCCGCACTCGCGGCACCTGAACGGTTTTTCGATGACGTGCTGCAACCGCATGTGGGACATCCAAGCACGACGCGAGGGAAAGATCGCGCCGCACACTTTACAGGTATGCCGTGACATTTCGTGACCAGTTATCTGTGCTCTGACAGGCTGGCTTTGTGGCTTTCTTTGATTCTCATTCACACTGATGTATTCAGTCTGAAAATGGTGTGGACCATCCTGTAACGCAACCTGGCTGACTCCTGGCAGGTTGAATGGCTGATTACTTGCTTGCCAGTGTGCTGCCCCCTGACTGTAACTTTGAGAAATGTTTGCCTGTAGTTCTTCTTTGACTCTGGGCGATACATTCGTTGGCAGACGATCAGACGATGAAATAGCAAGCCTTTTAGGAAAGACAACTGCTTCGACAAAATTCACGTCACAGTTTGTGGTATTATCCTCCGTCAGATGGTCTGAAATGGATATAACATTTGGCTGTGGATTAACATCAACAGGTATATCTGAAATGTTGTTTGACAATTGGGTACTGCCTCTCCTGTGCCTTGCAGAGTGGATGACTTTGTCAGTGGAATCAATTTGTTCAGTTCTATCTTCTGGGGTCCTAGCATCTGGAGATACTGTGTAGCCTGGTGTCAGTTCGAGCCCCTCTGGGTAAGGTTCCTGCTGAGGAGTGGAATCACATTCCACATGAACAGTGCCCTCGAGAGACTGTGGAACGATCGAGTACGTTCCGTTTTCATGGTGTGTAACAATTTCAGCAAAGCCCTGACCGCTGTTTTCAACTACGTTGCTTTCATAGTGATGTGAAGAGCTCTGACTGCCTGTCTCGGTGTTTGTTGGTTTCCGTTGTCTTTCCTCTCCTTGGCAGGATATTGCCACATCCATTTGGAGTGCCCCACTCTCACACAGAAAGTTAACAATTGTTACTTTGTCTGCAAAAAAAAAATTAAATAAAAGCAAAAAGAAAATGAGAGTGAGGAGAGAACAAAAGATTTCTTGGTTGTTCAAGAAACTAACATTTCACATATCTTATGTTTTGCTGGAAAAATATTTGACCTGTTCTGTTAATCAATGCTGTGCTCAGAGTTTTTCAAAAACCTTAAATTCAAACGCTTTTTCAGAATAATATTTTCACTTTTCTGAAAGCAGTTATCTTCATGTGCACTTAAAGCATTTCAAAATAAATTGACTGCTTAAAAATGAAGTTGTATAGTGTCCCGTAGTACTGAAGCAAATTTCCCATTAGGGGACGACTGCATTAACTTGCATGGTACCTGAAACCCGAGTCCTTGCCTGACCAACTCGGGTGACAAACAGAAGACTTTTAATCCCTCAAGGTGTGAATGTTCCATTGTTATGTTTATCTAATCCAGCTGGTGCCATTGTAATGCCATTGTAGGAAAGGCAGGTCTGTGAAATTGATCCTATAGGGAAGTAGGGTATTCCTAAGTTAATGGAGCCTTCCCGTAGTGCCCACTTCAGTACTTAGAGGGGGTCATCTAGTCTGCGGCTACATGACTTGCTTGTTCATAAACATCACCTCTCCAGGAAATTGGCGATGAATGTCAAGCAAGTGTGAAGCACATTTAGCATTTGATGCATTTTAATAGTTCACCAGTTTTGTAGCTTTCCAATCACTTCGAGACTTTAATTGCCATAGTAAACTTTGATTGCGTCCCTTCGTTTACATGAAACAGCTTTGGCTGTTGCCACCAGTTTCATTAAAGCTGCCATTTTAAAACTTTTGATATGCACAATGGATATGTTGGGATATGTTGTGCATTTCAACAGACCCATTGTATGTGTCCCACACACACACAGACACACACACTGTCACAGTCCTCAATGGGACGACCCCACCTTTAAGCTCATAAACAGTGCACAACCACTGGTACATTATATTTCAAGGAAAATATAAAGTTATTACGAAAATGGTGCAAATTATGCACATGAGCTTTTGCACAGCCTATCAGCTGATGCAAAACAACAGGTGCTATATTCATGCACTCTTTGCTAAACATTTTTGTAATAACTTTGTTATCGTACATCTATATGCAACCGGGGGCACAAATATGGGCTGAATCCCATAGCTTATAGAGTGAAGTGTCTCAGGTCATTGATTATCGTCAGATTTGCATTATTTTTCATAAATTCATACCATTTTGTCATGATTTTATTTTTAAATCCTGTAAAAGATTTCATTTGAATGTCCTATTTCTTTTGATTCAGAAATCGGCACACAGTCCATGTAGCCAACAATGAGATGCTAATGATATGTGTTTACGGTCTCCTCGACTAACTTTCAGCTGGTTGCTCACTTTCTACTATTTTTATAGTATTTTATACAAAGTCACAGACTTATTCTACCTGCAACTTAAAATTGATAGTGATTTTGTAGCTCATTCTTCACTATTTTTCATAGTATTTGGTAGCTCAGCTGGTATCAGACAGTTCATGTTTGTGTCGGCTTCATGGACGATCTGCCCAGAAATCAAACCTAGTCATAATTAATATCTTTGAAAATGATGTGCAGCAGAATAAGATATATCTCACTCAGAAAGCAGCTCAATTATCTTTATTACCTTTGCCAGAGAGGGTGTCATTTCTCAGTCTGAGAAACAGCTCTTGTGTCACCCGCACAAAACAGTCTCCAAGACGCTTCACTTGATTGGTTTTCTTCACTTCTTCCCACAAATGAAAGCATTCTGTAGAAACAGAGTTAATGAAAATATCATGCTGCACAGTTCACGGCAAGGAAAGGGTTTTTCATCTAGATTATTGCCAATTTTGACCTGGTTTTCGGATTTCCGTCACAAAATTCACGCTTTTACCAGTTCCTTGTGTCACGATTTTTTCTGTGAAATTTACAAAGATAACGTAGCGCTGTGCACAGCTATCTATATAGGTCAACAAACTAGACAACAAAACAGGGAACGTTTAGACCTCACGTGGCCTATGACTCATTGGTACGATATATATCGACCGAGATGTTGATAATAGAAATAGGTTACCTTGGAAACACGTTTCTTTCGCATCAGACCCACGGTGTCCCGGAAGTGAGCTGTTTTGGTCAGCAGACGATACGTTGCTCGCATTTTCATTATCATCTTCGGTGAAAGTGAAGCTGATGTCTTTGCGCAGAGAGAGTTTGAGGCTTGCAGTAGACATGGCGCCCAAGGGCAGATTATTCTACCGAAAGTCAGTCACAAACCTTATAAGCCGACCAAAGAGCAGCAGAACCTTTAAACCGAAATCTATCTTGCACGACCGTGCAGAGTTGATCTCCACAAATTTTCAGCTGTGACACAAACTGCACTTCGGACACCAGACAGGAAGTAGATGTACACGCGCCGTTGAGGGCGGTATTCCACGGCCAGAAGAGGGACGTCTACCGTCACTGCTAAATGGTGCTTTGACAAAACATCTATATTCGTATTAAAAATGAGCAAATACATGGATCAAAAATAATTTGCTATCGTTTTTTCAATATAGAATAAGACATTTCAGCAATTCGTGTTAATTTCTCATTTTCAGACAGAACAGGGTATATAATCAGTCAACTCAAATATTGAACTGTTTTCTTCCTAACAAATTGTTGAGACTGTGACCTTGGTAACCTTTAGTGTAAACCCAGGTTATGGGGAGAAGTCAAAGAGTACGAAACAAATATTCAAGGAATGCTGGATATTCAAAGAATGCTGATATTAAATTTGTAATATACTGCACATTAAACGGTAGGTATCAAATGCAAAAATAGAAATATTGAATATTGTGTTGTATAACTGTGGAAAGTATGTTTCCATTCCTATTCTCATATACTGGTGAATACAGAAGTGCACAATGCCTTTCACTTCTATTGTATCATTACGTACATAGTAAGTTTAATCAACCTTGGTCACATTGTTCAAATTTAATCAGTGTACCCTTTAGAGAAAGGCCATTAAATATGCAAAGTATCAAACCGAATATTAATGTCTATCACTATGATTTTTAGCATACATATAGCAACTTTCATGAACTTCGGTCTAGTCCTTCCAATTAAATAGCACTAATTCTGAAAGTTCATTAAATATGCAAATTACTTATTAGCTGATGTGACAATGCTAAATATCTGTCACTATTGTCATATTTTCACATCACCAACAAGCAGGGCAAATTTCATATACTTTGCTGAAGTAATTTCAGTTTGACCTCCTCAAGATGAAAAGCTATTTCTTTATGCAAATTAGTAACTAGCTGATGAAAAAGTGAGAAATTACCTTTCTTCATATTATATTGTGGTTTGCTACTCAGTATACTGTACTGCATTGCATGCGCTTGCATGCGTACACAGAACTCATCAGAGTATAAAATGTCAGAAATGTCAGTTTCCATACTTTAGGCTGAAAAAAGTTGTTTCTTTCCTGTCGTGTGCGCCCTTCATGTGAAAAGAGGCACTTAACGACTTTTTCAAGAAAAAGAAAAATCATGGAACTAGCAGAAATGTAACGTCTACTTGGGAATAAATGTTCTGAAATGAATGTTCTGAAATGTTCCTCAGGTTTGTTTCTTTCAGTGGCAGCCATTTTACTTTATAGCGGCCATGTTTGAATGGCCTCAAGGGGGGGGGGGATTTTTTATTCCCCCCCCCCCCAAGGAAAGAAAGTCGCATGACCGCATCATTTTTTAATCCATCCAAGGACGAGAAACGTTTTTTATTGCCTGAATGACATCGTTTAACTTGACAACAATTGTACAACACACAAGATGGCAGGCTTGATTAAAGGTCCTGACCAAATCGTTTGCATATAATCAGACGGTGTGTCCATCATAGGTGAGGTACATGAAACACCTTTATTTACAAAGGCAGTAACATAACAACTATCATACTATGACACAATAAGTCACAATATCATAGTATCTACGAGGTTCATAGCAACTCTCATCAACTTTGGTTGAATCAGTCTGGATATATATATAGGAAAGTTCATTTGACATTAACACCTGTACCAAGATTTAAAGAATCTAATGTTGTTATTATTTTGAGATTATCTGATTTCTTAACAAATTATTAAGTACATAAGCATTAATTATACAAGCCACACCTTCCAACAACTACTTCTTGATATTTCCAATTAGAATATCAACACATTCTCCAGAAAAAGAATTTATGTGTATATAATATAATGCGCTTTTGCTAACTCTAAGAAATGTATTGATTTACAGTCATTTAGGGCATTTTACCATTTCCACTTCCATTGCCATTTAAATTGTGTGCTATTTGTGCATTAGTGAGAGAGATTGTAACTCTCATTTACGGTAGTATGTGCCTCGAAAGTGAAAGATTTAAGAGTTTTGCTCAAATTTTCCTCAAAGAAACTTTCAACCATTCTCTTACCAAATCAAAAACGAAGTTGGGGGTCACCATGCACTTTTGGTACCAGAGAAACAAATTACCTAACATTTCTGATATTGACAATTCAAAATGCCTACCATCCTAGCGATAATTAACTCTATGGGGAAAATTAAATTTTCGATGTTTGAAAAATTGAGATGGTGAGGCATTTCCTTACACCAAGAGCTTTAAAAACATAGGGCCAAAGTCCCTGAAGCTACAATAGACATGGATACAAAATTACGTATTTCCTGACTGTATGAAATTATCTCACTAATATCATCCTAGGGACCTGTACACCAAATATTAAAGCTGTCTGACCAGCAGTTTTGAAAAAAAACAAGTGACTCAACAGTCGACAGCGTGATTCCTATGTAATATATGATTGGGTGATTGTCACTATTCACGGCAACTTAGGGAGTTTATTTGTATTATTTAATTACAATGGTTAGATTCTGCTAACCAATTGGTCAGCTTCTTCCAAATCGCTCCAAGTTGACCCGTAAATCTTGGGAAATTTGTCTTTCTAGTACTTAAGTTTGCATGATGACCCCTGACTTTTATTCTTGATTTTGTAAGAGAATGGTTGAAATTTTCATTGAGGAAAGTTTGAGGAAATGATTAAGTCCTTCACTTTTGAGGCACATACTACTTTAAGTCATTCAGCATTGCTAAACAGAAAGAGAATGAATATAAATGTGGCAAATACGGTAAGGCTTGATATGTTGAACTTCTACTGTATAACAAGTACATGATGATTATCAAACAAGTTTGTATCAAAACATAGTAATTATTCTTAAGAGGGAGGGACAGGGTTGTTGGAACTGCACCTCCGCAATTTCTTATTTACACACAATTCTACTTCATACAAGATATCTGTCAGGGATCGCCCCATGCCAGTCGGCGGTGGTCTGCGCCGACCGGCACTCTCAGTCAGCGACCATCACAGGAAGGCCGCCGACCACTGCCTCATTGTTATTGAATTATTGAATATGAATATTAATGATTCATGAATATTAATAAGGTCGCGAATTTTAATGAGGCGACCACCACTCATTGAAGGCTGGCACAATCCCTGTTATACCTAGATGCATCAAATCAACATACCACATACCACCTAGATGCATCATATCAACATACCACATAATTATAAACAGTTAAAACATGTTTTCACTTTCATCAATTGCCAACATACCTAGGATACAGTGTCTACATTGGTCATATGGGTCAACAAGTTACAACCTTTCAGCGCTGTAGTTCCATCAACATCCCTATGCCTGACATCACTGTTTCTGATGTTGCAGATTATTCAAGCTTTCAGAACATCTTGAAATTTCTATACAATGTCAGATACCTGACCATGCAATCATACATACTGCTACAGTTGGCCTTTGGGTCCACATACAAAACTTGTTTGGACACTGTTGTACACACGATCACAATGTGAAAAACTTTCTTGACTGGACGTGACTTTTTGAATTATTTCAAATCTGTGACATTATGGCAAGGCAATCCTGATTGTATATCATTATTACATATCATTTCATACTTAAGTTAGCAATTGCAGTATTTTGTCAACTGTTGTTTCCGCCATTTTGGCTGCTGCAAACAAAGACAGAACATGGCTGAATCAAGCGCCAATGTCTTGCGGGGCACTCGTGGCCATGCTCTAAGCATTCCCTTCGGTGCCAGGTTTGCAAACCCCCTATTGCCACCCCAACCCTAGTATGTGCGAGATAGTATACTGATAATAAGAAATGAAAGGCACAAGGGACTGTTGACAGTCTTGAACTGGAGTTGACCATAGAAATCTCATTACAGAAAGAATGACACTACATTGATTGCAAAATTGTATATGTGACAGTGCTGCAGAGGGAATCTTCATGGGTAAGAAGACTGTTTCCATAATTTAAATAAACTGTTATGGAAAACGCAAACAACAGTGTACTTCTTATACATTTCCACTTCTTGATAATCATGCCACAGAACCATATATTTGCTTCCACAGCAGCATATCAAAGTTGTGCACATAATTTGTAAGGAACATACATTTACAGCTGACATTATTGTGTTTGCCATATCCTAGAATCAGTGCGCCCTCAAAGTGCAAAAGTGAGCATGTGACACAAGGAAACTTTTTTGTTCATATATAAGGCACAAGGGTTGACGCAAAGAAATTTCATCAATTCAGGAAATTGACACACATACCATATATTCATGTATTTTGATAGGGTACACAATATACCTCATACCCTTCCAGGTTTATATTTCAGCATCAAGTGACAAGTTGGTTAAAACTGGTCAAACACAGCATGTCCCATATGGTGCATTTTAACAAAACATTGAACACATGAAGACCCCCCAAAAAGAGATACTGTATTAAAATTAACACATGATTTTTAGGGACTCCGGTTGTATAACGTACCAAGCTAAGTATTTGAAAATACCTATGCTTTTTGCTCAATAAAGCTTTTTACTGACTTGGCAAACGGGGAAGTGATATTGTCTGGCAGGAAAGGGGGATACCATCCAATTTCTTGTAAAGGAACTCTTCGTGTTTTATCATTCCACCAGTAGCACATCAGAAGCAAAGGTGTACTCTAGTAACTGGTAACAGTACCGCAGAACTTTAAATATCATACACTTGACTTCATGTAACACAACGCAATGAGTGTCTTGTCTGTATTTATTCTCAAACGCTATGTGTGCCAATGATATGGTATGGCTCATGTGATGTCTTGGCTGGCACACTCAGGTACCCGGATTTGTTGCAACAGCAGCAGTGTCTTTGGCACATTTATGCTTGTTGAGCAAATGGTGCTTGGAAAAGCTGATACCACAATAGGCACACACAAACTGTCTTCCAATGTGGACTTTGAGGTGACTATTCAGGTTGGACTTGTAACTGAAGCGTTTATGGCAGTGCTGGCACTCGAACGGTTTCTCACCTGTGTGGATGCGCTGGTGTTGACGTAACTTACTCGCCGTTGTGAAAGCCTTTGCGCAGCAATTGCATTTGAACGGGTTACCCGTGTGGAGCCGTTTGTGGACTCGGAGATTGCTTTTGTTCACAAACTGGTTTCCGCACTCCCGGCACTTGAATGGTTTCTTGATGTTGTGTTGCAACCGCATGTGGGCCATGCAAGCACGGTATGTGGGAAAGGTAGCACTGCACACTTTACACTTACATGCAGGCCGTGGCACTTCGTTATTACTGTCTTGCCAGTGTGCTGCCCCCTGACTGTCACTTTGAGAAACGTTTGCCTGTAGTTCTTCTTTGATTCTGGGTGATACATTTGTTGGCAGACGATTGGCAGCTGATGACAAAGAAAGCCTTTTAGGAAAGACAACTGCTTCGATAAAATTCACATCACTACCGGTATACGTGGCATTATCCTCTGTACGATGGTCTGAAATGGGTATAACATTTTGCCGTGGATTGACATCAACAGGTATATCTGAAATGTTGTTTGACGATTTGGCACTGCCTCTCCTGTGCCTTGCAGAGCGGATGACTTTGTCAGCGGCATCACTTTGTTCAGTTCTATCTTCTGGGGTCCTAGCATCTGGAGATACCATGTAGCCTGGTGTCTGTTCGAGCCCCTCTGGGTAAGGTTCTTCCTTAGGACTAATAGGAGTGGAGTCACATTCGACCTGAAGAACGCCCTCAAGAGACTGTGGAATGATCAAGTGTGTTCCCTTTTCATGGTGTATCGCAATTTCAGCAAAGCCCTGACCGCTGCCTTCAACTTCGTTGCTTTCATTGTGATGTGAAGAGCTCTGACTGTCTGTCTTGGTGTTTGTTAGTTTTTGTTGTCTTTCCTCTCCTTGGCAGGATATTGCCACATCCATTTGGAGTGCTCCACTCTCACACAGAAAGTTAACAATTGTTACTTTGTCTGCAGAGAAAATAAAAGTCACATAAACATTAGTGAGGAGAAAACGAAAGAGTGTTTGGTTGTTCAAGAAACTAACATCTCACATATCTTATATCTTTCTGGAACAATTTTTGAACTGCTATGTCCGGAGTTATTTTAAAAACTTTAAATGCTTTGTCAGTTTCATTTTTCTGACTGCAGTTATCTTCATGTGCACTTTATGAATTTCAAAATAGACTGACTGCTTAAAAATGAAGTCATAGTGTCCTGTAGTGGTGAAGCAAATTCAACCACTTCAGGGAGGGAGAGGCTGCATGACTTTCTTGTTGATAAACATCACCTCTCCACAGAAATTGGTGTCGAATGTCTTGAGGAAATGTGAAGCAAATTCAGCATTTGATGTACCGGTATGTTCCTAGTTCGTCACTTTTGTAGCTTTCAAACATACCAGGGTCTATGTTTCTAATCCCGGCAAGACTTTGGCCTAATGAACTTTGGTTGGATCCCTTCCTTTAAATGAAACAGCTTTGGCTGTTATCACAAGTGTCATTATTAAAGCTGCCATTTTTAACACTTTAGATATGCACAACAGATATGTTGGGATATGTTGTGCATTTCAATGGACCCACTGTATGTGTCCCACACACAGTCTTAGATGGGACGAACCCCCTCTCTAACCATTTCAATACTGTGGTTTGAACCAATCCCATTGTTTCTGTGGTAAAGTTGGACCTCTGGAGAGGGAAATGGGGGTGAAAGGGTTAAGCTCATATACAGTGCACAACAACACGTACATTATAATTCAAGGATAATATAAAGTTATTACGAAATGCACATGGGCTTTTGCACAGCCTATCAGCTGATGCAAAACAACAAGTGCTATTATCATGCATTCTTTGCTAAACATTTTTGTAATAGTTGCACCATTGGCTTGCTGACTATGCATGCGCAGATTTATAATACTGATATACTATGTGAGTAACCAGAAGTGTACCAGACTTAATTCATGGGCGCCGCCATGTTTTTTTGAGTACTGGTAAATAAACAATTATGAAGCGTGTAAAGTATTACTTTATAACATGCCCTGACAATAAAATACATCTCTTTTATTTGCCAGTAAGTATTATTATCCACATTGTCACTGATACAAAATATCGTTACTATCACGCCTCAAAGATACGAAAAGAGAGAATACTGTCGTGATGCAGAGAATACTGGGATTGACTTTTGGAAAAGTGCCCTCTATGTCAATAACTAACTGCAAAAATTGCCAGTTTTTTGAACGGAACGCTAGTCTTCGGCTTTCAATTGGAAGTTTGGCAGTGCAGTTACTATTGCAATGATAATGGTGGTACATTAATAAGTCTCTAGTTAAGCACAGTAGGTAGTTATCATGGTAAAAATTGCCATTTATGTCCAACTAAACAGTAAATTTTATTTTATCCTTTACTATTACTAATCAATACAAATAAAATTTTTAATCTTAACCCCTGGTGCAACTCCAAGGGCTGAGCCTTATATAATATTAACATGATTAATATTATACATTTGAAATAAGCAACTGGGGCACAAATATGGGCTGAATTCAATAGCTTACAGCAATGAGGTGTGCTGGGTCATTATTGTCAGCTTTGCATAATTTTTCATAAATTCATGCCATTTAGTCATGCTTTTATTTTTTAATCCCTGTATAAGTTTTTTTTTAATATCCTATTTCTGAGAAAGTGTTGATTCAGAAATCAAACCTGAGTCATAGTATCTTTGAAAATGATGTGCAGAAGAATAAGATATATCTCACTCAGAAAGCAGCTCAATTATCTTTATTACCTTTGCCAGAGAGGGTGTCATTTCTCAGTCTGAGAAACAGCTCTTGTGTCACCCGCACAAAACAGTCTCCAAGACGCTTCACTTGATTGGTTCTCTTCACTTCCTCCCACAAATGAAAGCATTCTGTAGAAACAGGGTTAATGAAAATATCATGCTGCACAGTTCACGGCAAGGAAAGGGTTTTTCATCTAGATTATTGCAAAGTTTGACCTGGTTTTCGGATTTCCGTCACAAAAGTTCATGCTTTTACCAGTTCGTTGTGTCGCAAATTTTTCTGTGAAATTTACAAAGTAGTGCAGTTTGCACACTATACTGTATAGGTCAACAAACTGGAATCCAAAATGAAAACAAACCAGATGAACTGAAACTGCTGACGTGTTTCATTATATATTGCATTTATGTGCAAATTTGAACCTTTGCCACATATTTGCAACTTCATTGAATGTGTTATGATCAACATAATGAACAACATTCACCACAGATCAATTCTATATGTCATTAAGTATTCAAATATGCAATTAGCTGACATAAAAATAATTAATTTCTTTGAGTACTGTCATTGTATCACCACTAAATATAGCATGTGTAATTGCCTTTGGTTAAGTCTTTCAATCTATATTTGCCAAACTGTGAAAGCTTATTAGATACAAGTTATAAATTAGCTGACATAAAAATGCGAAATGACTTTCAATATTGTTACAACCTGGAATTATCATCAATATACATAGCATGTTTTGCTTACTTTGATCAAGTAAATCCCAATATATATCCCTAATTAGGAAAGTTCATTAAATATGCAAATTAGGAATTGGCTGAAATATAAAAATGTTAAATGACTTAAATAATGTTGTATCATAGTATCTTTATAGCAAGTTTTGTCAACTTAGGTCAAGTCAATACAGAAAATATCTCTAATTAGGAAAGTTCATCAAATATGCAAATTAGAAATTGGCTGAAGTAAAACTGCTTAACGATTTTCAATAATGTTGCATTATAGTATCTTAATTATATGTATCAAGATTCATCAACTTTGGTAGAGTCAATTCAGATATATATCCCTTATTGGACTGTTCATAACATATGCAAATAAGGAATTTGCTATAGTAAAACTAAGCAATGACTTTCAATAATGCTACATCATAGTATCTTCAATGTACATAGCTAGTTTTATCAACTTCGGTCAAGTTAATTCAGATATATATCACTAATTAGGAAAGTTCATTAAATATGGAAATAAGGAATTGGCTGTACAATAAAAATGCTTAATGGCTTTCAATAATGTCATATCATAGTATCTTTAATGTACGTAGCAAGTTTCATCGATTTTGGTCGATTTAATTCAAATATAAGTCCCTAGAATTTCAAAAGTTTGTTTAATTTATTTATTTTATTTTATTTATTTATTTGAATCAGGCTCTAGGCCCATAGAAAAATACCATAAAATAGAGAAAAATAACAGATACACACAAAAAATCATCTATACAGAAAAAAACTTCAGTATAAAATAGTTCGCCAGTGCCTGCACTGTAGTGAGTCAATATATGTACAAGCATAAATACTCTTAATATAAGAATTCTGAGATCTCTTAATTCTGTTCATAAAGTTAAAAATGTTTTTACGCAGTAACTCGCCAAAAGACAAAACATCATAGACAACAAACATGGTACTAATACTACAACGTCTTGACAGATTAAAAAGTCGTCTGAAACAATTATTATACGCCACTCGAATTTTCGTTAGAGAGCGCTTTGTAAAGGTGGACCAAAGCTGGCAGCAGTATAAATTTGAGCAAAATGATTTAAATAATCTGGTTTTCACCTGTATAGAACAGTAAGCAAACTTCCTGAAAAGAAAGTTACCACGAATATATAATAGCCGCATTTGTCTTTTAATGTCATCGTCATCGTTGAAAGAGCTAATTATAAAGACACCCAAATACTTGTACGAGTGGACAAAAGAAAGCTTCATACCACTAAGACAGATTTCAGGCATATTGATAAGTTTAAAACTATTGGGCATTACAATCATACATACAGTTTTCTTTGATTATAAATGATATCATGTTCAGCACCGTAAACCTCACAAATAAGAATAAGTTTTTGCAGGCCCTTGCTTGTCGGGCAAAAGATAACTAAATCATCAGCGTAACAAATATGATTAAGTCTTCTACCACCAAAAAGACAGCCAACATTACAACTGGATAAACTATAGCTAAGTTCATCAATGTAAACATTGAAGAAAAGTGGCGAGAGAATGCCCCCTTGACGAACACCGTTTAAAACATTAAATGCAGTAGATAATGTAGATCCCCACCTGACGCACACTTGTTGAGATCTATACCAAAAAACAATCAGTCGTACGAATATTTCAGGAACTCCTCTCGATAAAAGCTTCTGAAAAAGTGTCCAATGATTGACACAGTCGAACGCCTTGGAGGCATCCATAAAACATAAAAACATGGGAGTTTTATGTGTCTTATAAAACTGAATAACTTCCTTTAAGAGATAAATACATTGATCTGTAGAATGTTTAGCCTTAAAACCGAACTGGTTATCTGATGTATATAAATATGACTCGATATAAGTTAACAAGACATTTTCAAAAATCTTAGAAAATACAGATGACAACGCAATGGGTCGATAATTGCCCTTATCAGCTATATCACCGGCCTTATCTTTGATAATAGGCACCAAAACAGTAGAAATCATACTAGAAGGTAAATAACCATGTAACAAACAAGCATTGAAAATAATGGTCAGAAGTACAGCAAGTCTATGACTAGAATACAGTATATGTTCAGATGAAATACCATCAGGACCGCAAGCTTTACTCTTTTCCAACTTACTGACAGCATTCCTAATATCATTAACAGAAAACATTTTATGGGAGCCATTGAGCTGAATATTCGACAATTGTTCTTCAACAAATGACTTATTACTCTCTGTCTTAACAGAAGCGTACAAATCTTTAAAATGGCTATACCACATGTTAGCTATGTCTTTATGTCCCGTAGCTCCCCCGACTGTATTGGCAAGAGGCACCCGACTAGACGCTTGTTGTTCTACATGTTTCCAGAATTGAATGTCGTTCTTATTGATTAAATCTGAAGCAAGAGCATCTGCTCTAGTTGTACGCTCATTGTTTTTACACCAACGCAGAGCATATTTAAAATGGGCTCTGGTAGTCTGCATCCTGCGAAATATATGACCTTGCTTAGGCTTTGAAAAGCTCATCCAGAGTTTAATATGCAAATTAGGAGTTGAATTAGGAGTTGAATGAAGTAAAAATGCTTAATGACTTTCAAGAATATTGTATCATAGTATTTTCAATATTTGTACCAAGTTTCATCAACTTTGGTCAAGTCAATTCAGATATAAATCCCTAACTAGGAAAGTTCATTAAATGTGCATATTACGAATTGGCAGAAGTAAAAATGCTTAATGACTTTCAATAATGTTAAAATCATAGTATCTACACTATATCAAGTTTCGTAAATTTTCATCTAGCAAATTCACATATATATCCCTAATCAGGAAAGTTCATTAAATATGTAAATTAGCAATTATCTTTCATATCACCCTTTAGTATCTTTAACATTTTGATACGTCTGATACATTTTGGTGTGATCAACATTTGTAGCAAATCTCATCATATTGTATGTGTTCAGTCATTCTCAGTGTATATCCGTTTTTTCTAAAATCATTAATTATGCAAATGAGCAAAAAGTAAGCTAGCAACACCCACCAAAAACTAATCAGTTTTCGCCATTTGCAAACTTAATCTAAGTACCAGATTTGATTCTGATCTGATAAGCCGTTTTTGAGATATCGAGTACAAAGACAGACAGACAGACACAGACACACAGACATCCCTGCGACATATGCTCACGTGTACGTGTATGAACATGTGAGCAAAAAAGCAGGGAACTGTTACAGCTCCGTGGCTTCTGACTCAGGACTTATTGGTACGATATACGGTATATCCATGGAGATGACAGAAAAAGGTTACCTTGGAAACACGTCTCTTTCGCATCAGAGCCGCGGTGTCCCGGAAGTGAGCTGTTTTGGTCAGCGGACGATACGTTGCTCGCATTTTCATTATCATCTTCGGTGAAAGTGAAGCTGATGTCTTTGCGCAGAGAAAGTTTGAGGCTTGCAGTAGACATGGCCAAGGGCAGATTATTCTAGCGAAAGTCAGTAACAGACCTTATAACCCGACCAAAGAGCAGCAGAACCTTTACACTGAAATCTATCTTGCCGGAGAGTGCAACGTTGATCTCCAGCTGTGACACTAACTGCACTTCCGGCACCAGACCGGAAGTCAGATATACAAGCGCCGTTGAGGGCGGTATCGGAAAGCACAAAAGTCCGTCCCCAGGGGTTGGGGTGGGGGTGTCAGCACAGGCACAGGTGTCCGGAGTTGCCGATGTACATGCATAGATAGAGAGAATGGGAAGGTTTGACACGATTTTGCCCTCCGGAATCCTGTAGACGATAAAAATCCACGTATATTAACGCATTCTCTGTGTGGGGAAAGCTTAGGGCCTATGGCGAGGCGAAACAAACATTTTTATTAACACAAACAATCGGATAAAAATGTAGGAACAAATTTTTGAAACGAATCAAACACAAACTTAATGACTCAATCGAATACTTTTGTTCCCAATACATAAATCATAGACAATCTCAATTCTCGGTTTATGGCATTTTTTGTCGACCGATTAAAGTCTTTTCATCTTCAATATTCCATTCTAATTTCACCTACGGTATATAATATCCTAACCTCGTTGACTTTCCTTCTAAACGTTGATTTGCCTTGTGCACCAAAAGAGATGCTGTATTTTATGCCAAACGATGAAAAAATATGTGAAGAAATAACCATGTATCAGTCAGTACGGCAGGCGAAACCCGGACGGCCATACCGATTGGGGATAGAACAGAGTAGATCGAAACACAAACGGGGTGTTATTATAGGAAAGGCGGTGACTTATTTTAAAGCTGAATAAAATGCTGTCTCTGGTTGTGTAAGTCTGTTGATCGAAATATATATTTTGTTCCCAGTTGATTAATCATGGGGGATGGCAGTCTCGATCTCCCCTTTATGGTTCGATATTTACTGACTCGTTCCTTCTCATTTTTGTCAATCGATGAAAGCATTTTCGTCTTCCATATTCAATATTACTTTGACCGATGTTACATCCTGACCTATACTGTCATAAGTTTTGACCAACGTACAAAGACGTTGCCCTTGCCCATGCGCCCGGTTGATGAGATATTTTGCAAAACGGTGAAGAAATGGGGTCCGGGAGACATCGATGTCAGTCTTTCCGGACTGTTTACATGTAGCTTAGGGGATATCAAAGGAGATGAATCAGTTAATCGAATAAAACATAACTTTTCGGACGTATTTTATGTCAATTTTGTCAATGTCGGACTTTTGATTCGATTGAGAAACCAGAATCACCTACAGAGATGTCTGTATTAAACACGGACGCACAATTGGGAATAGTTTGTTGTGCTACTGTCGGTCTCAGTCGTGGTGTCTTTCCCATAAAATTTCGAAGCTATAGAATCCGTGACAAATTACGTCCACTCCTTCTGATGTCGTGATTCTTGATATATCATATTCTAAAACACTTGTTTTGACATTTTCGATTTGAAATTTCGATAATCTAAGTCATGACAATGCCCCAGTCCTCAAACGTTCACAGTGAATAAAACAGAAGGCAGATGTACGACATCCTTCTTTTTATATATATCAATACAACGGCACCAGACTTTAAATCAAATAAGTCAAAACGTCTTTTTAGCGTGACCAATCACGTCCAGGTGATGTGTCATCTTTCAGCTGTTCTGGGCTATCATCGTGCCAACTATATCATTGGGCACATTGCTTTTATTCCTTCTGGCCTATACAAATTTAATATTCGATAAGGTACCCTTCTTGCATATGAGTTTGACCCCAGGTTTGACCCATAGCGCCCTCTATCGTTAGTTTGATGGAAACGGGGCAGAATATACAGGGCAATCATGAAAAGGTTTTGCTAGAGAGTGAGATTGTTTAATGTTTCTTGTACCGTGGACGAAAACGACAATTCTCCGCACTGTGTCAATATCTTCGCACTGTGTAATAATCTCCGCGCTGTGGGAAATTTATCTCCGTGCTGTGTAATCTCCCCGATGTCGGAAATTCTCCGCGCTGTTGAAGGGAAACCTAA
Source organism: Ptychodera flava (assembly GCF_041260155.1). Taxonomy (NCBI): domain Eukaryota; kingdom Metazoa; phylum Hemichordata; class Enteropneusta; family Ptychoderidae; genus Ptychodera; species Ptychodera flava. The sequence continues at coordinate 7,334,451 of NW_027248278.1, forward strand.
GTCTAGGGATTGTCACCATTTATCCCTTGTAAAATCCACCTTGAATAAAATGCAGCTCAAATTTGCCACATGTTTGCACCCGCCAGCGACTGCGGCGCGACGAAGGAGACTTTGAAGTAGACGACATTTACGAAAATAAACTCGAAATCCCATGGCGCGAAAGGGCTCATGGGAGGAGCGTGCGTGACGTCATCGGCGATACATGAGCGTGTGTGACAGTAAAAAAACAGAGGATAAAAACTGCAACAAGTTAAAACAAATGCAGTAAAATACTGACCGACCAGCGGGAAATATAACACTTGCAAAGCACAGAGAATAAAAACGCAGACGTTTCGAGTGCGACACTGACGAAGGCACCCGAAACGTCTGCGTTTTTATTCTCTGTGCTTTGCAAGTGTTTTACTTCCCGCCGGTCGGTCAGTATTTTACTGCATTTGTTTTAACTTGTTGCAGTTTTTATCCTCTGCGTTTTAGCAAGTATTATCTCTCGCTGGTCGACCTAATTTTTTACTGTATTATTTTTCACTTGCTGCAGTTTTAGCCCTCTTTTGAGGTCGTTTGTAATTTTTATCGTGTGTGACAGCTTACCGTAGCATTGGAGTCTATGACTGTCTAGTGTAGTTCTGCATGTTACAACTTTTTAATGCTCAGTGGAATGAAGAATGAATTAAGTGCAGTTGGGTGCAAATACGACTAAAGACAGAACAAAAACGGTGCAAGTTTTTACCGTTTTCCCACAGAGCAGCTCCTTCGAAGACAGTGGCTAAAGAAAGTCCGGCGAGTCGGACATGCCGGAAAATGCCAAGAGAGTTTGACCGGTTAAGAAGGGCTTGACTACGCAGTTTCTGCGTAGTGAAGCTTCATTACGTATTCATGGTGACCCCTGGCCAGCTGTCAATAACTTTGGGGACTTTTGTCTTTTGGCCTGCTTTGCATATGCGTCGTTGGACACGACCTGCCAATCACCCAGGTAGTCAATTAAACTATTAATTGACTGTTTACCGACCCAATTAACACTATCCAGCAGTATCAGTCATATTTTAATCGCGTGGCCCGGGTGGGCACAACGTAGGAACGCGTGTATTTCTATGTGTACGTTTCACTTGTGGTGTTGTTTGTACCATCGTGCGTTTGAAGTCCTTGTTTCACCTACAGCATTACCTTCAAGGTGACAGGCTTACTATTAATGTTCAGTATCATTGCACCGAGTTCTACCCACGGTGAAAACCACCTGTTTTGCCTACTAATTACTGCCCGTCGCTGCCCGTCCTGAATGTAGCCTATCTATAGCTACAGTAATCACATAAATCATTTATCAGTTTTGATATATACTCCTAAATTGTAAGTTTGATCAAAATCGAGACCACATTCAAGGGCTATGCAGACTGTCCATGTACGCACACACAGTGACAAGAAGGCGGCAAACACCTACTCACCAAGCACATCGAATCGGCGAAAAGAAGCATAAAAAAGCTAGGCTCATCGCCAAAACAAACGCGCCAAGCGCTAACAAAAACCCATACCAAGCGGCCCTTTTCAGGGCCACCAAATACTCCAAAAAGGGAACTACCAAAAAATACGATAAAATGACATGGAACACACAAACACTTAAAAGAAATAACAAAAATCGTACACATAACAAACAACTGAAACACAACATTAAATACAAAATAAACAATCACAGTAACGTAACAGAAAACATGGCCGTGGAAATAAATCAGCTATTTCCAAAGAAAAGCCGACAACAACATGAAATTCAACAACAACCTATCATCGCTCAAACTATGAAACTCCGAAAAATAGTACTAGGCAAAAGCCTTAAAATTCATTCGGACACCAACAAAACCAAACAGAATAAAACCACCTCAGGATTTCAACAAATAAAGTCGTATAATGTGACTACGCTTCATCGTGAGACACAAACAATCGCAACAACACCAATTCAAAGAAAAGTCAAATTGGACTCCACGAACAACAAAAAAACAAAAACTTGAAAGCTATCTGAAGCTTCTAAACTCGCACTTCTAGAGATACCCTTTCAAACAAGGAAACAAAACATGTCGCGTGCCAAAAGAATCGCGATAAACCAGCTTGCAAACATTGGACAAATTTTGGGAAAATAACCCTTCGACAAGGGTCGGTTTTTTCGTTATTGTCAACACAAACGATTACGTACTCGAATGCGAAAGGCAATTACGTAACACTCAGTATTATACACAACAAGCCAGAACAAACAGTAAACAAAGTAAACGAAATATTAATTAAAATGTACGAGAACAAGTACATCAACCAGGATACTTGTAAGTATCTTGATCCAATAAACATAAAATCCGTACCCCGCAGTGGTACTTATTGCCTAAAAATTCACAAACCTCCGCAAAAATCTAAAAGACACACCAGTCAAAACAAAATTTACCGAAGTAAAGAAATATAAACAAAAAACCGAACCACCAAACGGACTCACAACGTGACCAAAATTAATATACTTGCCTCGCTAATCGGAAAGCAAGACCACTAAAATGCATTAAAATAAATTTTCACAAACACAAACTAAGGAAAGAATCTACACTGCGACTGATGAGAAACCACACTCGGGTTTCGAAACGCAAGCGTCAAAGGGCGACTCTATCAACTTTTGTAACAACATAGGTCCGGCTGCGTCTCGCCATAAGCTTTCCCCACACAAACAAAACATTACCGTACACACTAATCCAAACTTCTCTACAAATATCCAAAGCGAAACAAACATTTCATTAACACAAACAATCGGATAAGAATGTAGGAACACATTTTCGAAACGAATCAAACACAAACTCGACACAAAAACATTTAGGATAGTTAGGTGGGGAGCCTGTTTCACATTTTTACATCTCGCTATACTGTCAATGATTCTAAAAATAAAGTCATCTGCCACTTTTTCTGTATACGCGGTTTGGCAAAACTCATCTCTTCAATCGAAAGTCGGGCGATTTCATGGTTCTTTGGGGCACTTAAGTGTACGTCGAGCTTAAGGAATGTAGTTACATTCGCGATGTTTTATTCGAAAATTATTTATTCCTTCAAGGGCAAATGCACATAATTTATGCTGTTGGAAATACTGGCCGCTCATAAACAAGACAATAAACTCAATATATGTGCATCTTTACTTATATTGTCAAAGTACCACCGACACCCACAATAAACCAAATGGTTCAGTCCAGGTATTTGCAACTCTTCCATCCGACTGGTCAACAGGAAATCAACCATAGGTGTCTTTTGGCACGCGTATACGCCAGTCACCTAGGCGACGGTAATCTGCACCACTTATCACCATCGGGAAGGTACTCCTCCCCCTATACCACTGGTGATCCCACCCTCAAGGCACTGCGTCATTCGACCAAGCATTGTTATTGTAATTTCCTGCATAAAATTAACAGCGAGGTCAACCGGTCAAACTCTCTTGGCATTTTCTCTCATGGAGGTAATAGGGCCTAAAATGTTAAAAACTGTCAAGATACTAAGTTATTTTCTACACCTTTCAAAGGTCTGCAAAATCGCCGATATAAACCGATAAATATGGGCAATTTCGGGACTACACCTCAGCCTAGAACGACTTCTTGCCTATCGTTTCTTGGCACGCTGAGAAATAGCTGATATTTACCCTATAAATATCGGCAATTCCGAGACTCTAATATCGATACCAGACGATCATACTAGATTTCCTTGCACTGAACTCGGCACGCCGTGTCTTCAAAATCACCAATATTAACCGATAAATATAGGCGATTTCGGACTTTAACTCTGATACTAGACGATACTTTGTCAAATCGTGGGTAAATATCCAATGTATATCGGAGATTTAACCACCTAAGGGAGCATTCGTTTTTACGGGGAGGGTGTCGGTGGAATTTGAGGGACAAATGAAAATGTAAGCTACCCCCCTCCAAATCAAATTTCTAAAATTTAACCCCCCCCCCCCTCAATTCATCAATTGTAAAATGTGACCCCTCAAACAATCATCAGATTTGATTCATTAAACCTTCGCACCCTATGGCCCTGGGCTGAAAAAATTAGGCCCTTCAAAAGTGTTTGCGAGAAAAAGAGTTGCCCACCCCTTGAATTTTCATGCACAAAAAAACAGGGACCATCCCCCAGATGTCACAGTCCGTATCAATAATATCTTAATTGAATTATAATTTCCCATTTGACCTTTAACCTTTCAAAGAATCCTTTTTGAACTTTACAAATAATCACTGGGTTAAATTGTCATATTGGTTTTTCAGATCTTCTCCTTTAAATATAATATTCTCGTCACGTACATTTATATCAATGTCAAACTTTTTTAAACACTGATTTTAATAGCTAGTTTTGTATAATTGTAAAAAATATATTAAAAGTTTCCTCACATACCACAATTTAAAGAGAATCAACATTTTTGGTGACGTTCCAAAATCAAATTTCTTGCACACACATGAACTTGTAATCGCCCTAGTCTAATCAAGAACGTTAATGTCAATGATCAAGAGTCTATAAAAACACAGATTTAGCTAGTTTTGTATTTAAAGGAAATTATTCATAGCTTCTCATAGACTACTCATAGATTTTGTATGAAGGACCAAGTAACATTTCTGTGAAATTCAAAAGTCAAATTTTTTCCATAACTCCATACAAACCTTTGTAAAATTTGACCCCCTTCCAATCATTGATTGCAAAATTTGACCCCCCTTAAAAACGGTTTCGTAAAAGTCAACCCCCCTGATTTCCACCGACCCCCTCCCTGTAAAAAACGAATGCTCCCTAACAGATCTGACCACCCGACTACCTCTGTCCGACTCTTAGTTCAAAAATAGCATCCATGGCCGGTAGTCAAGAATCCTGCATGTTTTACATTATTAAATTTATTCATGCAAGAAATACATTTTACATTTAAAGCATTTGTTCATTAAATGTCCACACGAAACTTCCTACACATAATTACTGGCGGGACTTCGTTGAAAGGACCGATCGGATAACATCGTGAGTTTCCGGGGGCCTTGCACGAAATACATTCTTTACAATTAGGCTTTAAAAAAATTACTTGACGATCGGGACTTGGACAGAGGACCGATCGGACATCATCGGGAGTGTTGGCTGGTCTTCCACGAAATACAGTATTTACAGCGATAGACGATACTCATTAACTGGATTGTCCATATCGCGGGTAAATATCCAATATAAGCTTATATCGAAGATTTCATCACTTTACAGATCTGAGCAAGCACGACTTCCTCAGTTCGACCCCAACTTCGAAAAACGAACGATACTACAGATTTTTCAAATCGCGGTAAATACTTTCCGATATATATCGGGGATTTCGCAACCTTAAAGATCTGGCCAAGCTCGCGCGAAAACCAGCCTTGCAAACAAATGAACATCGCGATGTAACAGTCTATAGTTAACATTATTTCTAACAACCACTCGGCTATTTACTATCGACGATGAACATTTTCTACATCCTGTAAATATTTTTTTTTCTCATCAGATTTGTTACATATTTCATAATTTTTTCTGGTTGCACTCCTCGATGAACGTCGACTTTAGAAGTTCGATATCGCGATGCTCTTTTGTTCATGTTGTTTGCAGGGCTGGTTTTCGCCCGAGTGCTCATGGGTTGAATCAGATTACAACCATTTTCAGTAATAGATATCGAAGCCACTGCAGTGAACTGCAATAAAACTGCTCGCACTAATTACGAACGCTTCCCCCGCATAAAAGCCTAGAGAGAAAATTGGGCTCTGCGTAAATTTACAAGCGCAGCTAAGCACATCATGTACCTAAGCGAGGTGGTGGTGTGCTCGAAAAAGTAGATCAACGCAAGTTTTGGATTCAAAATCGGCTGTTTCGGCGGAGAAACTGCGGGCCGTATTTCCGAGGTGCTACCAGCGATTTTGTCTATGGCAGTCAGCCGGGCTATGGTGGGAGGCCGTAGCCATGCAGAGCTACGTTAAATGCGGCCGTAAGCTTATCCTCTTTATATACACCCGTCGTCCTGACATTTGTTTAGCAGTGCTGTTTCGTTTATGAGTGTTTTCTTTCGCTGTTTGCGCATTCTGGTAGCTAGCAAGCATATAAAAACTGGAAACAACACCGACCGCACAACAACTCCGTGGATACGTACAGCTACCCTGTATCCCGCACGCGAGTACGCGGGTGCTGCCAATGAAAGCCGGTCAACAGCTGCAGCTGCGACCGGCCGCCCGTGCTGGGTGATCTCATTACCGTGCTCGAGCTTGACTGGTACATTTTATAACTAGCGAAATTTTAGTTTTTTCAAAATCTTGATGGTCGTAATGTGACGTTCATAAAATAATTTGTATATATATGACATCTTAACAATTTGAAAAATGAAAGATTAAAGTTGGTGCTGTAGCAAAACCTTTTTAGCAACATGAAGTTGCCATGTATTCTGCCCCGTTTCCATCAAATAACGATAGAGGGCGCTGTGGGTCAAACTCTGGGTCAAACCAGGGTCAAACTCACATGCAAGAAGGGTACCTTATCGAATATTAAATTTGTATAGGCCAGAAGGAATAAAAGCAATGTGCCCAATGATATAGTTGGCACGATGATAGCCCAGAACAGCTGAAAGATGACACATCACCTGGACGTGATTGGTCACGCTAAAAAGACGTTTTGACTTATTTGATTTAAAGACTGTGCCGTTGTATTGATATATATATAAAGAAGGATGTCGTGCATCTCCCTTCTATTTTATTCACTGTGAACGTTTGAGGACTGGGGCATTGTCATGACTTAGATCATCAAAATTTCAAATCGAAAATGTCAAAACAAGTGTTTTAGAATATGATATATCAAGAATCACGACATCAGAAGGAGTGGACGTAATTTGTCACGGATTCTATAGGTCTACACTTGTCGTTTCGATTCACAGGTAGCGGTACACCGATGACCAGATATTGTACCGTTCTTAAAACTAGTCTAAGCAATTTTACGACACCTCAAGTAAGTTAATGCATGGGTGTTTGTACCCATCAAGCCCAAAAGTAAGAAAATGATCAATTATCTTTAAACACCACCAGATTTGATTGATATTTGGCCTAATTATTGGAATTAATAAATTCTTTAAAAAAATGTCTGCCTAAATCTTGACGAGTTGAGTCACGTGACCAAATCTGATATTTTCCCGCCAAAATTTACGTCTTTATTAGTTTTAATATTCCAACCGTAACCCGTTAAATTTTCTTAATTTTCTTTTCACTTTTGGAAACAGCATCTATCATATTCTTTCAAAAATACATGGCACTCATGAAACTCTATCTATACTTCTTTCTGATATTCAAAATATTCATGTAAAACATCAAAAATATTGTATTTGTTGTTTTTTGTGAAGAAATGTTATTCAAAATTCAATAATTTTGCATCTGCCACTAGTTCTAACACAAGTTCCCATCCCATTTTACATTAATTGGTCATAATATTTTAAATATTTTGATGTTTAGCGGTTGGAATATTCAGTTATTTGCAATATACAATTTTGGCGGGAAAATAACAGATTATGGTCACGTGACCTGACCTAGGTAATATTTTATGATAAATTTCAACTTAATCAAATGCGAAACATATTTTTGGCAATTTTCACAATATTCTGACCAGGTCTGATTTAAAGGTATGTTCAAACTGATTTTACATGTATGTAAGGCTATGCCCATGCATTAACATACCTGAGACTGCACTATTTGCCATCGTGTCTCCCCGTGAACGTCCTTGAACCTATGGACGTGACCATTGTTTTACTGCGCCCATTAGAGTGTAAACCCCTGCTCGTTCCCAGCAGAATACTTTTTAAAGTTCTGTACATCAGTGTACACTGTGTGTATAAGCCCTAAACCTAGTTTAATTCAATTATGGAAAGGTATTAAAGAATAAAGGGTCGTTACAGTTGCTAAAATTGCCAGAAAAACGGCACTTTTTGCACAGATAGAATAGTCCTATCCACAAGCACTGTTGTTTTAAATCACGTCCAGGATGTGCTGTTAATTTTCATTCTTTCGTGCAATTTCATTCGTTTGGAGCACATATCCTTTCATTTGACCGCTCTGTGGGACTCTTCTGGATATGTGTTTTGGATGAAAAGAACTCTACAGTGAAAGACATAAACTTCGACGGTGATAGGTATACAATATCGGTTCGATGTGTGAAGATATACAGATTACAAGTTATGATTTTAGAAGTTCTCAAAACCAGTAAAAATAATTCTGCGCGCCACTTATTGATAGATTCTTCTTGTGAACTCCTTGAATCCGTGACCGTGACCATTGTTTTCGAAGTGTTCGACGGTCGACGATCGGTAGATTAATGAAGATATATGTTACTGAACTATCGTGTGATTGTTTAGTAGCATGGTTAGGTAATACTCGGTGTAGTCTGTAGAGGCGATACGGCGAAATTCCACGGCCCAAGGGAGCGCACATCGCATGGTGTCTTACAACGAACGAGCCGTCGGTTTCCATAGCTACTACGTGAAATCCGGCCTCACCGATGTCCCGGGCCGATGTCCCTGTCCTAATTCGGAGAACAACTGAAGCTGCGTGTTGAGGTTCAAATGTCCGATTTTTTCATATTCAAAAGGCTTATTGATTTACAGAGAACGCCCGCCTTGTTTTTAAATTTAACTTAGCACATGATGGCAATTGAAAATTCAAAGCCAAATAGCCAGTGGGAAAAAATTAGACGACTCGCTCTCACCAGCGGTCGAGGTCGCAATAAAAAAAATCGAAGTCTCTTAAGTCAGTATCATTGCTCCGCCATGTTTATTGTTGGTTGTACGGCCAGTTTAAAGTCACAGACTTTCTTCACGGTAAAATTCATATAATTGCGATACCGCGAAGTTCCCTGTGCATTTCAATATGTCTATTTGGAAGCAAAAGCGCCACGGACATTCGATCGATAATGATGAACTTTCTCCAGGCCGTGACATGTCACCAGTTACAAACTTTACCGGTTTTCGATACGAAAGATGCAATATAATATCAGCGTTGTTCACGTTGTGTTTTGAGTCTGATGTCGAATACAACAGGAAAACACTAACGATTAGAGTGACGATAGAGACCATGCCCGATACGGAAAAATTGACATCAACTACTTGCATTGAGCAGTGACCTGGAACTTCAGACTGATATGTAAATGTCGACAATATAAAACATTGAAATGCCGGAGAGAGAGAGAGAGAGAGAGAGAGAGAGAGAGAGAGAGAGAGAGAGAGAGAGAGAGAGAGGTTTACGCTGATTATACTCTTTCGGATATGACTTCGGTGTAGACGATACACAGACATCGAAAATGTACACCAACTTTCCAGAAATTCGACTAATCTTATAATAAAGAATAGAACAAATCCAAAAGTGTTGGTTGAAGTAAATCTTCAGATGTTGGTTTTCTAAAGTTAGATAATACTTACAGAAATATGGTCGTCATAGTCTTCTCTTAAAAACTATTATCTTCGACACCACGTTTCTTATGATCGGTGATGTCATTTTTTATTATTTTTACAAACTTTCAATGCATCAAACGCCATAAGACTATCTAATCTGCCTGTCAAGGAGTTACAATATATTTCCAAGGGCTGGCACACGATGTCAACTTACGTGTCGTCCGTCGAGCGGCCGATGGCAGTGTCACAGATCGCTCTGTCTGTAATCGCGGCCACTTTGATTTTGATGTGACACCAACGTGCGTTTGAGGTTTTTTTGTTACCTAATTTGTCGACCTCACAAAATTTCACAGTCCATGCTTTGAAGCAGTCTTCACATAGCAAACATGTCTCGCTTGAATTTCATCCTCGTCGTTCCAAATTAAATTCGACCACTAAATTATTTCGGCAGTTTTAATTTCCTATTAATTCGACGTTTTTCAAATCGTAATTATTTTTTTCTGGTCGAATTGATAGGGTTTTTGGTAGCAAGCTTATCTCTTCGTCGGACCAGTATACCGCGAGATGTAGTACTGTGTTCGGCAGCCATGGCGAAAATGAATATTGTATGTTGGTTGTTGTTTGTTTTATGTTACAAAGACCTGTCGCGTGAGGGCGTTTGAAACGCTTCTGAAACGGCTCAGTCTGTCCACACAGCGATTTGCGGATAGAGTTAATCCCTACAACGGCTCTGGTCGGGCCGACTAAACCGTCTCAAATCTGAAACGTTTCAGAACCACTTCGGAGTGTCCACACATAACTTTCTGTGTCAGTATTGGCCCAGAACCGTTTCAGAGGCGTTTCAATGGCCTGTGTATGAACGGCATATGAATACTTACCATGTTGCTTTGATAAAACATCTATACTCGTATTAAACATAAGCGAAAAAAACGGACCGAGATTAATTTGCTATCGTTTTTGCTCCATAGAATAAGACATTCCAGCAGTGTAGGTAAAAGTTAAAGTCCTGATAATTTTTTATTTTTCAGACAAAAACATGGGATGTCACTCAACTAAAATATTGCACTACATTTTCTTATACAGTTTAAAAAATTATTACGCCTGTGACCTTTGGTAACCTTTAATGTAAGCCCAGGTTATGAAGAGAAATCAAACAGTATGAACAAATATTTAAGGAACACTGGACAGTCTCAACAACACTAGAATATACATGATCTAAAACTAATACTTCATCTTTAATTTTCCACATTATTGCTTTTTAAAGAAATAGGAAAACCTCACAATTGAATATTGTGCTGTTTACCTGTTACAAGTGTGTTTCAACTCCTACTCTCAGTCTGGTGCCAAGTCAGAAGTAACCTAATATTGTCAATGTTATACCTCTATGTACAACAGAATGCCCCATGTGACATGTAAGGGAATGGAAATTTCCAATAAATCAGTTTCAATATTGACATTGAAACAAGTCATGCTTTTGTAATTTATTGGTGCACTATGACATAAAATCTCACATACAGCTTCCCACTATATATATATATATATATATATATATATATATACATATATACATCTATATATATATATATATATATATATATATATATATATATATATATATATATATATATATATATATTTGGTGAATATTTGTAAGTCTCATTGATTATTTAAGAGCATGCTCATGAATAATGAATAAAAGTTATCTAACACTTGCAATAACTAACCTGCAGTATTCATCACTGATTATTAAAGATGTGAATATACTTGAACCACTTACTTTAAAGGCAAGCAACAATTGGTCTTACTGTGGTATACATAAGCATGCTGTATAGCGTATTTTAAAAAGCCACAGTATATGTTATTTGATGCAAATGATATGCAAATAATCACTAAATCAATATGCTAATTGCTTGCTGAGTGGCCAACAAGCCTGTGAAAGAGCACTGGTGGATATAGACTGAAAACTCTGTTACTCGGGGGGAGCTTTTTGTCTCCCCTAGAGGAGGGGGAAGTGTAGAGAATGCCCTTGAATGGAAGAGCTTTCAGTTATGGTGGGTCCATAACTACACAATGGTAATCTTTATATGGCAAACTATTTTAATATACATTATGGAAATACACTGAAACTAAAATACCAAAAGACATAACTGCACATTTCAAGACAACCTTGATAGTACAAAAATTGAAATTAATTGGTGGAATTTACATCTAAAGGCATATTGTTTCTTCCATTCAAAGATATATTCAGGTAGAACACGCCTCAGGGCACTACAGTTAGGGATGGTGTCCAGCTGGTCAGTCTCTGGGGAGGCACTGTCCTAGAACTCATCAAACATGCATATCTTTGTTACTGTATGCAAGACCTTATGCCTACTGTTGATAAATTGCAATTTCATTAGCCACTGTACAGTTCAATGTTTTAAAAGGTCTAACTCTCTCACTGCTTATCAACCTCTTCACCCCTTTCATCACAATGGTTTGGCCCGAACCAGTAGGTATCAACAGTGATCACATGTGGACCTGTCTATAGGGATGACGGGGTGAACATGTCAACTCACATGTGCATTTTGGTACAAAACTACTGTGTATTGAAAGGTATAGTATACCGGTACTTTGACCTCCCACTGTGAAAGCTTTGCAAGAAAGAATTCTACTTACAACCCATAAGAACCCAACTCAGAAATTTTTGAGATACGCACTATAAGAATCAAAAGATGTCCATGATAATCATTGTAACTTCTCTCTAAAGCACTTATTCCATATTGTGGCATTGTATATTTTTCGCTAAAGAGTGATCTCTTGGTTTTTTTTACTGTGAGTTTCCCAGTGGTCTGCCTAGTTGATGTCAAAATTCAGGATGCTTTCATATTATGAACTTTCATATGACGTCTCAAATTGAATTTCTCCGTGAAACCCTTCCCACATATCTGGCACAGTGAAGGTTTTTCGCCAGTGTGAGATTTCATGTGGCGTGTCAACCTGCTCCGGTACTGAAAAGCTAAACTGCACTGTCCACACTTGAAGGGTCTCGCACCATGGTCAAATTTGAACTTTGAAGCCGATCTGCGCTTCACATTTAGCATAGGTATGATTTCACCCCTGACAGATCCTCGACTTGCCTCAGATATTTTAACGGTTGGCTGTGACTGCTCCACGATATAACAGCAATCTTCCTGCTTTGGCACTGGTTCCGTTTCTTGGCCATGATGTTGGGCGAAATTTCTCGCAATCCTGTCTTGGAAGGGTGCTGTTTCAATAATATTTGCATCCTCCACTGACCAGAATGAACAGACCTTCGGGACAACAGTGGTTTGTGTAGAATTCAGATCAACATCAAGAGTAAAGTCCCTACGAGTAGACTGACCGCAGCTAGACTGCGCCCCCATTAGTTCAGCTTCTGCCACCTCTGAAACATTCCTGTCTCTGAAGCTGTCATCTTGCACAGCGCTGTCACTGATATTTCTCTGCTTTCTGCTTTGAAAATGTTTGACAGTGGTGTTTCCCTGCATAGTGTCACCCACACTTTTATCATTATGAGCTGTACTGAGCTCTTGTACAAATGTGTTAGTCTCCAAAGAATTATCCTGGATAATACTGACACACGGCTGTCTATCACTCTCGATGTCTCGCCGTGTTACTTCTTTGTTTTTTGTTTCAAGTGTACTTATCTGATAAGAGATTTTCTTCAAGAGGGCAGAAATTGAAGTCTGCGTCACATTCTCATCTGTTATCCTCTTGTCTCTTTGTTGAGACTGTACACTGCTTGGTGAATCAACATCCCCGTGAATCATGTATTCAATGTCCCTTTCATCATCACGTTTAGTTTGTGTTGAAGCCTCGCTGTACGTTTCAGCATCTGGTTTGTTGGTACTGTTCTCTCCTCCGCAGCACATTGTCACATCCATTTGAAGAGCTCCGCTCTCACACAGAAAGTTTAGAATCATGACTTTTTCTGGTTTCAAATAAAGAAAATGAAAGAGACTTCAATAACAAAAGCACAAAATAATGCTTTTTTTAAAGACTTGCTGGTTAAAGGTATACAGTCACCTGTAATCTAAATATGCCCATATGGTCAAAGGGGTGTTCCTTGGTATTCAAAATGCCCATGTGAGGGTGCTGTTTTTAAAAAGCATCCACCTGCATAAAATCTGTGATAGGTTACATTTTCTCTTTCAATGGTAACTGTGGCAAAATTGGAACAAGTGACAATATACCTTTAAACTAAATCCCACAATTTTCATTTCATTTGATATGTAGACACTTCAATCATGACAAGTGTATTTTGAATTAAACAAGCTGTTGAAAGTTGTAGAATTTCCAAAGATGTCACTGCCTCAAACAAGATTTTCAACAAATATTGAGCTTGGTTCAGAAAACGCATTAGATGGTATTGCATGATAGGCAGAACTCAAGAACATCAGATTAACACTGACAGATTCAGGTTGGGGTAAGTGCTGATAGTGAGCAGGACAATTTGACAAAGAGAAATTATTTGATAAGCATGACAGGGAGCTGCTACACAATAAAATAAATCAGTAAATCAGTATCGGGGCCTTTAACGTTAATTCAGGAAAGAAGGCCAGTTACTGGTGTTTAGAGTAAGGAAAGTATTAAGTATGATCTTAAGGTTTAATTACCTTTGCTGGTCAGTTTGTCACTCCTCAATCGGTGGAATAATTCCATGGTTATTTTGACAAAGCAGTCGCCAAGACGATTGACTTGATTCTTTCTCCTTGCTTCTTCCCACAAATAACAACTTTCTGTGAAAATTGAGATTTCGTGTAAAAAGCGACATGAACAACAACGTTGTGAAGATGTCAATTTTAGTAATCGCCAAATAAGATCAAGTTATGGGTTTAATGACTTAATTATTAACGTCTTGTTTACTTTAACTGGGACTTTTTAATTTATTCTGCTGCTTTCATAATTTTTTTTATCACCGTCTTTTTTTTTTATTAATTATTTTTTTTTTAATTTTTATCACCGTCTTTTGTTTATTGTATGAGAATGGTACAGGTGTCGACAGATTTTGACATTGTTTATTTTCGTTTTTCTTTTATTGCCATTGCTGGTTTTTAGTATTTGTTTGTTTTTTTTTAAATATGTAAATCGCACTGAGACGTACGTGTAGTGCGTGTAAGAAATAAATATTATTATTATTATTATTATTATTATTATTATTATTAAAATGGAAAGTGAAGGTTACCCTTATCAAAAACTAAGGCAATTGTACAATCTGCACGATGCAGGTCAAATCTGCAGAAGGAAAATAGAAATCTGGCAGAGGAGATTAAAATCTGCACAACGTAGCTCAAATCCGAAGAAGGGAATCAAAATCTAAATCTGCAGAGCGTAGGTCAAATATGAAGACGGAAATTACAATCTGCAGAGGGTAGGTCAAGTCTGCACAACATAGCTCAAATCCGTAGACAAGATCAAAATCTGGAGCGTACAAATGTAGGTCAAATCTCAAGGAAGATCATTGCAATTTGAAGAGGTATACTGTTGTTTTCGGCCATGATATTTTTGGAAACAAAAGATGAAAATCGAACAAAAAAATTAGCTCTGTTTATCTATAATCACGCTCTCAGAGTTGAAGAAAATCTGCATTGCAATTTTTTTCACACTTTCTCCCTCTCTCTGTAAATTTAAAACGTAGTATTATTCATGGTAAAGTTAATATATGCACTTGACTTCGCAAGCACTTCTACTTTGTACATATCACCTCTGCATGCATAACACTTGCTGCTGTACTGTAGCTCCAGGTTTTGCATGGATGATGTCGGTCGGACTGGTTTTGCCGTCCGACCACATGCACCAAGGCAAAACCTCGAGCTGGTGAGAACTCAAAATTGAATTTGACGAATTTCTTTTGATTAGCATACATTTTTAGACCTCATGAATGCAACAAATCGGCAACGATTTTCCATCTCCCAGGAAAATATCGATAAAAGTTAATAATTACCGAGAAAACAGATCTCTTTAACAGCATCTGAGACGCCGTATCCCGGAAGTGACCTATTTTGGTGAGCATTACTCGTATTTTCATTTTTGTCTTCTGTGAAAGTGAAGTTCACATTTTTGTGTAGAGACAGTTTGAAGCTTGCGGTAGACATGGCCATGGACAGATTCCGCTTCCGTACGTATGGGACAAACCTTAAGTCTGACAACAGTTGTTAGTACTGTTCTTCAGGTGAGTATGTTAGCTGTTCACGCGACACACAAGTGAAAACAAATGCCCTTCAGTGACACATTGCATCATGGGAACCAGGGGCAGAAAGGTAAAACATATCTATCGTTGAGGGCGGTGTATTCGACTGACTGTACACGACTCTCTCTTTCTGGATCTGTTGTGCATCTAGACAGGGTGATCGAATAACAGAAAACTAACAAAACAAACCCAAACAAAACAAACAATAATTACGGACCAAAAAAAAATGATCGTTTATTTTAGTTCAGTCTGCTGTTTATTTCATATTTATCATTTCTTGTAATTTTTTTTGTACATTTTTTTCGTTTTTTAATCATCATTTTTGTTTGTTTGTAAATTGTCTATATAGTTACGATCAACTTCTGTATCACTTTGATGAGAAACGCCTATTTTCCTCTGTTTTCGATAAAAAATTGTCGTAAAACAAGCCTATACAAAGTATAGGTACATCCCTTACTTTGTCTCACTGAGCACATTACATTTATGTCAAACATGCAGGCATGTTAAATTCTTTATTATAAATTTTTAGTTGTGTTTACTCTTCATTTGCTATTTTAAGGTCAATTATCATTGAAAATAGACAAGACAGTTCTGATCTATTTGAGATGATGAATTATAAATATAACCAACTGATGTAAGTTGTGAACTTGCATAACTTCAGATGACATTGAAAAGGTAATATGTATACAGCAAATCTTGGTTACATATTGAAATCAGAATTAGGAGTGGACCATTTTATATTGGGGGGGGGTCTGGAAGATTGATAAGGTGGCATTATTTTTTCTTTACCTGATTCATGGAACATAAATTTTTTTGCACTCTGCCACATTTTTTGTTAAGCCTTCTCTCGCTGATTTCTTTTATTGACATTTACTGGAAATCTTTTTTTTAAATCTATCGGAACCCCCACCCCAGGATATCAAATGGTCCACCCTCGGTGTTTCACAAATACAATTAGTGTAAATGTAGTATGAAACTGTGTGACCTCCAAGCTCTGACACTCTGAGTATATAACATTGAAGTTCTCATTTTCAACTTACTCAATTTTTACTGTAAAATGCTCTGCAGAAAGGTACTGAGCAGGCTGTTGTACCTCATGAAGATATCTGAACATTATGACACACACACAATTAACACACATGTATATAAGCAAATTGCATCAAGTACAAAGTAATAATATCTGTCACTTAAGTTTCATACATCCTGCAATCTTCGGACAATCTTATTTATAATGATCTGCCTTTTAGCATCGAGCACTGTAATTTCCCATGATAGCATCTGCATACCTCGATATATATATATATATATATATATATATATATATATATGACAAATACACACAAAAACACACACACACACACACACACACACATATATATATATATATATATATATATATATATATATATATATATATATATGAGAATATGTGATATGCTGAACAAGCTGCTCCTTGAATAAGTACATATAGATCGGCTTGAATAGACAAACAAACATATTTTATAGAACATGTGATATGCTGAATAATGTTTGCGTGTCTGTCTGCCTGCCTGCCTGTCTATGTGTATGTATCTGTATGTTGAGGAATATTATTTGCTGTTTGTATGCATGCCTTCTTCGCACCATTGGATACAATATGTAGACCACTTGAAGAGCAAAAGAGTTCAATGACGTGACAAAATCACTACATCACAATTTACATAGTTTCATTTCATTGACACATTTATTGAAATCTTAATACTCAAGTCCTTTACTTACATTGCATGATAAGTTAAAACATAGATAAGTTAATATAATAATGCTAGGAATAATATCGTCACAGGTAATAAATACAAATAAATACAGGTTTTAATAACGGGGCATGATCCCTTTGGTTTGTCACAAAAGATACGGCGGGGCAGGTTGAGAATGTTTCTCAGGTTTTTGAGGTTTGAAATCAACATACATATTTACTCGGCTGATATTTACTTGTTCATGTTTTGCTGAAAAACAACAATACTATGTGACATTTAGAAAAAGTAAAGTTTGAATTACGTCTTGCTAATGTCTTTCAGATATTTAAACAGACAGCAAACGTTCATTTTCTTTCAGCTTTTTTGCTATTACCATGCATGCTGTAGGTGGCCCAGGCATTCTGGTCAAACCATTTCTTCAGAAATTTGACAATTTTTAACTTCATTAACCCTTTCAGTGCCGTAATTTTTTACACCAAAATTTTAGTGCAACATTTTACCAATTTTTATGAGATTTTCTGTAAGGTTTTGATAATTTTGGACCAAACAAACATCACATTTCATTGGCGCTAGTTTTTCATCAAAATTTTGGCGACGAAAAATTAACTTTGGCACTCAAAGGGTTAATTACAAATGTTAAGAATGTCACATGATCAAAATCTGTAAACAATGACAAGGCAGATAAGATAAATATGTGGACAGTCGGGCGATATGTGGAGTGTTTTAGCTGACAAAGTGTCCTTCCATTCTGCTTACTTACTGTACATCACATACAGTAGAAACTGTCTAAAATTTCCAAGCTACTATTTGACCACGCTTATGATGTTTCCATGGTTACTCCCCTACGGGAGGTCAGCCATGCCCAATAAATATGCATCTATGGGATCTCATAGAAACCAATATGACATTTTTTTGGTATCTTTTTGGGGTGAGAATATCATTTGCATATAAATAATTTCTTTATAATAAATTTTTCTTTGAAAGTTCTGAGTGAAACAGAGTGAATATTAAATTGAGAGCATAACATGTTCCAGTTTGCCATTGTTTGAAAAGAAAATGAAAAAATTATGACTAAATTTTTGGTAATGCAACACATCAGTTTGAATGACAAAAGAAGAATATGATTGGGTTAATGCATTCATGAATAATTCATGTTGCCACATTTGGTACACTCTCACCAATTACAGATCAGCTGAAATATGGTATCCATCAGACCAGTAGAGTATGTCACATATTGACCTATGAATTATTCATGAGAATGAAGAATTACTGTGTTTCACAATGTACCATCATGATGTCAGCAGAAATCTTATTACCAAATATGGTATTGATTATATAGTTGTTTTAGAAAATTAATGATGACTGATATAAAACAATCTTTCACAAAATCATGAAGAGTGATACAGATTTTGAAAACTGATTAGTTTTTCCTGTAATATATTTAGCCTGTCACAATTTGTCACTCTTTCATCCAATTCTCTATTTCCATTTCAGGTTTGGCTTGCTTTCAAGTTTACCAACACCCCCTAACACCATCAGATTTGGTACATCCCCATTGTTTTCTACAATGTGAATGGTTCAACAGTTGTGGAAGAAAAAGTAAAGGAAATTTGACAAATTTGTGGGTTTCATACACTCCTAATCTGACCTAGCGACACAGTAGCTAAATAATTCTAGTGACCAGGGATGCATATAGTTACTTTGCATTCATTGTCATATTAGCTGGACCAGTTGGAACCGGTTCTGGCTGGTTTAGACAGGTCCAAACCAGTTGTCCCTGTTTTGAACTGTTACACTGTCACCCACTGGTTTCTATAAATTGCTCTGGATGTACAATATAATGCTTGCTTTACAGCCTTCTGGATTGGATTTCATTCAGATTGTTTGAAAACAGTCAACTTGGCAAAAATCCGTTGCTAAATTACAAAAATGATATATCTTCACAGGTCAAAAAAAAGGATGGCTTGAAGAAGCAAACTTTGATCTTCAATTTTTTTGACAATATGAAGACATGAGACAGTATATTTTCACCTCAAAGCTATGATCTGAAATATAAATGAAAAGAAGTGATAACAGAAAATTGCTTGTTAACCCTTTGAGTGCTGTTAATTTTTCCTGCCAAAATTTTGTGCATTAGTGTTCAAATTTTATGAATTTTTCTGTAATTTTTTGATAATTTTGGATCAAATGGACATAACTTTCCTTTGGCTACAGGTTTTGATCAAATTTTTTGGGAAAATCTGAAAAAAGTTGTCTGATACTGAAAAAATTGTCTGTGTTATATTTCATAAATGTGACAAAAATTGACTTTGGCACTCAAAGGGTAAATTAATGTAGTCGTGCTGAAATTTCAAAGCATGGATGCTACCATAAAGGATTCAATGAGCAGAAAGAGCAGATAAGACACAAACTGAAAACCAGTTACATTTTTCCTGTTCTCACAAACTAAACATCATGTGACAATCTTCTCAAACATGCACTTAGTGAAACCAAACCACAAAACAGAATACACACAGATTGCAATATTTGATTGCAAAAAAAAACCAAAAATCATACTTGTTTCACAAAACCAAGTCTAACAGTTTCTTTGAAACTATTACGAATGATAAAACATGTACACAAGAATCAGATCCTTCATGGAAGATGATATTTTTGATTTCTATCAAATTATACATTATTTCTATCATATCTGAACGTCACACTTGATAACTGAAATTGTACTTTGTTCACATTTGAATATTGTCCATTTATGTAGGTAGGATCCTTTCTGAAATAGAAGTATCCTGAATTCCTGGTTTAAATATGCTACGCAGAATAACAATATTTCTTGTCTACACTCTGTCTTTAATGCCACATTCGGTACAACATCCAACCATATTTGGAAGAAAATTCAAATTGATAATGCCAATGTCACATAAGGAACACTACTGACTACAAATTTGGAGATGAAATTTCTTCCATAATTAGTTGTTCTCTGATCCTTATTTGGTAAAACATGTACCGTATTTGGAAGTAAAATCCAAATCTGGTAATGCTAATGCCATATAAGGAACACAATTGGCTACATTTGGATAAAACATCTTCCTTATTTGGTAGTTGTTCTGTGGTCCCATTTTCTGTGTTCATTCTTACTTCTTAGGAGAGAATTTTGGATTGCTTGGCATCTCCGTGAATGACTTTAGTTCATATTCACTGATTCCTGAGTCCATATCAGCTCGGTTTCTGGCGAAGATTAGTCGAATATCGGTATGTAAATAAATATGCCCTGACTTGGAACTCAAAAACCTGCAAAAATCATCACAAAAAACATCAATTAGGTCTTCATAAATATATTGTGCACGGTAAGAGATCAGCCTCCTGAGAAGCTGGTAGAATGCTACTAAATATACATGACAAAAATAGTGACAACATCACTGTTCGCTCCCATATAGTTATCAAAACAAGTCAACAATTGTATGAAACATGAACATACATATACAGACAGACTGACATACACAGACTTGCACAGAGTGTTGACATTGACCCCAAGTATGCCTTGGCCCATGGAGAGTGATAAAGATATAACAAACAGCTGAATGTAATGATAAAATAGTTAAGTATAGGCCTATACAGGCACTGAGAGTGAATATGTTACAGCAATTTGATTAGTTTCTTTTCCTTTTCTACTTCTGTGAAATTTTAAGACAATCAATCTGCAAGGCAGTTTATGTATTGACAAATATGTTATCTTTTACAAGCACACAGTAAACTGTTCTTGATTTTTCATTTACAATATTTGACATAGACTGAAATACATGAGATGCAACCAATGTTTACACTTTGCCCATACACCAGATACATGGAGAAATTTCAACATACAATCATCAATTCAGAAACCCTACAGGAAAAAGTAAACATTGTTTTCTTCCAGAACAGCTGGTACATCCACATCTGGAACAACTTACATACTTAACCAATTACACAAGGATGATCACACAAGAGATAAAGTTAAACTGCGGTGAACTTGACTATTCCTTTCAAATCCTTACCTAACTTGACATCTTAAACTAAAATACACTGCATGGTTAATTGTGCACAAAAATACATCGGGGTGGACCATTTGATAAGGGATGGTGTCTGGAAGATCGATGAGGTACATTATCTTTTTTATCCGATCCATTGTACATTCTTTTTTTCCCAACTCTCCCACCTTTTCTTTTTGTCAAACCTTCTCTGGCTGAATTTTTTTTATTGGCATTTGTTTGGAATTTTAAAATCCGCCAGAATTTTTTTACCGCATTTCAACACAAAATACAGTTTACTATATCAAATGCTTACTAAATCACCACATTATATACTCTTAGTTCCAGTAGGTATAAAATTACCAAAAAAATCTTAAAAATACAAAATGAAAGATATCCCAGTAAAACTGAAAGTTTCGCAAAGTTGTCCAAAAAATTTAAAATTCCGGATTTCAACTTAATTTCAATATATTTATTAAAAAAACCCTAAGGACCGGTTTACTAAATATCAAAGCAATCAGACTGGTAAATTTTGAGAAACAAATTTTTGACCAAAAATGAGAAAAATTGCCCCCAAAATACAAAATTGCAGATTTCATCCTAATTTTAAATATATCTAATTAACATAAACCCAAGGAACCTGTACACTAGATATCAAAGCTACCAGATCAGAAGTTTTTTGAGAAAAATTTTTTGACCAAAAAAGGCAAAAAATTGCCCCAAAAATAAAAAAACGAATTGCCAGTTTCAACATACCTTCAATACATTATATTAAGATTAATCTTAAATACCTGTATACCAAATACATGTATCAAAGCTATCAAATCAGCAGTTTTTGGATTAAAAAATTTTTATCAAAAATTGGGAAAATTGCCCCAAAATTACAAATATGACAATATCAATACAATTTGTACAAGCATGACTGAGGTCATTCTGAGGAACATGAATATTAAGTTTCATAGCATTCAGACGAGCGATTTCAGAGAACAAGATTTTTTGACTAAAAACGGAAAAAATACATTAAAAATACAAACATGCAAATTTCATCCCAATTTTTGCACACATAATTTAGAATACCTAAAGAAATCTGCATACCAAGTTTCAACCAAATCTGACCAATGCTTACTGAGTTTTAGCCATTTGTAGGATTTTTCCTTTTTTCCCCCTCATTTGCATATTTTTGGCACTGACATGTTCATTTGAACAAATTCACATCTCCACCCCTAGGTGCACCTGTACACCGAATACTAGGACAGTAGGTGCTACGGTTTAGGAGTTTTTGATCCGGACGGACTAACAGACATACATACATACTTACATACATACACACAGACGCCATTTTTCCACCTTATACGAATACCTCCCATTTGCATATATACATATGCATATATGGGAGCGTAAAAATGAAATACCAAAAAGTACACTTAACAACATGTCTGAATATAGAAAATTGGTACATATTTGTGTCTTTGGAGTGCTTGAAGACTTGTACCTAAATATTCATTGAAAGTGGTGAAAAGCTTGCCTTTCTGATATATGTATATAAAGTTTGAACCCAGGCCTATGCTAGGCCTATGCTACAGTGTGAATTTCAACTTGCACTTAACCCCTTTGAGTGCTGTATTTTTCCCAGCCAAATTTTGAGTACAACATTTTACCAATTTTTGTGGTTTTCACTGCAATTGTTTTGATAATTTTGGACCACATTAATACATGTATCACATTTCATTAGTTTCATTTTTTTATCAAAATTTTGGCAAAAATCTGAAAGGAATCGACTTGGGTATATTTTATAAAGGCGACAAAACTTGACTTTGGCGCTGAAAGGTTAAACATGCATACAAATTGCAAGCATATAACACGCACAATTTAGCGTTTGAGATGTGCGGCTGTGTCCAACATGTGGATGCTGAATTTGTTTTACACTGTGAGTTGGTTCTACAGATTCTAGAGTAAAATTCTACTACACTATTTCATGTAACACAGATGTATTAGACTTGCCTGAGATGTATTAGGTACCTCAACTGTCGTATGCTCTCATCATCATCGTCATCATGGAGATTTGCGTTGGTGGGCATGTAGAAAGTTCGTTGCCTGATAAAGGTTTGACAATTTGGCGGCATGTCACAAAGGTCGTACACAACGACAAACATTTTGACGACAGTTTTGTTGGGGTTGAACAATGTCTGAAAAAGATGGTAACAGGAAAAGCTCTAAATTTTTTTGCATAACAAACATTTTGACGACAGTTTTGTTGGGGTTGAACAATGTCTGAAAAAGATGGTAACAGGAAAAGCTC
This sequence comes from Ptychodera flava, assembly GCF_041260155.1. NCBI lineage: Eukaryota > Metazoa > Hemichordata > Enteropneusta > Ptychoderidae > Ptychodera > Ptychodera flava. Next base: position 7,358,101 of record NW_027248278.1, read on the forward strand.
TAAATTTTTTTGCATAGTATGCTGGTATATTGTTGAGGAAATGAAGTTCTTAAAGTCTAGTTTTTGTGGAAGTCAAAAATCTATTTCAATATACCAATGCTTGGCGGCCATTTTGAATTTCAAGTATTTGTAAACTTAGGTAATTTGTTTCTCTAATTCGAAACTTTGCACAGTGACCCAAGATTATTTTTATTCTTGACAATGAAAGAAAAGGGTTTCAAGCTTCATCGAGACAAGTTAAATAAATTTTTAAACAAATGTTTAAAACTTTGTTTCATGGTGCTTTTTAATAAATTAGGGAGGACCTTGCTCTGTAATTCTTTAGTGTTCATAAAAAATGACAGATATTACGTAAAACCCAGAAACTTTTGAAATAATATCATGCATAAAACAAGCAGAAGAGTAGCATCATCCAACAAACATTTCTTGTTGGACAAAATACTCACAACTTGTACAGTCCCCTTTTTTGGCACATGGTATCCTTTGCGACCCAGTGATTCTAGACTTATATGTCCCTGCAAACAGAACCACATCAAACACTGATCAAAAGCAAGGCGGTGATAGTCAATAATTTGCATTTGAACTCTTTCTAAAGTCAAAAATCTCAAATACCTACCATGTAGCACACTATTAACAGCATATAATACAAAAACAAATTTTTAGTATTCGGTAATTTTACTGCCATATTCTTACATGCTATATAAGGAAAGAAAGTATTTATGTATGTGCATAATTAAAGATAGTATACTGATATACCATATATGGACATGAAACACCATTATGTGATTTGCATACTGGTTTGCCATATAAGGAGGTAAAGGAATCTAACGTTACACTTTTATACATGCTGTCTTACCATATAAGGAGATGGTGCATTGTCGTCTGACACATCAAAGAAGTACGCTGTTACAGGTAGGACTTTATGTTTTGGGCAGAATGATCCGCTAGCACCAATTTCTGCAGTGAAACCATCGACTGTTCCAACTGGCTCAAAGCGACCATTCAAAACACATTCCTACAAGGTGGACACAAGTTCAAAATGAGATTCAAAATTTCTCTTGTACTGTTTTCATTTCAAGCTGCTGTGAGCAGAGTTATAATGGTATCAGGATACAAATCAATGAACTATTGGGATGGCCCATTTAAGGAAGGGTGCAGACATGCAAATTTTTTTCAAATTCTAAAATTTGAAAATTATTTCATTTTTCAAAGCATGCATAACATTTTTTTTCCAAATCTATAACACTGTTATTAACTGACCTAAATGTGAATTTTTTTTTTTCAAAATTAGCATGGCTTCACAAAAATAAACATTTTTGAGTAATTGTTTTTTAACACATCTGACCTAAACATCTTATGGTAAACACCGAAATGAAAATCAAGTAGCTCAAAGTCCTATAGTTCATTAAGCGACAATTTATTTCCAATCAAACCAGAGAACTTGACATTCCCCTTGTCCAGTGAAATTACATTGTGAAGAGCTTGTGCAAATTATGTAAATTACACAACAAAAACACAGATACATCATAAATTTTGGGACCAACAAGTTCAACAATGTGAAAGTATTGTTTTGGTATGAATTAAATAAAAAGAAAAAAGGTGAAATAGTCATATTTTCAAATTACTGTCACTTTAAGGCTTCCACCCCTTCTTGCCTCTTGGTAAGATCAACTGAATAACTGTAAAAAACAGGGTTATACCAAAGTACAGTTGCACTAAGGTAAGAGTAAATAACATGGTGTGATCCATCACCATTTACATGTTGGCACTGTGAAAATTTGAAACAAAGTATTGAAAATTATTTGATTCATATTTTTGTTTTTTGTTGACTCACCTCAAAGTTGCCGAGTAATGAAGAGGTAGAGGGAGGTGCACTCTTACTCAAGAGTCTTACGGATGCATTGAGTGGTCGATTGAAACCAGTGCTGGAAAAAACAACCAATGAGTGTAAGCTTACTTGATGGAGCTAACAAAAGCAGGTAAGTGAAGGGTTAGAGTTCATTTGCCCACTTGCCCTGACAAAGTACATACTTCAAAGGTCATCTAAGGGCACGACAGACTTGGTTAGCAGTGTAGCAAAGGTCAGAGGTATAGGGGACACAATTATGTAAAGCTGTAACAAAATCTTAAGGAAAGGTGATGGCAAGTTTTTTGAAGCTTGACCTGGTGATGAGAATTTTTGTATGACACTACGGCATAAGAGATTGCACTAGAACATCTCACTGCAGCACTGGACTTTGAAATCATATGTCTTTTTTTTTAATTTAACCTTTACTCATGGAATAAAACCTTGATAGAAGGCGACTGTCCACCACCAGCATGAAAGGACATGTCTGCATAACTGTAAATAAGTAAACAAAATTGTACAAGAAGTATCCGCAGCATGTTGCAGAGGTGAAGCGCCCTCTACGTCCATAATAAGAACAACTTACTTTTGATCAAAGCCCACGTCATTGAGGTTTGTCATGGATCTCTCAAAGTTATAACTGTTTCTGTTGATTCTCCGTGGTGGAGCCTGTCGAATAATGCATATTAAAAAAGAAAAATAGTTTATGAATGAGTCATTCACTGATGGAAATGGTAGCTCAGGAGTCATATTTCAGTGGATACCAGTAAATGATATTATCACAACTGTAAACACAGTCAGAAATATTTTGTGAAAGGTGAGGCTGAAAGGAAAAAACTGCAGTAACTTATGATTATATTTTCATTATTTTTGCACTACAAAGCAATTATCTTCTCCTCCCAAAAAGAATACTAAAACACAAAGTATCAGCCTTGTCGACAAAGTGAATTGAGTACATAATGCAATCCCTGGTTGTTATGATTGACAAACATATTCCGGTTCAGATTCAGATTCAGATTCAGATCAACAATAACATTTGGCATTATTCAAAATCTCGTACTGGTTGAGTTTTCCATCTGACCCACCTCCCTTAAAATTTGTGAAATTCCTTTAATTCTAAATGGTGCAGGGAAACAGACTTGGCTAGCTTTCGCTACTTGTTCGTCTTCCATTACCCTTGAAATCCAGAACAAGCGTTTATGTATTCTGATATGTAACTTAGCTGATTGATTGAACAAATGAGTTTTAGACTACGGTAGAATAAGATAACATGTTAAATAAACTAAAACAATTATGAAAGATATGTTGTTACAGCTAATGTAGCTTCGAAAAATAATACTGAAGGTCAGATTGATTTTGACCCTAAATAGCTTCCATGCCACGACAATGACTTCCTGGTCAAGTATTTCCTGGTACACCATAGGGGAAGCTTCTTTAATGACAATTGGATTAAAATCAAACATAGAGGACGTGACATTTGAACCTTTGCTTTTTTTTTGCTGATCTTCCTGGTTGTTGCTGCCTCTCTACGACAGCAACATCCACAAAGAGAATCTAAGAAATGATACTTAATCTTTATATCTGATTTAAAGGGATAGTTACTGTAACTTTTTGATCACTTTTTTCACTCTTTTTGATTTTAATGTCAAATACTTTTTCTTGTTCTACTCCCCAAAGCATGTTGAGATACACAGTATTCAGCTTGTCAACTCAGCCTGTACATGTGTAAACCGCATTTTATTGTCGACAAGTGAATTCTTTGGAATTGAAAAGCAAATAAGTGCATTTCACACATATAGACGCTGTGTTGATGAGATAAATAGTTGGTGTTTCAGCATGCACTGGGGAGAGGAACAAGATGTCAAAATTGGCATTCAAAAACAAATGTAGTGAAAACAGTCATCAAAATGGCTACTGGCTCTTTCATGGGATTGGTACAATCAATGGAAAACCTAAGTCCAATTCACCAGCTGACCATTTGAAAACTTGAACTCCGTACTGAAATATTTGGTGTTTGAAAATCTGAACTGTTTCAATGATGAAAATGTTGATAACAGGCTGATTAAGCCCTTTCAGTACGATTATAATGGTACATTCCCATTGTTTACAATATGGTGGCAACGTCCTCAACATGTTGTCAAATGTGGGTACACAGTTATGATGATAATTTTGTGTCAGAGCTCTCTTGCTAAATAATAGTATGGTATTACCATTACCCGAATATAAAAAATCAATGGGTGTTAGACATGGCTCCTTTGCCAAAATATTCAGTTCTGAATCAGGATAAAATGTAACACCCTGTCTCCCTGTCTCTTCCCCATCTCTGTCTGTCTGTCTATCTGTCAGTTTGTCTGTCAGTCTGTCTGTGTCTGTCTGTCAGTCTGTCTGTCAGTCTGTCTGTGTCTGTCTGTCTCTTTCATCTATTGTTCATGTTATGTTTGACAGGTGTTTCTAAAACAGATTGCCTTACTGGACTAGAGTTGATGGGTAATCCTGTTTTTGGATGGAAGACGGTGTTTGTTGTTCCTTTGATAGATCGCCGCCCAAGACTTGCAAGTGCTGGTGATGTCTTGCTTCGAACCATGCCTCTGTCTTCATGCTGCCCAATAAAAACAAGAGGATTGGTTTCATACAGGTACAATGAAAATATGGTGAAAGCCTTGAGGAATGGAACAGTTGGTGCCAAATGTAACGCACCTGTACATTAGTATTCATTTATGCAAATTATTTTAATGAGTATTGCTTTTGTATTCAAATTTTATGCAAATGATCATAATCAATGTTGAATATTCTTGAACCGCACATCTTGCATTGTATAGAATGGAATGCCTCACTTATGGAGATATCCTCAAAATGGACATAAGCTGTAACTTTTGTTAGCAAAATATATTTTAGTAATTTTGATCAAGAAAACAAGAATTTTTTCTTAATTTTTTTTTTCACTAAAGCTATACTGGAAAACAAAATATCACATATTATGAACACAATAATTCATATCAAATTTTATGATTGATAAAAATAATTCTAGTCAGGACTAAAGTCAAGTTACCAACACTATATTCAGACAGTCCTGAAATGCAGACTGAGTTGACTACTAGGCATTTTGAGGAGTTATTTTGGTAAAAGTAAAAAGAAACTATATTTTACGAATAGAAATCGCCCAAAGTACCTAAAATGTTACAGATAACAGACACTGGTTAAATCTGTTAATCCCAGAACTTTTCCTCAATACTTTCAAGGACAACAAGTTCATTTACAAACTTGTCCATTTTCTTCAAGACACAGATAGTGAAATATCACTATGGTAACAAATAGACAAGATCTCAAGCACCGACTGGTGCAAAAAGTAGACATGTTACAGAAAATACACAAAATATTATTTCTTTTTGTGAAATTGCAGAAAGATGAAAAAGATTCTAAAAATCTTAGGAAAAAAATATGTAAAGTTAGGTATATAGATGAACTTACTTTTTGGTGTATGTGACATTGTTGTTGTTGTTGTTGCTGTTGGCACGAACAATTTTCTTGGTCCTCGTCATCACTGAGAGACTTTTCATTCCAACTCTCTTCAACATCATCCTCTACGACCCCCTCAACTTTGTTGTTTTCAAAAGGATCATGACACAATTGTTCCTTTTCCAGCTGTAGTCTTTCCTGTTCCGCTTCTTGCAAAAGAGAATTGTAGTCCGTCTTTTTGCGCAGCAGATTGCTCAGCATAGAATTGTTTGCTTTCCCAACTTCAAGTTTTCTCCGGACCTCTTTCTTGCTGAACCACACATATTCAGCTTCTGGTGTAACTGCAGGATGTTTAACAAACTGATTTTCTTTTTTGTCTCGGAGCGACAGTTGTTCTATAATATGCTCTACATCGTCTGCTTTATTGTTATATAGTCCTGAAAAGCCAGCACCGTTGTCACTGTGGTGTATTGCATTGTGGGTAAATTTGCTGAACCAGGTAGATGGAATGTTGTCTTGTTGTTTCTCTGCTCCACTACAGGTGAATGTCTGCTGTTCCTCTCCTCCAGTGGGAGAGCTGCTCTGTTTCTTCAGATTCTTAAAGGAAGTCCTGTAGTCGTCTTTGACTCTGACGTCTGGAGGTTTTTGTATTTGCTTTTTTCTTGCTCCTGTGTTTTGCGCCTGTGTCTCGGTAGATTGCACTTGTGTGGTTGGTTTGTAAGTTTTGTTGTGGTGTACGCCATTTGAGTATTCCTCGGCATCCCAGTGCGGAATCCCGCACGCGACGCCCGGGATGTGTTTCTGTCGTGTCAGCGATTTCACCGACACTTTCATGCAGCTTGTTCTGCCCAGGAAAGCCTTTGGAAACTCATGCGTGTCGACTGGTCCTTCAAAACTGCTTGCAAGGGATTCTCCTGGAGCACAAACTCTGTTCAGAGTAAGAAGATGAACATCTTTATCACTGACACCAAGACTGCTCTGAACATCAAAAACAAAAGTTTCCCTTCTTCAAAACTACCTATAACTGACTTCAATACATTGAAAAATTTCACAAAGATTTTGATAATTTTTTGCAGCACAAAGAATGAAACATACCCACAAATATACAGACATACAGACACCACTGACTCATCATATAAGCTCTTTTCGGTATTTATATACAAAACCGAATATGAGCTAAAAAGCATAAATGAATTTGTGCGAAAATATTAACAAGTTTATGGCATACATATGACAGTGATTAAGATATCATATTATCTCTGACAGGAAGACTGCATTCCAATCTCTGCTTTCCATGTGGAAAAATGACTGTTCTTCATAGTCTGTCTTTAACTTCAAATTCTGTCAGTTTTGCAAAGATTGTATTTGGTGGATCTTGAAGGTGACTCCAAGATATGATATTGTGTCGATAAAGGAAGTTTAAATTCATCTACAATGACCATTTATATTGTTGTCATTTAGTTCATAAAGTTTTCCAAAATAACAAAATTATTGAAAAGTCATTGTTGATGATATTGACCTTGACACTAATTGGAAATTAATTGAATTGAAGATGGTTTTATAAGTCAATGAAGTTATGAAGTTGGCGCAAAATGGTTTTAGTTGCATGTACAGAGCATACAGCAATGTTACAATTGTGATGTTTATCCAAACCCTTAGGCTAAAAAAATAAATTGTGCTGTTCCTACAACATGGTTTTCAAAAATAGATTAGGTAGAAGGCAGGGATATTTTCCCAAAGTATTTTATTGGTAAGTATGCATTTTTGCATGTCCAGAAAAACGTATCAAACATATAAAAGGAATAAAAACATAAAAGACATCTTCATTAAGCAAAAAATCAAATGCCAGGTAATGAATGCATGATTGTATGGGTTTTTTTCTTTCTTTTTTTTTTACTTTTAAGTTCATGTAGCTTTAAAAAGTTTAGGGTCAGCAGGTAAAAAGTGGGGTAAGTCGGGTTATAGGAACGACACAGTTTTATTTCTGGGCCTTATCTGGCAAAAAAACTGGCGCATACAGGATATTCTTTGTGCAAGCAACCCCAACAATTATGTTGATCATCTTCAACGTATGTCCAACTGGGTAGCACCAAATGACAAGAAGCTAAGGGCTCATTTACCTGCAAACAACCACAGCTGGTTCTTTGCCATGAGTTGAACTGTACCAGGAACTGAGCTGGGAGAAGTGGAGATAAGAACGCACTGCCTGGATTAACATGCATCGTCCTAGATGAACTTCACCGCTCCTGAAATATTCAAAAGTGTTAAAGTCAGCGTGGGAACTGCAGTAGGTCTTTGTTAATACAATCATTTGGAATGGCAAATGATGGAACGTACTGGTAAAGGATGCAATGGACGATAACGGAAGGATATGGACAGCATTAATGAAGATGGCAAAGAATCCAATGGAATACAAGAAAATATTTTTGGGTCTTTAAAAAGAAGTATGGAATGGAGAAAACCAATAATAAAGAATGGAAGAGGTTGGAATGATATGGGCAGGACTACGGCTAAATGGTTTGTGGAAGGACTGTGCTAAACGTCGCTGAATTTGATAGAATGGAAGAAAGTGGAATGGATGGAACAGAAAGTAAATATGGAATGATAGACAGAATGGAAATGGAATGGTCAGGAACACAGTGGTCATAATGGCATGGATGATACAGGATGGAATGGCATCATGGGCAGATGGAACATCATGAAGTGGACAGGAACTGAAGTGAACAGGAGTTGGAAGCCATGAAATGGAATAGAGTACGTAGAATTGAACAAGTGGGAGTGCTTGGTTAGAATTGCATAAAATGAACGTGACAGAAAGTAGACTATACCAATATGTATGACATTCTGTATGCAAAGGTGAATGATTGAAACATCAAAAAAGCAATGAATCTCCAAGACATCAGCCGTATACTGTACAGTATGTACAAGTCTTGTCCACATCACTGTTGTCTCTTCAAATATAATATTATGTATTATTTATTTATATATTTCACATTAAAAGATTACCCCTTTACAGACTAATAGAGGGGTAAAGACTCCTATAAAGTTGTAATATACCATGGGGTCCTATGTGAGAGGAACATGCATATAAAATATATTTAAATGTGCCATCGTTATTAACGTTTTTACACTTTTTCTTTGATAATGTATAGATTCTTATGCCAAACCTCAGACTCTATTATCAAACTTTCTAATGACCCTTCATGGCCAGGCACACAGATATTTTATAATGGCTGTCACAAGAACTGAGCAATTGGCTTGTAAGTTTGAAAAGGACCTTTCACAGCCCATAGAAGTAAAGATGCCTTTCGTAATCATCTAGAGGATGTTCAGCTTAAATAGAAATGTGGCTGTGTTTAGAAGAAGGGACACAAGCCTGTGCTATGTATTATATATCGGTACACCACGACATTACAGTGAACCAAATGCAAATCACATGGCTTACAGCTAGCCTGCAACCAGAGTAACAAAAAAAGCCAGCCAACTATGCATAATATCATATGGTATAGTAATCCAATATTTTGACATTTTTATCTATGTTGCCACTGGGCACGTTTTAAAATCTAGACAAACATGTGAATTTCAGGGCTTAGCATGTCCCCGGAGATTAGTTGTGCCATTTTGTCCAATATTAACAATAGAAGAGAAAATAGCTTTGCTCTGTGAGTCATTGCGTGGTTTCACCTTGGCAAAAGGTCAGTTCACTAAAGGTCGTTAGAAGCAAGACATCCTACCACATAGGGCGATAATTATTTGCTAGCATGTTTCACAAAGAATGCAACTTAATGCAAATATTCAACGCAACAAGAGGTATTTCACAAATGTGATGATGGGGTCTGCTTCAGTCAGGTTTACTTTTTAATTATTACTATATTTCATGTGTTATTTTGTGTTTGATTTTATTCTGCGGACTCAAAATCACACCACATCTGTCTGAATGTAGTTCTCATATTTGTATATTCCAGACATAAATAATCATATGACTGTAGCTTTATTAGGCACATTGCGAGCCAAACATTTATTACAAATATTAACCCCTTGACTACCTATGGCGCCGGATATATCCGGCGCCATATTGAATTACCATATACCTTGAGTGCCGGAAATATCCGGCACAGTTAAATAGGCATATTTGCTTCGTTTTTGTCGCTAAAATTCCCGTAATTTCGGCGTCAGCATGCAGAGTGACTAAGATTGATGTATTCCGATCCGGCCAGAATGTGATTGCGCCCCCGTACGTCCGAGTATGGCCAAAATCCGGAAGCAAATGTCGTGACCCTTGACCTCGACCCTGAAAGGTCAGGCTGATCACAGAAGCGTCGCGCTGATTGTTTAAAGTTTTCAGAAGTACGGACGATCGCGAAGATGTTTACAGTGTTTTTTTTTAATGAAATGAAATGTTTATTTATTGAAAACAAATGATTTATATGTAAATATGTTCTATTAACAGCAATATTCGTGAATGAAACTAGAGGAAATACAATTTTTTACTATAAGCCAGTGAAATTTTATAGCAGCCATATTATCAATATGACTGGTCACATGACTGGTCATGTGTTTGGTCATGTGATATGTGGTTCCCTAAAATGTATTTTTAAATATTGTGAATTATTTTTTGATAAATCATAACCATTTTGGATGCATGTTTCTGCAAGGAAGACATAAAGCAGGTGTTTACAAATATAAAATGTGTTGATTTTCAAATACAGAATCATGTCAGATGCTGATGTTTGTGGTTCATTTAGCCTACTCGCCTTTTGTAAGAAAAATCTTAAATGGGTGCATATATAAATAAAGTAAAGGGTAGTTATTATTACATATATGTAAAGACAATGCCATGAAAATTGCAACTGTATTCAAATTTGCGTCATTTTATTGATTCAAAACATGTCCTGATGCTTCAAATATTCATATTCTTTGCCAACTCTGGTCACATGATGTGTCATGTGATCAGTCACGTGACCTAGAAATACAAAACTTATGTATGAGAAAGTGGGAAATTTCATGCTGATTCAGAAAATATATGGTTTATTGGTACTTACTTAATTTTTACTCTAAGCAGTGTTCATGCAATGACCACACCCCACATTTCTATAAATATTTACATAAGGGGCCTGGTATATAGGAATACATTGGCCTTGGTAGTCAAGGGGTTAAGTCTTTGTCTATTTTCATAATAATGATCACGTAGATATAAGTCTATTAAAATTAACACTTTTACCCTATTTTTGCTGATTTATTTGTACAAAGGTACAGTACACACAGCAAAGCGCTCACTTGGGGCATGCCTAAGACAAGGCTAAAACAAGCCTGAGACCCACAGACTAGCTTTCAAAACTCCTACAATGTACAGGAAATCACACATAAATGTAATTCAGTGGCAATGATAGTCATCACCTTTTTACTCAATGGCCCCAGACAAGGTGAGAATAAGACATGCAGACTTGGCTGTCAATCTGGGTATGCTCTGGGCTTGCTCTAAGGCAAGCCTAAAACAAGCCTAAAGCAAGCAAGTTTTGCCGTGTACTGTACACAAGTCTGAAGCTGTAAATTTGTTCCGAAAATTATAGGTACACTAGCTATGAAACAAACTTACACAGAGAAAAATGTCATGTTTGTCTAATTCAGTTGTTTACCCCTAACATCGCAGCAATGTGGTTTCATCCATGTGCTGTACAGTGTTTTGGAAGGATCTACATACAAGACATAGGGGTGTTAAGGTTATCATTGATGGTGTAAATGAAGACATGTGATGCTAATTACCTCCTTGCCGCTACCTGTATCGTCCACTGCTCCAAAAGCATACAGTGTTGCCTAGCTCCACCTCCGTCACTACTGGCCTCGGCTTGGTGGTAGCTATGGTAACAGTCCGGATACAGCAGGACTTCAATGGACATTGGAATGTTGTTCTGCCATAACAACTCCATCTCTGACTCCATCTGCTTTGCTTTGATACACTGGAGAAAAACAACCCAATAATTACAGTCACAAAAACTACTGAATGTCAGAAAATTGTTTTGGACATCTTTTCATCTTAGGCATATTGTTTGGTAAAGGTATGGTCTTAAATATTTTAGCAGACTGGTGACAGAAAAAAATAAACTAAATATAAAAATATCAATAACAAACAAACATATAAATAAATAATAATTATATGTAATGATCAAATAGGGCTGTTTGCATATTACGTCATTATTCCCTCATTAATATGCAAAAAGTATGTATTTGTCTACAAAATTGGATGCATTTGCACGCAAGAATGGCAAAAATAACTTCATGGGCAACTGTCTGTGTTCTGATGAATACTAGAAAAGATGTGTGGTAACTCAGATATGGCAAGCTAGCTATTACAACAGCGGTGTATAAACATGGCAAAATTTGTTCAAATTTCTGGCGGCAGCGTTCAATGTAACACATGCAGCTATATTTAGTAACAAGTCTGCATATATTTGTAAGGTGGCATTTTGTTTTGCTTTGTGTCAGTTGACCAGTGCAGTGATATTATTATTATCAATCAGTTGGTCACAGTACAATAAATTACCCACAATTCTCTTTGATTTGTACACATGAAGGTTACTTTTCTAAAAACTTTTTCAGTTCTGCATGTAAGCACTAGTGTGCAGCATCAGAATAATTGATAAATAATATCTAGTAAAAGTACGTTTAGATATTTCAGTGAAAGTTTCAAAATAACCACTAAACAACCATAAAAGTCACATTCTGTAGGTACTACAAATGCCTTGCTTTTTGGGCAGTAAGTTATGACGAACTGAAGGGGTCATTCTCTGAGAAAACTTGGCATGCAAATTTCTTTTGTCACTTCCATTGCAAAAAATCAATATCCTTTTGTTTCATAAAACAGGTGCAACTAGTCTCCCTACTTTCCATCACATTATTCTGTATGGCTGACGACACAATCTCTGGCAAATTTCACAAAAATGCTATCTCCTCTCTCAATTATGCATAATTTTCCAAATTATTTAAAATGAGAATTGAGAAGAATGGTGTGCATAAAAGTACGTTTTCAAAATTTTGATAAATAGTCTGTGAATTTGTCTACACATGGGAGACATGGTAGACTTCACTCAGGTATCTCCGAGGATACAAATCGCAATGAATTATGGGAAATCTACAGTACTGTGAGTTGGTCTCCTAACAAAACAGGATGTCAATATGTCCTTACAGTTCAATGTTAACCGTTTGAGTGCTATAATGTTACCAATCAAAATTTTAGTTCAACTAATTTTTATTATTTTTTCTCTAATTTTTTGATAATTTTGGATCAAATGGACATCAAATTTCATCAGCTACAGTTTTTTTTTTCAAAATGTTGGCAAAAATCTGAAAAAAACTTTGGTATATTTTAGAAAGGCAACAAAATTGACTTTTGCGCTCAGAGGCTTAAACAGAATTCTGCACGGCAGACCTATATGAATGCAAGTTAAGTACATATTGCATCAAGTCAGTGTTTTCTTTCTAATCTTTATTCATGAAAAGGACCAAATTGTTTTCCATATAATGGTCATATCTCTGACAAAACACAATTATAAAATAGTGAAATTTTTTTCAAGGGTGCTGCAACTTATTATGTATTTTCATGTATTTTTGTCTCGTTTGTGAAATGGGAGTTTCTTGTTCAGTTACTCAACTTTTGTTAGTTCATGTCTAGCATTTAAGTGATAAGCTGTAAGCCTGTGTGTGTGCGATATCCAATGCCCCATGTTAACAGTATTTCAGTCTGGACGACAGTTCATTTGTCAACAATATATTGCTCAAATGCATTCCCTTGGCAAGGCAAACTCTGTATTTCAACATGCTTTATGGTCATATTTGTTTTCTAGAAAAAAGTAATGAAAATATTATTAAAACCTACATCTGTCGTCCCTCTAACTTACAATTCTCATCATATGGGATGGTTAAATCTCTCTCATGAAATACACCAGTGGAATTTCTTTTCATACATTTTCTTACAAAACTTATTTTCATGACTGACTACAAGCAAAAATCCCTGTGGCATGTGCTCTTACTCTCCAGTTTCAAAATGAAGTCTGTATGTATCAGTGATATGTCAAATGACCCTTTACATGCCTGAAAAGTCTGCAAAAATCTAGTGACAAAGCTGATATCTGTTGATATCTGCTTCAATAGAAGAATATACTGGATTCAACAACAACTGCATTGAAACGTGTACAAATACATTGAATGGTACAAACGTACGGTAAGTACAGAGATCTTTATTCAAATATTCACTATAACATCTAACCTCATCATCATCCTGTCTACATCTATGTGGCAGCCCACTGCCAGAATCCACTGGAGGGCAGTGCACTCCCTCCTTCCTGCCTTTCACTGACGGTTCCGGCTGCCTACCATTCGCTACAAGCATTCCCAAATCCACAAACAACTTCTCCGGATTTTCCGGGTTCTCCTCCTCGTCATCCATTCCTTTTTGTGCATCTGGAATAATCACAAAAATTTTTTTTACAATAATGATAGATGGAGATTCTAAAAAAAATAAAACATGGAAAATAAAACATGGGTAAGATTAAGAAAAGCTTGTAAACCTGTCTGCCCCTATCCCTTGTGAACAGGTCCACAATCACTATTGATGACAATAGATTTGGGATAAACCATTATTGAAAAAGGGTAAAAAGCATAGTGAAATGGAAAATGGAATTATGAAAATAAATGAAGATGGTTTAGCAACACGTCAAAAATGTTCTTTCATGTGTGTGAATATAACAGGCACAGCAATTTTTGTTGCAGAAATATTCAAAAAATATTTTAAGAGCATTTTTGTTCTAACATCACTCATCCTGTCCAACCTATTTGTGGTGCTGATGAGAAAAACGGTGCAGTGATTTTTCTATTTTTACACAACTTGTTGAGACTAGGTCTGCTAAAACTTGAAGGTCATCCAGGACAACACCCAGAACATCTCAGCTGAAACTCTGTATCCAGTTACTTATGAAGGATTTCAAAACACAACACAGGTCTTTCATTTATATGCAATATTAGATGTTTATACCCACAAGTTTTGACAAGACTTTTGGCAATTAAAAGAGCTTGAACGTGAATAATGGAAAAAAGCTCTTTATTGCGGCTGATGTTTTCTGAAAGCATAAGATCACACATCAACGGTTAAGAGGTGATGTGCAGAGATATGCTCTGCCACAAACCGTAAAATTTGTGTCTGATTCTGTCAGAAGAAGGTAATTTGTCATGCACATCTCAATATACGGTATATCCACACCAGTATATAAATCTGTGATCACAACAATTCACAGATGAAATTTATCTGTAAATTCTTTCAAACTTTGTTTTATACTGGTAATGTTAACAATGCACCACTCAAAAGAATTTGGAAAATTTGATTTGTCTTCAAACATTTTTTCCAGTTTCATAAAAAATTTTTTTAGACATTTATGCAGTGTTTTACAACATAAACTGAGAAATATTTTAGAAAAGAAATTTTGATAAAGCAAGAATGTGTAACACTTTTACATATTTAACAATATTGATAGATAAATATTTTAAACAGGCATTTTTGCTCTTCAAAGTTTTCTCAATTTTTGTGAAAATTTACCTGAACAAAACAGCATATCCAGTTCAAATACATTAATGATAAAAGTGATAGTTTCAAGATCACAATGTAAATGACTTTGCAGAAAAAACTGATCCTTGTCACTGAGTAATCAGAGGGACAAATACCGATACCATTCAACCCTTTGACCACCATGGGTTAAACCAAAACCATTTTATCAATTGATGACTATGGACCTCTTTACTGGGAATCAGGGGGTGAACAGGATAAGAAATGTTGTCTTTTGCTTCAAAATGTGACCTCTATAAAGCCGATGGTCAGGTGTGTTAAAAATTAGAATACAATCTCAGCAATATGACCAAGGACTTTGTCATTGCTGTAGTGTGGACTTGATTGTAAACATGTACTTATTTGAAGGACGAAGAGAATTCTTTGTTCAATTCCTTAAGTTCAAGTTTCTTAATCAGAAAGCTGATAGTTGTTATATTAACCCTTTCACCCAAGTTCCCTGTATACAGGTCCAACTTTACCATAGAAAACACTGGATTTGGGACAAACCATGGTGGTGAAAGGGTTAAACCAAGGACACGGCAACTGTGATTCCAAATAACACTCAAGCACATAACTATAAATATAGTTCTCATTATCATTTCTAAAATGTATTCTGAATAATTATTATCGTTATTACGTTATTAACAACAAAAGAACAATTATGTATATATGTGCATTTATACAGGTATGTGTGTATAATATGTGAATACATGTACATAGATACCTACACAGACACTTGTGTATAAATGTGTACTGGTATCTATCCATCTGTCTATCTATCTATCTATCTACCTATTTATCTATCTATTTATCTATCTATATATCTACACCATTTATATCTATCTCCTACCATCTATCTATACTACATCTATCTATCTATACTCTTTCTATCTATCTATCTATCTATCTATCTATCTATCTATCTATCTATCTATCTATTCTCTCTCTCTCTCTCTCTCTCTCTCTCTCTCTCTCTCTCTCTCTCTCTCTCTCTCTCTCCATCCGTCTATATATTAATCAACACATACACACCAACAAATATGGTCGGACACCTACTGGCAGATCTGCATGTATCACGGATTCAAAGTTTATGCAAGAACCCAGGACTGCTTGTTGGGATTGACAAGAACCCACTTGCCCTTTTAACAATGTCAAGTAAGGTCACACACCACAGACCTTCACAAGGCTCTGCCAGCCAATGTTCAATGCCCTGGTTTACATACAATCACTCCACTCACAATGCTAAACTCACTCAGAACAGAGTGCAACGGCAAAAAATATCTCTGACAGATTCCCCCTGGGGCCACAACAATCAGACCTTGACCTTGAAAGAGGTTACTGATATGGGTCTGTACTGGCAATAACATTAACTTGAACTATTCAGATAATCTCATTTATTCTATGAAGACTTGTCAATAGTGCTTTCCCCCGAAACTTGACTCTCATCATGAACTACATCACATCTCAATATATCAAAATTGGATATTTCAAATATTTTCAGTGTGTTTAAAAACCAGGTTGCTTTGAAATTTTCATCCCCCATCTCTGAATATCGGTTGATCCACTGGTAGTTCAACCATACATGAGAATCAATATAGTCAAACTGAAATTTTGGAGGTTGACCGTGCTGTTTTGAGTGCTATGTTTAGATCTACATGGAGGTTATAAGAAATGGAGTGACAGAATTTGACTGAAATTTACAGAAATACAGATGAAGAAGTAAACTGTGCCATCCCTGAGGCATTCCATTTATAGCAATGGGGAACATATGGCTTTCAATAACTGTCAAGCGTAATTACTTTTAACATATGGCACATTAAACAGATTGTTATACCAGTATGGTATGTAGCTTAATAAATCGCTGATATCAGCTGTAAATTGCCGGGCAATTTGGATGACATCACCAACGGTCACCTGGAGATTATTCACCCCTTGATGAACCTCCTGCTTCGTAGCAACTGCAATTGACCCCTTGAACCCACACACCTAATGACCTGTGACATCACAGGTGGAACTGCCCCTCCACAGATTTCACCAGGCTAGCTACAGCTTTGCAACCCTGACTTGTGTAAAATTGAACATATACAGGTACATAGGTACATTTTAAAAATGTCGTAAATTACCTGTACATATCCTGGAGTTTATTAAGTTAAACAAACATATCTGATAATATCAAAAGATAATTGTCTACCAAATTACCTCTAACATGACAATTCTACACAAAGCTCCTAGCATGAAAACTTATAATCAGTAAACTACAAAATGCATTAAAATATATTCAAATTTCTTTCTTATCTCCTTCACAACACCTATTATTTGAATAACTGCTGACTGTATTTGTCCTTTTATGGTCAAAATGTTAAATATTTCTGAACAGTAATAAGTAATTGAAATATGGTAATTTATGCAAATTACATTTATGCAAATTACATGAAATTATATATGCAAATGAGGTCATGTTCATTGAAATGTTTGGCTCTAGCTACAGAAAGCGATATATTTCCTAATCTTGTAATTTTTAGAATTTTAGATTTTTCATCTTAAAATTTACTCATTCTTGCCAAAAAAATGACAAATTTCGATAAATATATACCTGTAGCTGTGCAAACTTTGCATCCAGATAGCGTTTCAAAAGAGTCAGTGTCAATGGTAAAATATGAATATGATCAGCACTGAGTTTTCATTGGTTGATTGCCCTGACTGTAGCAAATACTATGCACTTCTTGTCCTCAGCTGACATTGGCACAGTGCCAGGAAAAATTCCTTCTTGTCTGACACAGCCCGTTAGGAAATTTCCACAACTGGATACGGAGTTCACGGTCAGGTTATTCTTTAGTGAAACTCAATTACACACAAGTTCACCCGACACGAATGCAGTCACTCTGGCATGTGTACATGTACAGTGAAGTCTGCTGCATTTTTGTCAATTTTAAATCGATTTTACATTTCAATCATTTCCTTACAAACTCTTTTTCAACATACCATATCATGACTTTTCTTGTATAGATTCCAACTGACACTATGTATATATTTTCCAATTTTACAGAAAAATTGATTATTATTCTACTTTTGCATTTATCTGTATATTTGATAATTTTGACAAAATAGACTAATATTTCTGATTCAAAAATTCAGGAAGCTTATAACTGCGAAATTATAGTTCCTGAAAATTAAACAATGCATGTACAGGTTCTAGACTAGTAGAAGCCTATGTTCAAACTGACTCTTTGATATAAATTGACAAAATCCATGTCTATACAGTACTTTGTGCTTTATCTCTATCACACCCATGCAGTGATACAGCCCTATTGTTATCAATACCAGAATTGGACCTCAAAACAAGAAAATGGGGGTGAAAGGGTTAGAGGTTAGGGGTCAAACTTTGGCCTGAATACAGTACTTGATCAGTCCTCTCAATGACTTAAATTTCTGCATATCAACTTATGACCTTTGACTTGGCTTTTTGAACAAGCTGAACTGTCCATTGTTTTTATTTGTGTTTTCTCAA
Organism: Ptychodera flava; assembly: GCF_041260155.1. Taxonomy (NCBI): domain Eukaryota; kingdom Metazoa; phylum Hemichordata; class Enteropneusta; family Ptychoderidae; genus Ptychodera; species Ptychodera flava. The sequence goes on from NW_027248278.1 coordinate 7,376,506, forward strand.
TTTATTGCTGTTTGTGTGTCAATAAATTCTATGCATAATGATGGATTTCACCTTCAGAGAATCACCATTACCAGTAAAAATTTACAAGAAGTAATTGAGAAAAAAAAATTAAAACAGAAATGCGATAACTAGTATTATATCATAACAGTATACTGAAGGTGCAAATACAGCAATCTGATTGGTCGAGACGTGAAAATAACTGTGCTGTATTCGCGATATAGCACAGTTGGCACAGTGCAAGCTCTTGGCAAGAGCAAAAATCATTTTTTGACATCCATGCTAGAATTTCATTTTACTGTTATGATATGAAGCACACCTAGCGGCAATATACCACTTGGTTTTGACCATTTTACTTTATATATGCAATCACTTTCACTCGTGCATATATGTTGTGAACTGGTCAAATATTTTGGTATACCGTCGCTGGGTGTGGTTTATTGCGTAATTCTTATATTCTCATAGGTGTATGGTGCTATGAAATAATATTTATAATTACTATTTTACACAGTTGTTCACTGAGACCCCTAAAGCAGCCATATTACAATTCTCACAATAATCTTAGGGAGGCAGGTTTCCTTCACATGTTATATATGGCACCCTAACTCACTAAGATGAAACCATGCAAAAGTCGCCTTTGTTCAACGTGTGCCTTAAAAAATGCAAACAAAGCAAAAAACAAACTGATCCCTTATTCTCAGTGCCGAGATCACTCAATAGCCCCAGTCTTACAAAAAATGACTTTAGTTGATATGATATGAACCAAAACATACAGAATGAGAAGTGTTATACAGAAGGCTGCAGCATTAAATAAACATTGTTCAAGGTACAGGTAGATGGCAATAACAAGCAAACACACTAGGTAATTTGCATATGAGGTTATTGAACCCAAGTTCTCAGTGGGACAGTAATTTTGGCTTTGGTCATTAATCATGCTGTTTGTGTGTTTTGGGGGTTTCCTGTTTATGTCAAGCCACTGTCAAGCCACACAAGTGAAGCCAATGTACTGGTCAAAGCATAGCCTCAAGGCTATGAACTGATGGCAGCCGTACTGTCATCCAATGACAAACAGCATTTCATAAAGCAGGGATGTCAGGTTTGCTAATCCTCTCATATGTCCCCTCATCAAAACCCTTCAACCCCCACTTCCAAATGTTGGGGTTCAACTTTACCATAGGAAACAGTTTGGCCTCTTTATCAACAAGGCAGAATCTGGGTTTTCTGGTCCAGTACTGATCTCCACACCCATTCATTGTGCGTAACCCACACCCAATGTTAGCCGCTGTTGTCGCAACTCCACACATCCACTTTCATGTATTTCAGTCAAACACACCATAAAGCCTGATGGAAAGGATATTATATATCGCCTTGCTGAATGAACTTAATTAAGGAATTAAAACAGGCATTTATAATGACTATTTAATGGCCTGGCAGCGGTAACATTTGATGATATTTTTCACTAATTTCATGTTTTATGTCAACTACAGTTTCCTTTTCTACTCCCAGAAACAAGTTGATTTACATATTCAGCTTGTCAACTCAGCCTGTACATGTGTAGACTGCATTGTTATTGTTGACAAGTGAATTCTTGTCCAGACTAGAATTCAAATCTAAACTGTAACAGTGCATTTACACATATGCACAAAATATGTTGACTAGCTGAGTAGTGGATATTTTAACATTTTTGGGAATAGAATAAGAACTTGCAATCGATATACAAGAAAAATTTTGTGAAAAAATCATCAAAAATTAAAGCTACTTACCCTTTTCCTGTCAGACAGTAATAACTGTATCACTTCCCCATCAGCCAAGTTGGTAAAAAGCGGTATTGAGCCAAAACATGACGTATTTTCACCCACTTGGCTTGGTATGCTATAGCATCTTTTGTCTAAACAAAATCGACTTTGCAGTATTATGTTTTCAACAGCTTTCAAATGTACAGTATTATGTTAAAATACATCATATGGAATATGTTGTGTTTCATTAATTTGAACCATATTGACCTGGTGGTGAAATATGGACTTGGCAGGAAAAGGGTTAATACTGAGGGACTTTCTGTGTTTTTAACTTAAATCATATTTGTTTAAACCTGTTTTGACAGTGTTTTGGTTGCAGTGGCAAAACAATGGATTTAAAATGAACACACCCAGATGACTAGTCATCATTTGACCAAACCGGTTGACACCCTAAAAACAAGGGCCTCCTATTGGGCTGAAAATGATGTCACATATCTATAAAGTGTAATCCTTGATGCATTTCCCAGTACTTTTTGTCCTCTTTGCAGTAAAGTGGACTTTTTATTCTTCTTCTCAAATCATGCAGAAATGCCCGTATGTTGGCAATGTCCAATAGGTTATTGTTGGAAACTGAATTACTATACTGTGCACACTTGTCAAATGCATTTGGTACACAATGCACAGCACTTAGTCTATATGGTTAGTAGGAACTTAACCCTTTACAGTTGGGACCTGTAATTTTTCCCACCTAAATTTTAGTGCAACATTTTGCCAATTTTCATTAATTTTTCAGTAATTTATTTGTAATTTTGGAGGCAAAGGACATAACTTTTCATTGACTACAATTTTTATCAAAATTTTGGGAAAAATCTGAAAAGAAATTGTCTTGATCTAAAAAAATTTGTCTGCAATATATTTTATGAAGGCAACAAAAGTTGACTTTGGTACTCAAAGGGTATTTCAACATGGTTTGGGGAGAAGGAAATCACTTCGTTTCACAGGACAAAAAAACAAAAGAAACAAAACAAAACAAAACCAAATTATCCAAATTAAAAGCTACAAGTATTGTCTCTGTACACAAATCACACATGAAAGATCAGACTACAAACAGAGGCGATGAAAACAGAATCCTTAGTCTGAATTTCTGTTAAGGTAGTATGCGCCTCCAGAGTGAAAGACTTACGGGAACTTTTGCTCAAACTTTCCTCAATTAAACTCAACAATTCAAAAATGAGGGGTCTTCATGCAAAGTTTGGTACTAGAAGAACAACTTTCCTATTTTTGACAGATATTTGAAATTCAAAATGGCCACCATCCCTTTGTAATCTCTATTAGGAGAGTAAGATTTTCAATTTTTTAAAAACTACGACAGTGAAGACTTTTCTTTCATCAAGAGCTTCAAAATGAACCCCCACATGTGGTAGATCAGAAGAGAATTGATAAAATTTGATGGCCTGAATTTCTGTGCCAGGCCGAGGGGCATTGTACTTTAAGAGTACAGTGCTGTATTTTGTAAGATAGACATGAAATCATGAGGATATTGATCATATTTTCTTGGTATTTGTATGTTCCTTATCACAGTGAATCCAGACTGTGGTATCACTCATGTCTATCAAATGTCACCTCAATACTATCAGCTTGGAACACATCAACAAAACTTGCAGCAACTTCCCTTTTTATCCATCAATTTATGGCATCATTGTAGTCCAGTATCCGTCCATAGTTTTCAAAACATAGGGCAAAGTCCCTGAAGCTACTATAGACATGGATACAAAATTAAGTATTTCCTTACTGTATGAAATTATCTCACTAAGGTCATCCTACGGACAAGTAAACTAAATATTAAAGCTGTCTGACCAGCGGTTTTGAAAGAACAAGCAACTCAACAGTTGACAGACCTCTGTTGAGTTATGTAGAGAATAACCTTTTGTGACACATGTATTGATGAAGAAGGTGGATATCTTTGATTAACATTGTGAGTTCTGTTAAAGTTGAGACTGTACATACTCAGAGAAAGCACACTGAAGAGACAATGGTTTGAAACTTAAGAAGTTCAAGGTCATCAAAAGCATTATAAGGAATCATGTTACACTTTCATTGCACTGTTTACACAGATTGCATAATTGCTATAAATAGCACATGAGGAATCTTTATACAGCCCAGCTTTACCATAAAAACCCTATCACTTTGACCACTCTTTTAATTGACCACTCTATTTTTTTCCTCAAAAAGTAATTTTATTTTATCCTTACCAAGTCAACCATAAATGGAAATTAGAACTTTCTCTATCTCTATCTCTATCTCTATCTCTATTGACTATTTGAGCAATTTCTTTTGATAACATACAGGGCACAATAAATGACGGTTCAGAATATGTCAAAGTTGGGATTCAGGAAAGTTGCCTTTACATGTTTTAATCCACCAAGATGGTAAGCATTTCACTATGAACTGTCAAAAAAAGTTGAACTTTCTGATAATTCTACACTAAAATTATTTTGGCTTTGATGATTTCCTAATTAATTCAATTATTTAAAATCATATTAATTATTTTTTTCTGGGTGAATTGATAGGGTTTATACAGTACAAGAATTACATACAATGTAAGTCAAATTTTGACCAAAAATGACAAAAAAATTCCTTAAAAATACAGATTTGCATATTTCATCACAATTTGAACAAGTCTAAGTTGGGTTACCCCTAGGGACCTGTATACCAAATAACAAAGCTGTCTGACCAGCGGTTATGAAGAAGAAGATTTTTTACCAAAAACACCTTTTTTGGCATTAATTTGCCTATTTTCAACAATATCAAAAAATTAAAAAAATAGTTTCTCAAAATCGTATTTTTCATCTACACACAAATATCAAATCAGTAAGTACTGCGGTTCTCAAGATATTTGAGTGGACGGACGCCTCACAAACGGACATACATACATACATACATACATACATACATACATACATACATACATACATACAGACTGACGACGGACGCCGGACGGATACCCATCCCAATAGCTTCTATAGACTATAGTCTATAGTAGCTAAAAACAAGTATCAGTTTGCACTTGTATAAATGGAAATATTCTTACAGAAACTAGACTAACATCTCTGGAAAGCAAAAGATGTTGAGCAACATTACCCATTTTTTGGTCAATATCACACAAATTTGCATCCCTTTGGACTGACCTCCCTCCCTTTATTCAAAGTCCAATGGCCCATCCCTCACTATACTTGGATCATACCATTTCTTATTCACTGCTGATTGGCCAAATATGGTCAACCAGAGAGGCAATACTTTGAATAAAAAAGACCAAAGTGTATCAACATTTGCTGAGATAACAGACAACAGTGCAACAACCAGACGACTATGAACTGTGGACACACAGACAACCTGGCAACATATTTGAATAAATGCTGACAAATATATCGATGAAAAAATTAGAAAATCAATTATCTTGAATCACATCAACAGCTGTCACTGCTGTACATTGAAGAATTTCATTGTTAAGCCTGCTGCAACAATATCACAATTTCTACTTGGACCAATATTTGAATTTCAACATAGAAAGACTTGCTGCGTATTTGAATGTCAATGTGTAACAATATGTATTAAATGTCTGAATATATTTTCAATCGAGCTTTATCTAATAGAGCTACGTGAATTGATGCTCAAGTAGTGTCAAAATGTTGAACTTTTCAAGTAATACATATAATATGCCTTCAAGCGTTCAGGCATATGAATATATAATAGGATATAAATAATAGGAAATTAGAGTTTTGCAGATCGTTTCCATTGTAAATACATTCATCCTATATATATATATATATATATATATATATATATATATATATATATATATATATATATATATATATATATTTTTCCTTATATATATATATACATATGAATTTTTATAATATATATATATATATATATATACAAATGTATATTATATATATATATATATATATATATATATATATATTATTGTTGTTATTGTTGTTGTTCCAATGTATGCAGGATATCATGTGTGTGAATTAATTTTGTTACAAAATCACAATAAAGTTACATGTCCATTTTATTTTGGACAAGGAATTCTTGAGCAGACTATGGGGTTCAATGTAGTTGAAATGAGTGTATGATTTCAAGTATGATTTCCACAACATATGTCCTGCTGCAATTGCAACAAGGCCAAAAAAAGATTGTCATGATGCCTCATTATCAACAACATGGGTGCATCTGCTAGGCCTGTGCCCCCTATTTCCCTGTGTAGTGGTCAAATTTAGCTATAGAAAGCAATGAGATTGGGTCAAACCATTATATCGAAAGGGTTCGATGACAATCTTTTTTTAGATACATGCTCTGATGGCTGTACCTGAGTTCAGTATGATGGTATGTTAACAAAATATTAAAAAAGTAACACAAATATTTGTTCTGATTTTGAAGCCATACACTAGAAGTTCCGGTGGGATAATTACTTTTGAAAGAGTTATCCTACTAACATGCTTCATTCACTTGCTATAGTGGGACAGACCATTACATTCTAGAGGGGTGGTACCAATATGGACACACAAATGTTTTCACGCATTCCAGTATATGAGATATTTTCTTTCAGAGGCAGTGATTGTAATCACTTCCCCTAAATTCCACACATTTTTCCAATTTCCTTATAAAATTCCAAAATAGACAGTGTCACTGATTAAAAGAGGAGTTTCTGGGACATTTTCCTATACAAAAAAGGAAAATATCAGGACGTACAAGGTTTGTCGTATTTGGCCTTTAAGTTTAATCTTAAGGGATGTTATATTGTATAGTGTGTTCAGCCAATTATCTGGAATTACAAGGATATCCTCTTTGACATTTTGCATCGACTGGAAATTTTTTTTGTTCTGTCATTTGCGATTTTTCAAAACACCCCTTTGTACTGTCAACCAGAGGCCAACAAATTATTCACCCAATGAATGGACTTAACGAGAAGTCAACATGTTGTTGGGAGCAATCTTTTTCAGGACAGACAAAGACTACACAGTGATGGTCATGCGATCGGCAAAACACATAAGGGACGTAGTGTGTATGGACTCTTGTTAACCCCTGAATGAGTTCAGTGACAGCGTTTGGGGTCAGAGGTCATATTGTATAAATAGAGACATGTCCAAATCATGTGCAATATAATAAATTAACAATGTTTTCAAATTTTTTAAATCATATTTAAAGAGCTGCTGTAAATATGTTATTCTAGTTTAGGTCTCAATTTGCATAAATGTATATGATTGTGCATATATCAATAGTAAAAGATGTGTTTACTGGTTACTTTGTATACCATATGTGTCAAAAGTGTACATTTGCATATATATGTAGCCCTTTTGCCAGGGAAACATTTTAACAACATATAAGGGTCTGCATTTCTTGACACCCTAACCCCACCCAGGACATAACTCATATCGCCTTATCCCTTTGCGCTGTGGTGTGGTCCATTGTTTTATGTGGACTGGTTGGACCCACAGATATTGAAATGGGGGGAACAGGTTCAAACAGTTTACACACAAAGCTGTAGCATGTAAACGATATGTATCAGGTGTATTGTCAATGCTTTAATAGGATAACCAACATTTTCATAACTACAGTATGTATGTTTCAATGCACCCAAGCAATGCATATTCATCCCCCAAGTAAAATACTTCTCAATTATTCCAAAGAAACTTCTGTTTGCGTAACAAAACATGTAATTTTTGAGGTACTTCCCAATTTTCCATTGGAATACTATCATTTCCTTCACATCAGACCAAAAACCTGACTTCCTAGTTCGGCAAATATTTCTTATTTTAAAGCTGTTGTAATTTTCGAGGGGAAACCCCTTCACTTGTATCTAATAATAGTTCATTTAACAGTGTAGCTAATTGTTTCAAGGGACACTAGCAGTATTTTTCAATAATTTCTTTATTATTTTTGTCGTACAAAACAAATACATTTCAACTTTTGTTCCCTGATAGTATGTTCAAATACATATGTCACTGTGTTTCTGTTATGGGTGATGTGCGGCAACTGTTACCTGGGTTTAAAAATCCCCAATCACGTTACTTGGGTTCCCCTTGATGAATGAATGCTATGGACAGAAAAAAAATTCCCAAATCTTTCACTAATTTTCCCCCGAACTTTAGCTGTGTGTCTGTTAGCCTTGCAAACATACCATGTTGTGTCAAGTATACAATGTTACTGTTGACATTGAGGATTTTTTAGTCTGGACTCAAATCCAATTGTCAACAACAACATTGTACATAACAGTAGACAAACACAGAGGTCATTGATAAGTAGAATGATCGCTGTTTAAATCAAATTTCCAAGCAAACCTAGAGATTGTGATTTCACTTAAAGGCCTGTGTTGGCACCAGATTGTCTCATCAGAAAATTTACCCACCAGATTACAATTTCAATGGAAAACAAAGGGCTATCACACCTCCATAATCCTCTTACAGACTAGAACAAGGGGGATCCCAGGGATCCCGAACAGTGCCTTTAAAGGGGAATTTTCAATCCCTGGTTCTGGCAGAATTGGTTGTTGACATTGACTGTTTATGTGATTTCAGTCCTTTGTTGTCCCTTGAAAGTTGTGCACAGTTAGCAATTTGCTCAGATATAAAGCTGATAAAGAACCTGCCCCTTTAAAAACCCGTAAATCCTAAAAATACACCAAAAGTTAGACCTAAATTAGCAAAGGTTCGAGCAAACTTTGAGGATAATTCTACCAGGTCACTGCAGGTCAATGTGGTGAATAATTTCTGTGAACTCAGCAAGAAGAAAATTAGTGCTAGCAGCTCATCTCAAAGTGCACAGAATTTGAGCACTGTTGTAAAAAATACAATCTTGAATATTTCAAAAACACAGTACACAGACATATTTCTGGACATGGCAGAACAGACTCAATTCCTATGCATATCATCAATTAACAAATGTACGTCTGAAATTTAACAATGTGTCTGAAAGAAAAAAATTTCAGGATACTACAAGGCATATAGCATTAGGGTCATAATTCATTGTCACAAAGTGGGTTCCATTTTATCATATTTATGTAACCCATTTGGCTTTCATGATAATACAATGGTCAAAATCAACAGACATGTTTGTTTGTTTGTCATCAATAATGTCATTATCACATGAATACCACTCATTTACATGTGACCTTTGACCATAAACTGACCACCTACAAATATGCATATATATATATTGTATTTTTTCACAATCAAAGATAAGGCAATGCGCCTTGAAGTGAGATAAAAATGGGTAATTTTTACAAAGTCGAATTAATAATTAATATGATATAGGGGCGGTATACTGTTTCGCCAAGGAGACAGTATTGGCATAGATTTAAAGTGACCTCATGGAATTCATGAATTTGTGGAATGTCCGGAACAAATATGAAGGAAGAGATTAATCCTATGGGTCAAAAATCTGAATTCATAATTCTGTTCTCACAAAATATTTCCCTTTTCTATCTTGTACAACAATTTTGACGGCGGCGAACAGCTGTTTGTCGGCGGTCGGATCGATAAGAACAGTTAACACACTAGCTATTCGAGTTATTCGCACTGAAAAACTTTGAAACTATTCAAAAAATATTACAATGTTTATTACTGAGACGTGATAAATCTCTTAGGCTAATTACATAAGAGTTTATAGGCTGACTGCTTGGCCTTGACCTTGATGCTGGTGAAATAAAATTTCAAAGAGTTGACCTCTGCACTACTTATTCTAGTGTTTGTACGTGCATAGACGGAGAGTCCCAACAGCTGGGCTGACACATATCCACAAAGGCAGTAAAAACGGGGCCCTGACTCATATTTTCGCCGTTGCTAACATGACCTGCCCGTCCCGTCACGACACATGGATATCCGCCAGCCTTGACTACTTGGAAAGAAATCAGATTAAGGAATATTTTTCGACGGAACTTAATCCAATTTGCATATATTAAAGCGGGCTAATTGCCACGTCTATCGTTGCATAATTTACAAAGCAACGAACCGCATAGCGACAAAAGAAACCAGCCCTTTTCTGTCAAGTTGGGTACGTCTGTACAAAAAAACAACCATCAAAAATATTGGTTCATACCCCTCTGTGAACACATCCTGTCTCGTTTACGAAAAAGAACACAAATTTCCGGACCGACAAAACAAACCGCTGGTTGAGTAGGTAACGGCTAGAAATTTTTTTGACCTGACCAAATCAACAAGAAGTCAACAAAATCTACGTACCGGTATCGGGCCTCATTGCGATATTTTCCGTACACCTGACGAAATTCTGGGCTAAAGTAGGGCTGCGACGCTTCTCACAACTTCACCCAACGCCATTCTGTTGCCGCAGTGGGTGGAAAAGTTCAACATTTGGAGAAAAAATTCGACTGATCAATGGAAATGACGTTGTTGTGTTAATCACACGTCACGTGACTATCAGCTGGCAGTGTCAAAGGTTAACAGCTGATCCTGACGTCACAAATTTGTATACATATCCACGTGCGCAGATCATGCAACTTGTTGACGATCACCATACGGTCATGCATCACTGTGTACAGTGCAGAAAGGATGGAAGTCGATAAAAAAGTTCAAGTTTAAAAAGATCGAAACTTTTGCCACACTTTTTATCTTTTTGAATGATACTGTTGGTGTGAAAACTGACATACTAGGAAATGAAGTTGATGTCAAAATAGATATCAGTCATTGTCAGCTCTTGATCTTGCTTGATTGCACAGTGTTGGCATTCGTCCAAGTTCACCATGTCTTCGGAAGATTCAAATGCATCGATGGCATTGTGAGATTTTAATTGAACGTTTATGAGTGATGTTTGCACAGCTTTTCAGCCTCAGCGGGAAATACGAAAATAGGTTGACATATTTTTGATAGCGGACATTTGAATACAATTTAATTCAAGGCACTCATACAGGAAAAAAATTGCCGTGGGAAAAACTTTGAAAACTGAAAATTCGAAAGAGAGCAGAACTATTGATTTCATTACTCGAAGTCACTGCCTTGCGCTGCTGTAGTCTTTTCACAAAATGGTTATATACCGTTGATGTAAAAACAAAGTATTTCATCAGTATACTCTAGGGGGCGCTGTGAAAGGCCTCTCTTGCTTGACTCAAATACACCTACACTGGTGTAATCAGTGACAGCAAGCTATTGAGTAAATACAGACATGTTACCAGCCCATAAAGGGTTTACCCTTGAATTTGAAAAGTTAAATTAATTTTAAAATGATCTTAATTTTTTTACTTACTTTTACTTACTTTATTGCCAATTCCAAATATAAGTATACAAGGTATACAAAGTATACAATGACGAGGAAAAAGGCAAGTTGGAGCCAGGAATAATAGCTCAGAGCTAATCGAGCCTGGCCCAATTTTCATGAAATTTACATTGCAATTTTGCATTTTGAATGTTTATATGCATAATGGTTAATGAATATAATTTCTCATGGAGTTGTAATGAACAATTTTTAAGGCAAAATCTTTGATCAGAGATCTTTTCTGTCATGTACCGATATGATGTAATAATGTTGGAGGCAATGACTGTACTACTGCAGGAAGTTTTTTATGACTTTAGGAACTTCTATGGTGATTTTGTTATAAAAATATCAAGTATAGTTTATTGGAATTCTCCAATGAAGCATTTTGCTGCACGCATGTGGACAACACGATGATTTACAGTGTTTGTGTCATACAACAGGGCCTCACTGTGCACAAGATAAACTTATGACCAGTGTGGCATAGCCAAACTGCACATGAAAACCTCCTCACAAAGGTTTTCTTAGGGGGCCCAGCCCAGCCATAGATTTGTGAAGTGACTGAATCCCCCCTAGGATAATGTTGATTTATAAATTGATCAGTATGGGTCCAGTTCCCTTCAGGTTTTCTCTAAATGAAAATCAGACTCACCCTTTCAAAAGATAAGAATGTCCCTTAAATCAAACGGTTCTTCCCTGAGCAATTGATATAGCAGATTTCCGTGGGTATCTGTGACCTGTAGACTCCCTGGTTGGGGTGATGTACTTTTACCAGTCTCCTCTCCTGGCAGAAGTGTAGCGCCCTCAAAAAAAAGTCTGAGTCCAGTCTTAGAGATGACCATGGCTAAGGCATAGACTTTGGCATTTAATTGCAAACATCAATAGCCACAAAAAGACAAAAACTATACTTTCAATGAATTTATTGGCATTACAGTTGTCAGGAATACACATTTGTTTTGAAGCTCAGTAGATAAAAGTGCACAGTAAATATCATCATCCCCTAAAATGCACTGCATAAAGATATCAAGCTGTGATGCTCAAGCAACATATCACAGCGTAGGAAAGAAGTCTGAGTAAATTAAATATATGCAACAAAGTTTTTGATTGGTCAAGGAATTCTATTATGTATAAATTAAAATTCTTCAGAACTACAAACTATGATTGGTCCTGACAACATCACATGACAAGTAATTTACATAATCATAGCTCATGAATATTAAACATCTAAAACATATCATGACAGTGCAACTACACAGTCACAAGTCCACATAATACTGAGAACAGCTTGCACTGACCATAAAAAATATTACTCAAGAAAGCATCAATTCACTGAACCAGTCAGATGAAAAAAGTTTCTGAAATAACTCCAGAATGTAATAACCAACAAAAATTAAAATTACAGAGTAACAATTTTTAATAATTCAATTCGATAACAGATGTAATGCTGTGCTGCATATATTTGCTATTTTTTTACTTCTATATATATGCTAAACATTCACTTTATATTTACACAAAGCATTTGAAAGAAAATTTTCTTTTGCCCTTCTTGTTTTTGAGTTGGTGCATCTTAAACGTCTCACTGACCTTTACACCTTGTACCACAATGGTTTGGTCCAAATCCATTGTTTTCAATAGATTTGGACTGTCCACGTGGAACTAGGAGGGGTGGACAGGTGCAAACATCACTGAAACTATCTGCTGGCTGCATCGTGGTCAGTGAAATCATTGAAAGCATAGACAATAGAAGGATCTATTGTCCATGTTTGAGCGGTACTTACCACTGTATCCAGTAGGTTTCATTTTCTCATAGGTACCGTCTACCCTTTCAGTGTCACATTATGGTGCACCCCCTATTTTTTTTCAAAAGGATGGGTTGATCCACATGAATATAGACAAGTAAATATGAAGTGTGATAGTACTGATTTCACTGACTCAATAACAGCTACATATCCCATACAGCACACCTAAATTTTAAGGGCTGAGAAACTTTGGTATTGTCAGACCTTTAGTGATATAGTTTGTGTAGTTAAGTACTAACTTTGAAATAAGCTGAAATACGACATAAAGCAAACATACATGTTAAAACTGAAGCTAACTTTAAAAATATTCCGAGTAAATATATTAAAACAAACTGGTCAGCAAAAGAATTCAGTGTAAATTGTACTTAAAGTACAGTTGCAAAATTAGTCAAACAAACAAAAGCTTTCGCAACTTGAACCCCTTCACCACAATGGTTTGGCCCAAACCCATTGTTATAAATGGTAAGTATGGACCTGTTTAATAGGAATTGGGGGTGAACAGGTTGATTCAGCCACTTTGTATCAAATTCAAGAGTCAAATGAAGACAAAAAACTAACAAATTCATTTCACGTTAACAAGTACCGGTATTACAAAGCTAATGAGTATGCGTACCGTAGTTTCTGCCGGGAGGTGAGAACTTGTCTCTTTATTTTTACGCGTTTCTTCAAAATATAGCACAGAAGTACCGGTACAATCATACAGTTCCTTTGAATGGGCAGTGAGCAGATAAATTTGAAAATGCAAACTGCCATAGACTCTGTAGTGTTCAGTGTGAATGTAATTAATAGTCCAATGAACAGTTCATGCAATACATGTTTAACCCTTTGAGTACTGTAATTTTTCCACCAAAATTTTAGTGCAACATTTTACCAATTTTATGAATTCTTCTGTATTTGTTTTGATAATTTTGGACTAAACGGACCACACTTTTAGTAGCCTACAGTTTTTGATCAAACTTTTTGGGGAAAATCTAAAAAATAATATTCGGATCCGACAAAAATTGTGTAGCTTACATTTTATAAAGGCAATAAAAATCGACTTTGGTACTAAAAGGGTTAAGATATCGGGTGTTAAACCCCTCAAAATTCCTGAATTGTGGGAATTTCTAGCACCATAGTGAATAACTTAAGCGATGTACCACACCAAGCAACGATATGCAACTAGATTTTGAACAGTTCACGACATACGTGCACGAGCAATATCGAGAGCATATGTCGTGAACTGCTCAAAAGTGAGTGGCACACCCGTTGCCGGCTGTGGTTTATTGCTATTATATCATAACAGTATATTGAAATTCCGGAGTGAAATGTTGAAAAAGGAAATTTCTCTTGCTGAGGGCTTGCATATGTTACAACTTTAGTATATCACAAATAAAGTATGGTTATTTTCACGTCTTGACCAATCCTATGGCGGAATATGTGCCACCAATATACTGATGTGATATAAATATTCAGGGAATACCACATATGGTATATGGGAAATTATATCATACCAGTATATTGATGGTGCAAATACTGCAATTTGATTGGTCAAGACTCGAAAAGAACTGTGGTATATTGGCGATATACATGGCTGGCATACGCGCGAGCTCTCAGCTTGAGTAAAAATCCGTTTTTGACGTTCAACACCAGAATTTCAATATACCGGTACTGTTATGATACAATAGCAATAAATCATACCCAGCAACGGTATACCTCTAAGTTTTGACCAGTTCAATTCATATACCGGTAGTGGTATGCGCTCGCTATCGCTCATGCATAGATGTCGTGAACTGGTCAAAATCTTGTGGTATACTGTTGCTGGGTGTGCTTTATTGTTTAAACGTTGGCTATGACTGTCAAAAGATTCATATCATATGGTTTACAACCTGGTATAGGAGGGACATTAGCTTCAACTTTTGATAAGATTTTCACCATTGTTGTCCTGCAAAGCAAATAAAATTTCTTCTTTCTCTGCCCAAAACGTGTCTCACCCTTATCGATGCATTGTGTGTGATATGAAATGTTATTACTGACAAATGAATTTCAAAAATTCAACAGCACCATTGACTGTTGACATGTTCAGGCTTGTGTTGACTTCTCAAACACTGGTATAGAAGAACAATAAACAGTATTTCACAGATAAACAAAACAAAAATATTGGATAATGCTTCATAAGTTATAGCTTATGGGACCTTTAACCCTTTCACCACAATGGTTTGAACCAATTCCACTGTTTTCTATGGTTAAGTTGGACATCTAGAAGAGGGAATGGGAGTGAAAGGGTAATCACCAAGAACATTATACGATGTAAATAAACCCCTCACTAATCAAGGCTATGTTTTATAATATGCCATTCCTCAGGGAGAAGCAACACACCTTTACAAGATAAAATTGAAGTTAAAGCCCTCTGTGTGGTAAATCCTTCAAGATGAGTTAAATTTCATTAAGAAAGATGTTACAATTCCTTTTCCTGTTTCCTGTTTGCAAACATGAAGGACAGAAATGCAAATTATATTCAAAAAATTTGTCCTACGATACACTGCTGGGCTCACTGTGAAATAAAGTATGTATGCACATCATCGATAAAGTATCCGGTGAGAACATGGTGGGTGAAATAATTCATTTCTTATTAGGGTAAGATATCCATTTTGAATTCAGCCACTCATGGACCCAGCATCAAGTTTGATCCTGTGGGTATGCCATGTGGTTTGAAAATCCTGCATGTACTGTTTACAACAAATTTCAGTGGTTATAAAATTTGTAAACTTAAACCTAGCACCAGGGGATTGGCTCAACTCTACTTAAATATATGATGTTTCATATATCCGTCAAAATGTGGTCAAAATTAGAGACACATCAGTTTCAGTATCAGAATCCTGGCAAGATTCATATTTCCCACGTATATGCACCCTGAATCTCATTCTATTGCTGGCTATTTTAAGATTCTACAGGTTAAATAATATGCCCTTGAATTATTGGATTGAAGAAATTGTTTGGATAGCAGCTGAAATAAAATATCAATCCTAATTCCTCTGAAAACTGAATGAATTCACGTGACTATGCAAAACTATTCAATATTTGGCAATCACAATCCTTGCAACTAAACATTTGACAAGTTTTACAGTATGTTTGCTCAACGTATTGACTACTTTCTCAGTGAGCTCTGTATCAAGCAGACTTTGTATTATTAACCCTTTGAGTACAGTCATTTTTCCCACCAAAATTTTAGAGCAACATTTTACTAATTTTTGCAAATTTTTCCGTAATTTTGTGATAATTTTGGACCAAGTGAACATCACATTTTATTGGATACAACTTTTAATCAAAATTTTGGCCAAAAAATGAACAAAAATTGTCTTGGGTATATTCATAGTTTGGAGGGTCTATGGTATATTTTATGAAGGCAACAAAAATTGACTTTGGCGCTCAGAGTGTTAACACAATCTACATTCATATGAAGTGCGCTGTTATTGTAGAAATTTGAATTGAGGTCCAGGCTGGAATTCAATGTGCTGTATTGAAAGCTAAATACTCATTATTTATCCATGTTCTAGGCAGTAGACAGAGAAACAATGATTGATTTACAGCTCAAAACACTGAAATATTGTTAAGAGTTACACATATCATAGCTTGCATGTCTGTTTCCATTGCAAAAACAAGTCACATGTTTGCAGTCAGTCTGATAATGCAGAATAAACTATGATATTGGGATCTCAGAACCAGATTTCATGTGACTGCAAAAGGATTCTAAACTTGATTTGAAAGAGAATCTGATTCCAAAACAGACTCAATGTGTCTCTCCTCAAGTCAAGCAGATAACATGACAGAGAATGTTCAACATGGCAAATACCATTTTGCCAGCGTAAGAAATTCTTTCTGCTGTAAAAATAGTACTTCTTCAGAAATTTTCAACAAACACGACATCTCACACACAACATTAACAAGGACATCCATTTCTTTGACAGTCACGTCACGTCATCCGGTCTGTGGCCGACTCCATCTTCAATTTCATGAACAGCACACATGAGTATCGCTGATGCTACTCCGGGACTCTATCCTAAGCTGGCTCTGGCGTTGCTCGTGTAAATTTCCGGGAAAGTTTGTCTCTGTGGTATGCCAGACTTTTGGCATGAAATGATTGTTTGTCATGGGTATGGAGTTGTCATTGTTCTCAATGATGTTGACTCCACTGTCTGGACAGGTTTGTGAAAGCAAAATGAGATTCTTGCAGACGTGAATGAATGCATCTTGAAGTCCTGGGAAGATACAAACAACAATTAAAGTAAGACTTTTCATGCCCCCCTTGTCATACAGCTGTGATGATGAAAAAATAATATGATGTAATTGAAAAAGATTATTTCTGGAAATTAAACAGTTTATGGCACCTTAACCCTTTCACCCCAAGTTCCCTGTGTACAGGTCCAACTTTACCATAGAAAACAATGGATTTGGGACAAACCATGGTGGTGAAAGGGTTAAAAGTCAAATATGGAAACTTGAAATAAGTATATCTTCACTTTTTCACAAAAAATAAGACAGTATTGTACAAATTTCATCATCATTTGAATAAAACTGTTTTATTTTATGTGAAAAAAATCAAGATACACTTATTTCAGTAATTTCTATATTTGATTTCTTAGGTGCCATGGACTGGTAGTTCCAGAAAAAATCTTGTATTGTGCGAATTTCATCATCATTTACACAAAACACAAAGCCGACATGCCTAGGAACCTGTAACTAAATTTGAAAGCTCTTGGACTAGCATTTTTCAAAAAATATGATGTTCTGACAAAAAAAATAGAAAAACTGCTCTAAAAATTGGCCCACATGCACGAATGCAATGATAATTTTCATGAGTCAAATTAAATAACTCCTAAGAACCTATCAATACCTTTGAAAGCTATCACCAAAGCAGTTCTGAAATTTTTTTTTTTTGACAAAACATGACAACAAATGGGCCAAATATTAAAATTTCTTCATTATTTTGATATATATTATCAGGTCATCCTTAAAAAATCCAAATGAAGAAAATTTCCAGCATTGGTAGTCATCGAGTTTAAACCCCGCTGTCATGTTAACCACGGTGCCATGGTTTTTCATCAACAACCATGGTTAACCATGGTTGTTAATGATGCGACAATCACGATTGACAATGGTCTCAAAAACTTGAGAAACTAATGCCAAAATGGACCACGGTGACCATGGTTGACCATGGTCAATCATTGCCAATATTAACCATGGTCAGCATGTTTGAGTTTGACCTGGTCTGACCATGGTGCCATTTCTCAAGCATGGTCAAACATGTTGGACCATGGTCAAGACCATAATCAAACATGGTTATTGACCATGTTTCAACCATGTTCAACCATGTTTGAACCATGATATAGAAAGTGGGGTAACTTACATCAAAATGGAGAGATTTTTTACATCTGAGTGAATTCTTACCTTGGTTTGTGAGTGCAGAGGTTTCAAAAAACAGAGCACCAATGTTGTTGGCGTAGCTACGACCCTCTTCAGTTGTCACTTTCCTGTGTTCCACCAGATCAGACTTGTTGGCCAGGACACAGATGACTATGTGAGGGGATGGAAAAAAGTTTTTCATTCATAATGACACGTGCCATACTTAAAAAAATAGTGACAACATCACTGTTCGCTCCCATATAGTTATCAAAACAAGTTAACAATTGTATGAAACATGGACATACATATACAGACAGACTGACATACACAGACTGGCACAGAGTGATGACATTGACCCCAAGTGTGCCTTGGCCCATGGAGAGTGATAAAGATATAACAAACAGCTGAATGTAATGATAAAATAGTTAAGTATAGGCCTATACAGGCACTGAGAGTGAATATGTTACAGCAATTTGATTAGTTTCTTTTCCTTTTCTACTTCTGTGACAATCTTTAAGATAATCAATCTGCAAGGCAGTTTATGTATTGAAAAATATGTTATCTTTTACAAACACACTGTAAACTGTTCTTGATTTTTCATTTACAATATTTGACATGGACTGAAATACATAACATGCAACCAATGTTTACACTTTGCCCATACACCAGATACATGGAGAAATTTCAACATAAAATCATCAACTCAGAAAACCCTATACAGGGAAAAGTAAACATTGTTTTCTTCCAGAACAGCTGGTGCATCCACATCTGGAACAACTTACAAACTTAACCAAGTACACAAGGATGATGACACAAGAGATAAAGTTAAACTGTGGTGAACTTGACTATTCCTTTCAAATCCTTACCTAACTTGACATCTTAAACTAAAATACACTGCATGGTTAATTACGCACAAAAATACATCGGGGTGGACCATTTGATGAGGGATGGTGTCTGGAAGATCGATGAGGTACATAATCTTTTTTTACCGATCCATTGTACATTCTTTTTTCCCCACTTCCCCACCTTTTCTTTTTATCAAACCTTCACTGGCTGAATTTTTTATTGGCATTTGTTTGGAATTTTTTCAAAATCTGCCAGGATTTTTTTACCGCATTTCAACACCAAATAAAGTTAACCATATCAAATGCTTACTAAATCACCACATTATATACTCTCAGTTCCAGTAGGTATAAAATTACCAAAAACAAGTCATCGTTGACGACACAGTCCCCACTTGTTAATGGGTATTTTGATTACAGGTCCTCAGAGAGGATAGAGTCCTCTTCATTAGGTCTGTGATAAAAATACTTTTGAATAAATTCACTTGATACATGTCTGAGTTATGGTTCAGGACATGAAAAAATCGTAACAAAATGGTCGCACAGTGGCCATAAAGGATCGCATCACAAAACAAATTGATGTGCATAGCTATGACATTGGTCGATGTCCTTGTACCAACTTTGAATAAAATTGGTCGAAACATGCAAATATGCCTGAGAAATGGCTCTGTACATGAAAAATCGTAATAAAATGGCCGCCTGGCGGCCATATTGGATCATATCACAAAACAGATTGACGTGCATATGTATGACATAGGTCAATGTCCTTGTACCAACTTTGAATAAAATCGGTTGAAACGTGCCTGAGTAATGGCTCTGTACATGAAAAAAATCCTAATAAAATGGCCGCACAGCGGCCATTTTGGATCGTATCACAAAACAAATTGCCGTGCACAGCTATGACATTTGTCAATAAGCTTGTACCAACTTTGAATAAAATCGGTTGAAACGTGCCTGAGTAATGGCTCTGTACATGAAAAAATCGTAATAAAATGGCCGCCTGGCAGCCATTTTGGATCGTATCACAAAACAAATTGACGTGCATATCTATGACATTGGTCAATGTCCTTGTACCAACTCTGAATAAAATCGGTAGAAACATGCCTGAGTAATGGCTCTGTACGTGAAAAAATCGTAATAAATGGCCGCCTGGCAGCCATATTGGCTCGTATCACAAAACAAATTGACGTGCATATCTATGACATTGGTCAATGTCCTTGTACCAACTTTGAATAAAATCGGTTGGAACATGCCTGAGTTATGGCTCTGTACATGAAAAAATCGTAATAAAATGGCCGCCTGGCGGCCATATTGGATCGTATCACAAAACAAATTGACGTGCATCTGTATGACATATGAAGTAATCCTTGTATCAAGTTTGAATGAAATCGCTCCAGGCATCTCAGAGATATCTGCGTGAACGGACGGACGGACGGACGCACAGACGCACGCACGCACGCACGCACAGACACACGCACGCACACACGCACGGACATGACCAAACCTATAAGTCCCCCCGGACGGTGTCCGTGGGGACTAAAAATCTTAAAAATACAGAATGAAAGATATCCTAGTAAAACTGACAGTTTCGCAAAGTTGCCCCCAAAATTCAAAATTCCAGATTTCAACTTAATTTCAATATATCTTATTAACAAAAACCCTAAGAACCAGTTTACTAAATATCAAAGCAATCAGACTGGTAAATTTTGAGAAACAAATTTTTTGACCAAAAATGATAAAAATTGCCCCCCAAAATACAAAATTGCAGATTTCATCCTAATTTTAAATATATCTAATTAACATAAACCCTAGGAACCTGTACACTAGATATCAAAGCTACCAGATCACAAGTTTTAGGAGAAAAATTTTTTGACCAAAAAAGGCAAAAATTGCCCCAAAATAAAAAAAAA
The DNA here is from genome assembly GCF_041260155.1 of Ptychodera flava. NCBI lineage: Eukaryota > Metazoa > Hemichordata > Enteropneusta > Ptychoderidae > Ptychodera > Ptychodera flava. The sequence continues at coordinate 7,397,445 of NW_027248278.1, forward strand.
ATTGCCAGTTTCAACATACCTTCAATACATTATATTGAAATTAATCTTAGATACCTGTATACCAAATATCAAAGCTATCAAATCAGAAGTTTTTGGATAAAAATTTTTTTTTATCAAAAATTGAGAAAATTGCCCCAAAATTACAAATATGACAATATCAATACAATTTGTACAAGCATGACTGAGGTCATTCTGAGGAACATGAATATGAAGTTTCATAGCAATCAGACGAGCGATTTCAGAGAACAAGATTTTTTGACTAAAAACTGAAAAAATACCCTAAAAATACAAACATGCAAATTTCATCCCAATTTTTGCACACATACTTTAGAATACAATCTGCATACCAAGTTTCAACCAAATCTGACCACTGCTTACTGAGTTTTTGCCATTTAAAGGATTTTTCCTTTTTTCCCCCTCATTTGCATATTTTTGACACTGACATGTTCATTTGAACAAATTCACATCTCCACCCCTAGGTGCACCTGTACACCAAATACTAAGACAGTAGGTGCTACGGTTTAGGAGTTTTTGATGTGGACGGACATACATACATACATACATACATACATACATACATACATACATACACTGTACATACATACAGATGACATTTTTCCACCTTATACGAATACCTCCCATTTGCATATATACATATGCATATATGGGAGATAAAAAATGTTTTGCAGCTAGGAATTTGGACGTGACTTCAATCACCAATTTTACAGTTGCACTTCAGAGGATCTCAAAGTTTGTAGGCAAATCAGATTTAGTCCTACCATGGCAAATCAGATTTAGTCCTACCAGTCTTCAAAATAATCTGACTGCAACATAAAGTGCAAGTTAGCCAGCCAATAATTTTCAGAACTACCACTTAAACATCTGGTCATTTTTAAGACACAAAGTTTTCTAGGCAGTGAGTTTAAAGCTACCATTCACATTTCCCGGCAAACATGTAAAATTTTATAAACAAGTCATTTTTATAAAACAGCACATTTGCAAGATAATCATATTTACAACCAGAAATTTGGCAGTCAGTCATTTCTGAGACTACACATTTACTGCTATAAAACACACATATGAAAATTTCCATGCCAATCAGACTTCAACTTACCTATCTTATCATCAACATTTCTTTGTAATTCTGAAAAAAAAAGAAAACAACATGTTTCAGTTATTTTCCTCAAAAATGAATGTCAGATTAAACATCTCCTACCACTGCCTAGATTATTGTCTTACAACACTAAACCATTATATCATATATCTGTACAGTTCCTTTGCTACTCGGCCTGACTATAGTGATTGAACAACTGTATTTAATTGCTCTTTTCTCTGCTACACCTGCCTATCTATTTATTCATTCATTTATGCTTTATCACCATTTCATAAATCTACAATGTAAAACTTACAGACTAACATAGTACTCAGAAAATGACAATTTTGGAGACAGGAAAATAGCTAAAACCTGACCAAGTCTTGGCCCATCCCTCCAATGTTTAGATTTCATATTTATATTTTATAGCACTCAGTGATAGTATAATAATTTCATTGTATCTACCATCTTCAGGTAAACAATGGTACTGACAATCTCTAACATTCTTTTCTGTCAATCCTACCATACATCAATCATCAGTTACTATCTTGGCTATTTGATTCTGTCTCTTCATTCCTCTCTGTTTGCCTCACATTCTGTCCTTTTTCTGCTACTGGTATACTACATATCTTGCTTTCCATTATAGAAATATTCAGTTACATGCAGTCTGTATGAAGTCCTCCATCACTCAGGCTGACCTGTGATGCCTGCTAGTCTCCCACCAGCTTTCTGCCTGACACTTTAAACACCATTTCTGTTACTCTATGAGTCTCTCCATTTCCCTATCTACCAGGTCACTGCTGTCACTATTTCTGTCACTCTGAGTCTCTCCCTTTCCCACTACCAGTCCCATTTGTAGGCATTCCTGTCACTCTATCTTTGAGTCTCTGCCTCCTCCTCTACCACATCACTTCTGTCATCATTTGTCACTCTGTGAGTCTTTGTTCCCCTCTACCACACCTCTGTCACCATTTCTGTCCCCTTTAACACCTTACCATTTCTGTCACTCTATGAGTCTTTCTTCCTCCTCTACAACACCGCCTCTGTCACCATTTCTGTCCCCTTTAACACCTTACCATTTCTGTCACTCTGTGAGTCTTTGTTCCCCCTCTACAACACAACCTCTGTCAACGTTTCTGTCCCCTTTAACACCTTACCATTTCTGTCACTCTGTGAGTCTTTGTTCCCCCTCTACAACACAACCTCTGTCAACGTTTCTGTCCCCTTTAACACCTTACCATTTCTGTCACTCTATGAGTCTTTCTTCCCCCTCTACAACACAACCTCTGTCAACGTTTCTGTCCCCTTTAACACCTTACCATTTCTGTCACTCTGTGAGTCTTTGTTCCCCTCTACAACACCACCTCTGTCACCATTTCTGTCCCCTTTAACACCTTACCATTTCTGTCACTCTGTGAGTCTTTGTTCACCTCTACCACACCACCTCTGTCACCATTTCTGTCCCCTTTAACACCTTACCATTTCTGTCACTCTATGAGTCTTTCTTCCCCCTCTACAACACCACCTCTGTCACCATTTCTGTCCCCTTTAACACCTTACCATTTCTGTCACTCTATGAGTCTTTCTTCCCCCTCTACAACACCACCTCTGTCACCGTTTCTGTCCCCTTTAACACCTTACCATTTCTGTCACTCTGTGAGTCTTTGTTCCCCTCTACCACACCTCTGTCACCGTTTCTGTCCCCTTTAACACCTTACCATTTCTGTCACTCTATGAGTCTCTCCCTTTCTCTCTCTACCTGTAGGCATTTCTGTCAATCTATGTATGAGTCTCCCCTTTCCCCCACTATCACATCAATTTTGTCACCATTTCCGTCACACTACAAGTCTCCCTGCTTCCCTCTCTACACATCACTTTTGTAGCTGTCACCCTTATCATTACCACTCCTGTTTGTAGCCATTTCTGTCTCTCCCTTCCCTTCCCCTACCCCAGACTACCATACCTTCAACCCAGGACTTAATAGCAGTAAATGTGTCTGGCGCTGTGATGTCGTAGACCAACAATGCAGCGTTGGCTTTACGATAGTACATGGGAGCCATGGAACGAAATCTCTCCTGTCCAGCAGTGTCCCACAGCTGTAACTTCACTCTGTGTTCGTCAATGTTCCTGAAAACAGATAAACAGTGTTAGTATACCACTATACCCGGTATTACAGCATAAAAAGGGATTATGTGCCTAATACTAGTAATAGCAGGAGACCATGCTGTTTGCCTGATATGAAGGGGGCAAATATTTCCTGCTTGGAGGGTAAAATATCCTTTGTTGAGGCTCTACTGATTTTATTATACGTCTATCCATCATCATTTTCACACAGCATTTTCAGTTTGATTTGCTGTTGAAAATCATATGTGTGATTCCTTTGACAGAAGATACATGATAAAACAGTTTTCATCATGGCTTGGCATATGAATATGTTTGAATCACTGTTACACAGTTGAAAAAAGTAGTTAGTTTTAGCAAAATCATGACTGTATTAGGTCCACTGGTGTTTTTTATCAACAAGTTACAATTGAATCCTATTGAGGCATGTGAATAATTTACATAAAAATGCATAATTTGCATATTCCTTTGATTTAAAAATTCACTTTTTTATTAACAGAATGCTGAAAAACATACGGCTTGTCTATCCCTTGGTCTTGTGGATAATACCGGTATAGAAATAACGGGTGACGCGCTGACCATTAACGTTTATTTGTGGGCAAGGGCAAGAGGAAAGCCAAAAATTAACGGGCGAGGCTTGCCGAGCCCGTTAATTAGGCTTTCCTCGAGCCCACGCCCACAAATAAACGTTAATGGTCAGAGCGGAGTCTGTTATTTCCATTATATTATCAGCGAACCCAAGAAAACCGTCAAAATTTCCTCAAATTTCAGGAGCGACAACTGGGCCCCAGAAACTGAGCATTACGCGACGCACTGTCACGGGCACTGTAAAAAATTGGCAAATCCGGAGATGTTTTCAGAAAAAAGTATCTCAACTTGACCTACAAGTGCTCCATTGTATTTTGTGATTGATTATGATTTACGTTTGCGATGTAAAGTTACGATACTTTGAGTTGTTAATCTTATTATTCATATTCACGGGCATGTAAACAAACCATTACTGTGTATTTGTTGTCAGTCACGTGGTTCAGCTCGACCAATCGAAATGCAACGGGCAGCGCATGGTAATATAATACTATTTACCAGTATAATAGGTGTAAATGTTAATACCGGTTCTTTTGGAAGAATTTCAAAAAGTTTCATTAGTCTACAGAAAGTAAAATTATTGTTCTGTATGTGCAGAATTAACCCTTTGAGTGCCAAAAGTCAATTTTTGTCGCCTTTATAGAATATAACCCAGTCAACTTTTTCCAAAAATTTTGATCAAAAACTGTAGCCAAGGTAGAGTGATGTCCATTTGGTACAAAATTATTTTAAAAATTACAGAAAAAATCATAAGAATTGGTAAAATTTTGCACTAAAATTTTGGCCGGAATAATTACAGTACTCAAAGGGTCAAAGTGTGTGAAATAAAATAAAACTTATCTACAACAGACACCAGTTAGCATGGCAAGTGTCCTTGTTAGAGAGGTGTCTTAATAGAAAGGTGATGGTCTTTTCATGTCGTAAAACTTTGGTCGAAAATATGTTGTCTGTGAAAATGTGTCCCAATATAAGATGACCCATTTTGTAGATGAGGACACATCTCATGATGATGTCTTGACCTGGCAAGTACTTACATTTTGATTGTAAAGAATGACGCTCCGATTGTTGGCGTGACTTGCTGACTAAAATGGTTGCTGACATAGCGCAGAACAACACTTGTTTTCCCAACACCTGTGAAAATTAGTAAATAAAAACATAATTTAAATTGATAGTCTACATGGGGCCAGATAGAATTTTTTATTTCACACAAGCTGAAAGGGATGATGTATCATTATTGAAGGGAGACCAGGACAGACAAAATAAATTACATCATTTTAAATATGCTGATCAGTATTACTTTCACTTTGACATTGATTGCAGACTCAATACTTCAAATAATAAACTTTCTCTTTCGTTTCTTGTTAATCCTGTTTTCTCTTGGAGGTTAATAATAAGAAATCACCTGATTCAGCATCAGTCATACAAATAGTGAAAGTGACATTACGACATTTTAAACAGTAAATCTGTACTAGTTCCTGCTTTCATTGTTATTCTTCTGTTTGGGTACAGTATGTATTATATCTTCACATCGATGTCATTTCCATTCTCAGATTAAAACTTTAGAACTTTTCATTTCTTGAAAATGAAAGACTTAAACTTTTGCTCAAACTTTCCTCAAGCAAACATTCAACCATGTTATTTCAAAATCAAGAATAACAAGTCATCGTTGATGACACAGTCCCCACTTGTTAATGGGTATTTTGATTACAGGTCCTCAAAGAGGATAGAGTCCTCTTCATTAGGTCTGTGATAAAAATACTTCTGAATGAATTCGCTTGATACATGTCTGAGTTATGGTTCAGGACATGAAAAAAATCGTAACAAAATGGTCGCACAGTGGCCATATTGGATCGCATCACAAAACAAATTGATGTGCATAGCTATGACATCGGTCGATGTCCTTGTACCAACTTTGAATAAAATTGGTCGAAACATGCGGATATGCCTGAGAAATGGCTCTGTACATGAAAAAAATCGTAATAAAATGGCCGCACAGCGGCCATTTTGGATCATATCACAAAACAAATTGCCGTGCACAGCTATGACATTTGTCAATAAGCTTGTACCAACTTTGAATAAAATCGGTTGAAACGTGCCTGAGTTATGGCTCTGTACATGAAAAAATTGTAATAAAATGGCCGCCTGGCGGCCATATTGGATTGTATCACAAAACAAATTGACGTGCATCTGTATGACATTGGTCAATGTCCTTGTACCAAATTTGAATAAAATCGGTTGGAACATGCCTGAGTTATGGCTCTGTACATGAAAAAATCGTAATAGAATGGCCGCCTGGCGGCCATATTGGATCGTATCAAAAAACAAATTGATGTGCATATCTATGACATTGGTCAATGTCCTTGTACCAACTCTGAATAAAATCGGTCGAAACATGCCTGAGTAATGGCTCTGTACATGAAAAAATCGTAATAAAATGGCCGCCTGGCGGCCATATTGGATCGTATCACAAAACAAATTGACGTGCATCTGTATGACATTGGTCAATGTCCTTGTACCAACTTTGAATAAAATCAGTTGGAACATGCCTGAGTTATGGCTTTGTACATGAAAAAATCGTAATAAAATGGCCGCCTGGCGGCCATATTGGATCGTATCACAAAACAAATTGACGTGCATCTGTATGACATATGAAGTAATCCTTGTATCAAGTTTGAATGAAATCGCTCCAGGCATCTCAGAGATATCTGCGTGAACGGACGGACGGACGGACGCACGCACGGACGCACGCACGCACGGACGCACGCACGGACATGACCAAACCTATAAGTCCCCCCGGACGGTGTCCGTGGGGACTAAAAATCTCAGGTCACTGTCCTAAGTTTGATACTGGAAAAAAGATTGCCAAATATTTTCTGATATTTGAAATTCAAAATGGCTGCTATCCCTGTGTTATCTCTATGGGGAAAATAAAATTCTTGATTTTCACAAAACTAAGCTGAAGATTTAACTTAATTTACTCCATAAGCTTCAAAATTAGCCCCAACAAGTGGTAGACCAAAAGAATATTGGAAATGTTTGACAGTCTGAATATCTGTCCCCAATGTGCAATTCAGTGGAACCTAAGCTTTATGGAGCTTTATGAAACCAGAAAAGACCAGTTAGTAGTTTTCCTGAATAAAAAAAGAGGGTGCAACTTGAGGACAGGGAAAGCAATTTCAACAAAAACAGCTTTTTGTTAAAATTTTTTATGAAACGCATTTTAGTTGCTTCTGGAAACCAGGTTAGCAGGTCATACACGTTTGGCCTTATTCGGTAATGAGGAACCTTGTGGTGACATTTGGAGATAAAGACAAGAGACATAGTGGAACCACTGGCCTGTAAGTAATTGGGGGGCACTAGCATTCTTCATTGAAGTGTGGATGATTGTCAGAATGTAAAGATGTAGGCCAGAGTGGACTTTGAAAGCAAGCATTTGACAAAATGACGCCATTGTGCTGTGTAGCTATATTTACAACTGAGTGATATCCAGTATCTTACTCCTACCTTGCAAAAACCCTTTCACTACAATGGCTTGGTCCAAACTCATTGTTATAAATGGTGAGCGTGGACCTGCTTACAGGGAACTGGGGGTGAACAGGTTATATTGCAAGCATGTAATTTCTTAGCAGGGGGGGGGGGGGGGGGGGCAGGTAATATCAGGGGGGCAAGGAAAATAGCAAGCAGGCAACTTTGAATGTTATCAGCACTGGTTTGGAGATTTCAATGCTACAACTTAGCTCGATTACTGAATCAATCTTTTTAAATTGGGGATTTGGCAGAGTGGTTTTGTCTGTGGCTTCTCTGCTAGGTGACTGGGAACTGTACGTTGTGAGTTTGAATCTGATTGAAACCACCATATTTGTTAGTGCGTTCAGCTCCATGCATAACTTGGAAGAAAGCTTACCTGACAGCAATGCCAGAATGGGATTCAGTTGTTTGTGGGGGTTGCTGGAGGGGGGGGGATGAAACATGTGGTAGAGGGAGGTGTATGAGAGAGGGTTGGAGTAAGTTTTCTGAATTAATGCAAAGAGGAAGCTTTGGGCAAGGAGGGTAGTCCCATTCAGCTATCACTTAACATTTTAATTTTGTTATGAATTGTATATTTATAATATCTACCTGTACATAACTACGCAAGAACAATATTATGATTACAGTATCCCCACATTGCCTTGTACGAAACATACAGGGGTAGTTGTTTACCTGAAATTCTTATCAAAAATTATGTTTAAAGTACTTGAATTGGTTTAATGTAGTGAAGAATTTACTTCACCAAAAATGACCTTATCAACAAAGTACTGTTTACGTTTTGCTTTGTTTTGAGAATTACTGTTGTGACCCTGAGACAGATGACAATTAAAAACTATAAATCTGTGAACTCTCGAGGAGCTATGACGTCAAAATGCGTCATATCTAAGTTTCACAGATGCTTAGGAAATCCCGGTCAGTTGAAGAGGTCATAACAATCACTGTTAAAAAGCCTGTGGGTACTCCAAGGTTTTTATTTTGGTTCTGAGTATGCTAAAGTTGAAGGCTTTTCAAAGCTGATAAGGGAATTAAGGTAACAAATACACAAATTATGTAAATATTGTAAATCAAATCTTACATGTACAGTCAGAATCTTTCTTCCCTATTTTACATATTTTAATCTAGAAATAACATGGTTCTGACAATTTATTTTCATAATGGTATTGTAAAATATGGAGCTATACATGGTAGTTATATTTTTACATACATTGTAGACATGCTCCAAGTCTGCAGGCATGTAAATATCAAAACAGAATAAATTGAAGGCTAAACTTCAGCAGACTGTCACACTTGTGGCAGGGTGTTGTGTAGATTGGAGGGAGAACACCATGGCTCAGCCAGTAACTGCTACCAGGAAAAGACATTCTACAAGGGCTAGTCTGATTTTTACCAAAATTTGGTGCATTTAAAAAAAAAAATCTCTTCTTGGTTATATCTTATAATATGTTAGTGCCGTGCTTGGACCATAGTTAATCAAGCAAATCTGTTATGACTGCAAACTGCGTGTTGTGACTGGATATGTGTACAAGTAGATAGCTAGGGGCATAGTACCGGTACTACCATAGAGATACTGTATCCCACCATTGACAACGATTTGTATCTTCAGAGATTGGTGAATACGTTGCAACTGGCATGTTTCGGATTCACTGAGAAACTCTTGAGACATGTCTTTCTATGAATTCTGAACAGGTTTTTATCATTTTGTAATTTTAAATTGTTTGGAAAATCATGTTTGATTGACAGATGTGTAACAATTTTTTTTTAATTTGCAAACTATTGTATAGCTAGCTAAACAATAATTCATAGGAAAGGGCAACTGGTAACATCTGGTTCAGCGAACAATTTTCAGAGGAAACTTAATTAAGGTAGTACGTGCCTTGAAAGACATATAAAAACTTTTGCCTAAACTTTCCTCAATCAAACTTTCAACCATTCTCTTTCAAAATCAAAAATGGAAATCTGGGAGTACCTTTCAAAGTTTGCTACAAGAGAAACAAATTGCCTAACTTTTACCGATATCTGCAATAAAAAATGGCCGCCATCCCTGTTTTAACTCTATGACAAAACTGCCGGAGAATACCACACAATGAATATTTGTAAAATAATTTAATATCAGGCAAATCAAGTTTTCATTCAATTTCCTATTAGCAAAATTTGGGAAGGTTTGGATGGTAGAATTTTGTTATCATCAAGAATTTTGCAAGCTTGTCCTAAAATTTTTCAAGCATTTGCCTTTTGAGAACTTTTTTAAACTTTTGTACAGTGGCTATTTGAACAGATTTTACCAAAACTGTACCTAAACTTGCATTACTGTCAGCTAACTTTCCACTTTTGGAACTTTAAATTCAATTGGAAATATTCACTGTTGAGATAGCCTAACTGAACCACTTGCATGCTCTGAAGATTGCACCTTTCGGTCTATTGTGGAACAGTGTTTATCTAGAAGTACTGAGACCAACCAAGTAGATGGTCAACAATACTTTACTTGAATGTAAAGTGACTAAATCATAGTGTGACAACTTTTAAGGGGCTAGTAGTTGCAACTTAAAATGATTTTTTTCACAATTTTTGCTTTATAAGTCAGTTGCAAGTTCTTGTTCTATTGCCCAAAACATGTTGAAGCACCGACATTATAGCTTGCTAACACAGTATCTATACTACATACATGTAAAATGCACTGTTATTGTTTACATTTGAATTCTAGTCCGGACCAGAATTACTTGTCAATAATAACAATGCTGTTTACACATGTACAGGCTGAGTTGACATGCTGAATACTTTGTATATCAACATGCCTTGGGGAGGTAATTAAGAAACTGAAGTTGACATAAAAAACAAAAATATTGAAAAAAATAATAAATAACAATAAATAATTACAGCTAATGGCCCTTTAAGCTGTCATTGAGTTAGAAAAACATGGTTGATCGATGTACACATATGACTTGCATGCACATTAACATGATAAAACTGATTGTATCACGTGATTGGGTCATGTGATCAGGACATGTGATTGCTGGTACACATTACAAGACACCTATGTACATTTGTACTGACAGTCAAGATTGGAAATGCCATACTATATTTAGAGTATTATCGCATTTACACACAGTAACAGATAGACTAGCCCAGGTCACTGGGCTTTTCCTTGTATCAGTTGCTGGCTGCCTCGTTCACCCCATAATCTACACAACAGCCTACAACTAACATGGCAGTCTGCTGAAGTTTATTTCTTCAATTTTCTCTGTTTTGATATTTACAGACTTAGCAAGTAACAGATTCAATACAGGGTTATACCTATCTATCAGTACATATTTATCAAATTGTCGATCTCTATCAACCCTGAGTACCGGCAAAAAAACCAGCAGGCATAATTCTGGAAAAACCATGACAATGACTGTTGCTGCATGGTAATTCCAAACAGGAATTGAAAGTTATTCTGTTTGCAGTGTACAAACAGAACACCACAGAATACTACATGATGTAATGAAATGGGAAAATCAAAACTGGAAAGTCTGGTATCATTGTAATATTGATGACAGAGTCTGATATTCCCAGTGGGAACCAATTAAATATTACATAGAGGCTTGATTTTATCACTACATGTACATACATTTGCATAAGTGAATATGGACATGTATATGCAAACTAATATATATAAATAAAATAAATGCAGTACCAAATTAACTTATAAATACAACGGATACCTGTATATATATATATATATATACATATATATATATGTATATATATATATATATATATACACACACATTGTATATATATATATATATATATATATATATATATATATATATATATGTATGTATGTATATATAAAAATCATTGTGGATAATTCATTGAATATATTAATACAAAATAACAATACATAAATAAATGTCATAATATTGAATATTGTACATCTAGGTACATACCGGTACATAATGAATGAATGGATAAATTGAGAAAATCATTGAATAAATTAATAAATAAATAACAAATATGTGATTGATTGGAATATCACTTAAAATAACAGTGATTGATTAGGCTGAAATCTGTGCAAATCATGTGATTTCTAATCAACCCAAATCAGCATATGGTGACCCTCTCACGTTTCTGCTGGTAGAGAGATTGTGAAAACAAATTAAACCAGTAACACAGTTGGTAAAGTTTATCATTTTCTTGTTTATACTAGTTGATATTGATAAAGCACTTAAGATAGAACGCACCTCGGGGACAGATATTCAGACTCTCAAACTTTTTCAAAATTCTTTTGGCCTACCACTTGTTGGAGCTTATTTTGAAGCTTATGGAGTAAATAAGTTTTCACAGCTTGGTTTTGTGAAAATCAGGAATCCGTTTTTTTTTCATCGAGATAAAACAAGGATATGGTGGCCACTGTGAATTTCAAATACTGGTAAATATTGGGTAATTTATTTTCCTTGTACCAAATTTTGTATGGTGACTCCCAACTTTATTCTTGATTTTGAAAGAGAATTGTTCAAACTTTACTTGATGACAGTTTGAGCAAAAGTTTAAGTCTTTCATTTTCGAAGCTTGTACATGTATAAAAAATATGATAACAAACTGAAAGACAGTTATATTGAAATATTTATGAGATCAAATATTTCTAGCTCAAAGCCAAAATTGTCATGAAAAATGTTCAACAAAAACATCTGTACCAGTACCAGTATATAGACAATGTAGAGGTTAACCAAAAGGGAAAATCTTTAAAAAGCAACATTTACTGTACACAGAGTGCAAGTGGGGTGAAAATACGCATCTCCTGACCCTTAACACCCTATTTCAAAATGGAATGGTCAAACTTTTTGGTTGAAACAAAAACAGGATTCACCCAAATTTTGGCATCATAGGGAATAATTATGGTATGAAAGGGATCTGTGTTAGAACATCATAATATAAAATGGGCGTCAAACTGCCCAATGGTTAACCAATATTTTATCTTGTCACAAAGGTTCATTGTATTTTTTGCAGGCTTTTAACTGACGGTGCCTTGGTAAGACACCTGAATGGCCGCTATTATTTCCAGCCTGGACAATTTAGTTGTTCTCTCTCCACGAATGGTAAAGGGGAAAGACCTTGAGTCTGGCCAATCATTCTAGTGAAGGTCATTGTCAGATGAACAGATTTGTGTACTCAGCTCCTGTAAATACATGTAGCCATCCAACAGAGGATAAGGACAAATACCCATACTGGTACCATTAGGTCAAAACCAGGAACATCAAACTGGTCTGTTGTGGGAGGTCGAATTATGTTTGATTATATAAAAATGATCATTTTTCTCAAAATTTTCAATAAAAGGAGGTATAAATATTTTAATTTGCAGTGAAACAAACACTTTTGACAAAAAATTCACAAGCTAGCGAAGTGGCCCTTGCAATATACATGTATAATCTTATGCTAACCCTTACACAGTACAGTACCATTTGAGAGCTGTTATTTTTCCCACCAAATTTTGGTACAACATTTTACCATAAGTTTTAGAATTTTTCAGTATTTTTTTGATAATTTTGTACCAAATGGGCAACACATTTCATTGGCTACAATTTTTTAGCAAAATTTTGGCAAAAATAAAAAAAAATTGACGGGTATATCTTATAAAGGCAAAAAAATTGACTTTGGTGCTCAAAGGGTTAAGTTCTCTGATTGTCAACCACTGTAACTGTGCTACCGGTACATATGCTGGGTCTCAAACTCACTATCCTTTGACAGTGAGTCCAGTTGAGTTACCCTATAGCCGTATCTCTGGCACAGCTGGCAGACTGGGAATATAAAATTTCACACCCACAAAAGCATTAATTCCAGAGTAATTTGTAGCTGAGATGGAGATGTTGACAAACCATTTCATGTACAATTGAAGTCTGACCATTGACAAAGAAACCGTGGCCTTGTTTTTCATTCAACTATGTTGTCCAAAGAGACGCTTGTAAAATAAACCCCATCTTCTTTTACTATAAAATGCTTGGTGTGGGACTCACACAGACTGACTAAATTTGCAAACAACGGGAAAGAAATCAAAAGATACCCAATCAAATAGCTTGTTCTAAACAGGCAAAAGTGGTCATTTAGTTAACTCAATGCTGATTGGTAAGTTTGGATTATGCACCTTATGAATAATTCATATTGAAATGCACAAGTACTGCCTATGGTTGAACTATCATCTTGTTTGCCTCACAAGGGACAAGCCACTGATATACAGTGGGGAGGGCTTTGTAAAAACATTTCCATGGACAACTTTCAAGCATTGATTCATCATACTGTGGTGATATTCTAACTCAACGAGTATGTAGGTGTACTTTTTGGCATTGCATAAGAGTTCATATACCGGTATATAAATAAAATCTAATTTATTCTGGAAATGATTTCAATGCAGTTATTGAATTACTATGCAATATTAGAAGTAAATTATATGAATGTTCATTAAAAATGCCATAAGAAATGATACTATAATTCAATGCTAATCTTGTTTTAAAATAAAATGACAAAAATGGTCATCCCTAAGAACCAACATAATGGAATGTTCAGTAAACCAACACATGAATGTTATCGAAATGGGAGATCGAAAAACATTTCTTGATAAAAACATGACAAAAATTTCGGAAGCAAAATCATTAGAAAAGAAAATCATACCGGTACATACTTGTCAAAAACTTGAAGATAAATGAATCCAGACAAATCTAAAACTTTCAACTGTTTTTTTTTTTTTTTTTTTGTCTTGTTTTTTTTTATTTTTTTTGCACAAAGCAGAGAACTCTGTTTGTCATACTTTTATGTTTTGGTAGACTAGATAAGACAGTAAATACAGACTTGCTGTACTAGTAGACATGCATTCAAATGTGAACAGGTTAAATCAACTTAACTGTTTACTTGAAATTACTTTTAGGATACTACATGTACATACTGACATTTCCAGTACATTTTTTTGTCTTCTTCCAGAGTGTCAGTGTGTGTCCCACTTTCCCAAATACCAGGTTTTATTGGCTGCATGCCTTTTTTTTCCTTATTGTTCGGCTTGTCAAGTTCACTGACTCACCTTTTTGCACATGGTTTTAATTCTCATTCCTAATGTCCATTCAGGCATTTAATACATACTCGTAAAAAAGAAGTTCGACCTAACAAACGGGTCAAAAACAAAATTTCTAGATCTATGTATACTAGGAAATTTCAAAGCCTGTTGGCATTAAATTATCACAAGGTAAGGTATCAGAAGTTGGTAGATAAATACGATATCTCTCTTCCACAAATGATCGCTGATGGCGTCAGTGACTTTGGGTCTTAGTTGGTGACCACTACCTATTTGACTTACAGATTGATAAATGGCGGTGCCACAATTGTGGGACAGGATGCACTTAGTATTTTCGAAACACCTGACATCACTTCTTGGTCTTTTTGCCAGAGGTCCATATATCTTTCTTTCATGAATTGGACTTTGTTAATTGCACCATTGCTTTGCTGTCTGTTCTGTGTGCTGCCTGTTCTGTGTCTACGGTTATAACAATTGATTATGCAAATTATGAATTTTGACCTGGTGTTTAATATCGGATTATGGATGGGTATGATTGTGATTATTTTCATAGAATAATTTCATTCTATGGTTATTGTGTAAATGCTAATGTAAGTGTTTGAGCTTGTACAGTGCAAGCATATTTTTATAGACATTGAGACAGCAAAACTGTTTGTCATTTACATAACCTTGTCACCACCGTGGCTTAGCCCAATGATTGTAGACCTTTTGAGAGGGAATTGGGGTGAATGGGTAAAAAGTGCCAAGATTTTTATATTTCCATCACTTTCTCAAGTTCCAATTTTTTGGACCAAAAGTATGGGATGCGAAGAAACAAAAATGAAAATTGAATTGAGCTGACTGCAAATGTAAGTTTGTATCTAAATAAAAGCAATGCATGCTCTATACAGGCAGTTATCAATGGAAATTCCGTTGAAGATTGCCTATTTTTACACCCGTATTTATTACAGCATCTTGTGGGGTTAAGGAATCCATTGGGCGCTAAAGTCAATTTTCGATGCCGACATAAGATATACCTCAGTCAATTTATTTCAGGTTTTTGCCAAAATTATGATAATAGCCAATGGAATGTACGGGCCATTTGATCTAAAATTATCAAAAAAATTACAGAAAAATTTATAAAATGTTGTACTAAAATTTCGGTGGGAAAATTACAGCACTGAAAGGGTTAATCAGAATATTGTTGGTATGAAAAGGATTTTTCCTTAATTTCTTTGTGATAAATTTGTCAAAATTTTCAGAGAAATATGGGGTTTTTTTTGTAATACATGTAATTATAGAACTCTAATGTCACAATGAATCAGCGCAATTGTTGGGAAAATTTCCCCTGTGCTAGGTCACTTATCTCACTGCAAAGGGTACATGCATATATGTGTCGGTGCAAACATGCACTTTGACATGTCCCTCTTGTAAAGGGTATGGCCCTTCACTGCACATGAAGTCGTAAATAAAAATTACCTTCACAATGCTGTCTTATGGACCAAAACTTAAACAAGTGTTTGAATTCTGAATCTCAGAAAAAAACGATCATTTATTCTACCAGAGGTATCAAGTAGCTTGTACGACCACATCTTAAAATGCAAAGCACAGTTGTATGACCTACTGATATAATGTGATATAAAGAATGCAGAGAAGGTAGACTATTCACAGGGGATTCATAAATTACAACACCATTCAGCTGTTTACACTACCAGTGGGTGAATTATTGGCCTTACCAATATGTTTCATGTACAAACCAAGATATGATTTCTAGACACCATGAAAAATAATCATATCGTCTATACCTGCATAGCTATAACTTTGAATTTTGATAGGTGAGGTAGAATTACAAGTAATGAAAAGAATACGATAACAGTTGACTTGTTACATGCAGGTGTCAGAGATTCCATAAAATTTACTGCTCAGGGTACCAAAATACCAGTATCAGTCATATCATAGTACATGAAACCATGCTGCAGGCATTGAGATTATGTTGTACCGTTGTAAAAACATTCCTTGGTCTGTTTAGAGCCGGTAGTATTAATCCTTTGAGTGCTGTAATTTTTCCCACCAAAATTTCAGTGCACCATTTTAGCAATTTTTATGAATTTTTCTGTAATTTTTGTGGTTATTTTGGACCAAATGGACATCACATTTCATGGACTACAGGTTTCATCAAAATTTTGGCAAAAATCTGACAAAGTTTGACTGGGGTACATTTTATAAAGGCCACAAAAGTTGACTTTAGCACTCAAAGGGTTAAAGGTTCAGAGGTCAAAGCCACAGTAATTAGGGTGTCTGACCTCCAACCACTACATATTACCACTTATGGGGACTAATTTTATAGCTAATTGAGTACCAATTAATTTTTTGAATGTCAAAAATTTTATTTTTTCTCCATAGAGTTAACACAGGGATGGTGGCCATTTTGAATGTCAAGATTCGGTAAATATTGGGTAGTGCTGACCCCATATTTATTGATTTCAAATGAGAATTGTTTAATGCTTCCCTGAGGAAATTTCGGGCAAAAGTTTAAATCTTACAATTTCAAGCTGCAAATTATTGGGGCTAAAATTGAATCAATTTTGCAGCGGGGTGCTCAACAAAAACATTTGATTATAAACTCACATACTCTGGTGTCATTCTCAGACCCTGAATATTGGTAATCTATTCAAAATTTGACTGTGACAACTGAAAATATGCTTTATGACTACATTACAAATAAATGAAACTTGGAGGCCACTAACAACATAAATAAAAGGTGGAAGACCCCAAGTAATAAAAGAAAAAATTAAAGTACACAAAAACAAGAGATAAATATTTACAGAGACTGGGTATTGTTTTTGTGGGATGAGTGTATGTTTTCAAATCAGTGCTGCCAACTGTGTGAAAGATCAGGGCAAAATGCAAAAACAGGAGTGAAGGTCAAATATCTCCCGCGCAGTAGTCTTTAACCACAACTGTATTGTTATTATTTTGGCCTGGACTGATACACTTCCTGAAAAAAAGGGCCATTTGCAGGGCTCGAAATTAACTTTTTTCCCTGGTAGTCCCATTGGGCTACCATTTTCTGAAGTTGGTAGCCCGGTGACAATGTCTGGTAGCCCATGCATGAATGAAGAATTTTTTTGTAAAGGATATTTTTATTTATATCTAGACAATGAAAGATTTATTTTTCATGATTCTATCCAGGAAGTGAATTTTCTAGTCATTTGACATCAATACTCGCAGATCATAGCCTTAGGAGAACGGTTTATAGCATGTGTAGTGGACAACGGTGACGCCTCAAAGTTTGACGACCTATTCACACATACGCAGAGCTTATGGGCAAATTTTGATGTTCGCATGGCAACAGCTTTTCACTCAACACATGTACACATAACATGGCTAAAATAGACCTGCTGTTAATTTCAGGATGACAACTTGGTAGAGTCATGTTCCCAATACTTTCGTGGCAATTTTGACTATATTTCTCCACCATAGTACACTATCATGGCATGATCTCGTACACTTCGGAAAGCGTAATTTGTGGATGGCCTGACAGCTTTTTCTTTGCAGTTTGAATAATTTTGTATTTAATTGTGATTGATACATTGTGATTAAATAACTATAAAAATAAATTTTCTTTGGCCATCGTTTCCCGAGCCTGTCATCCAAGTACATCAGTTAACATAATGACATTTAATTGAAAGTTTGTCTTAACAAATTCGAATGCATATCGCCTTTTAATTTTCATAACTGGGTTGACTGTATGAGCGTCGGTCATCTCACAGCGACCAACATCATGTCGCTCACTAGGTAATTTCATGTCCCAGGCTTTGGTAGTCCGTGTGGGCTACCATTTCATGGGTTTTGGTAGCCCAAGGGAAAAGTTGGTAGTCACTGGACGCGGGACTACCGCTAATTTCGAGCCCTGCATTTATATTCTATGTATCTTTTATGGGGCTGTTTTACTGTCAACAAAATTACTAGTAATACTGGTAAAACATGCACATAGGGAATACATGGGGATAATGAGATGCGTTACCAGAAGGTGATTATAAAGCAATGTGTCCTTGCTTTACATTGTGTATTGCAGTTGTAAACCAAATAGTGGGAAACTGTACAGTCTAGTCTGGCCTTGTGTTGATTATTTGTACGCTATGTTTATCGGTAGAGTCTAATTGCCATTTCTACTGGGAGGAGAAATATGACAAAATAAAATTGAAAAATATTTTTTTTCAGTCTTTGAATTTGTACAAATAACCTTTTAGAGTATATCAAAGGCTAACAATGCTGGGGGTAAAATGAAGTTAATGCTTTGGAGATTGTTGAACTTGCTTACAAGCAGATGATATACACAAAATTATATTATATAAAATGATATTTTTGACCAGTTCATTAGTTGCTGACATCCATTGCATTGCAGTCACCCTCAAACTCAGCATTTTATGTGTCAAGTATTACATTTGAAATTGAAAATGGTGGGATTAAATCAAATCAGATGACAGAGACTGGGGTGGAGAGACAGGTCTTCATTTCATAGTACAGTGATTTCCGCCCTACAGGCATTTGGTTTGTGCCAGAAAAAGGTACGCAGTGTCATGTATTCACGTGCTTTACAGAATCATTAACCAGAAATAACAGTATTTTACAATGTAGTAAAATTCTGAACAGTCACTGATGAGTGCTCTCAGGGCAATAATTTTTTCTAATGGACTTTTTCCACCTACAACGTTTATACAACTCCGTCTAGTACTAAGCAAATGTTTTTGTTTTTAGTAGTTTTAAGCAATACATGTACATGATACTTATGCATGATCGATGATACTTTCCCATTTGTTAAAGCACACCAAAGACAAATATTGCACTCGTACAATTTTATAATACTACTGATTCAAGAGAATTGACAAGTATACCAATTCATCTTCACAGAGCTGTCACTTTGGTACAAAGCAATTTTTCTTTACAAGCATTGTGTGACAACTTCAGTAACAGGAAACATTCAAAGAAAAATGCTTGAATATTATTACCAAGAACTTCTTGGAATACCGGTAGTGTAGTTTTGAAACTTCAATATATATAATTACTGCATCGTGGAGAAAACAAGAGCTTCAAAAAGACAAGACGTTTTAACCAGTGCCTGTTTTGTTGTCATGGAAACCACAAGGCTTACAATGTGTATCCACTCTGAATAATATGAAATTGTTCTTCATAGTAGGTGTTTTTTGTTTTTCTCGTCCAAAAAAAATTCACCTAACTTATAGCCTCGTTGCCAACAAATATAATTTATGGAGCAAGATTAAGAATTGTTTTAACCAAGAGGGACCGTGTTTTAACCAATTGAACTTGCTCACTTCGGGCTTCCTGTCACCATCCATAGTTCCAAACAAAATAATGCAATATACCAGTCGCCTCTATGTAAATATTACATTTTCGGCTAAGACACTTAAAATTAAATGACGGGTCTCTTAACTTTATATAACGAAACTGCATGTGTGTATGACACGTCCGCTGTCTGAGCGAGGAAGTACCGGCTATTTTAGTACATGTACGTTGAATATGTTGTATGACACGGTCGGCTCAATTCCAGCACTGTGCACTGTTTGAACAATAGCACTGTAATTTTAGAGTTCGTGTTTTAAGAACCATTGTGTTGTGCAACCAATGGTATACGCTCTAAATTATTTTTCTCACAAAATATAGGAAAAAATAAGCAATACGAGCAGGGGTGTTACGAACGAGACCCACCTTGGGAGCCAAGTACAACAACTTTAGCTTCAATAGATCGCATGTTGTAGTTGTCGACACTGCATAGCTTGCGGACTGTTTGACTTGAGTAACTGACAGACCCGTCGGTGTACTGGCTTTCACTGGTCAAGATAGGTAGGCGTTGTCCATGCTTGCCGACATCTGTACCTGCGATTGCACCGCGACAGCTTCAACAGGCGGCCGCTGTGTGGGCAACTTTCAGCCTTCTACAGCTGACCCAGCCGGAGTTGAAGGTAATACCACAGGCAAAAAGTCTGAGTTTCGAAGGATTTACGTCAGAAATGGTGATCGACGGCTAGTGTACGGATTGTGGCGTGGAATCACATAAAGGTGCCATTCATTGCCGATTGTAATGCGAGATCTGACGGACAAACAAGGCGAAACAAGTCCTAAAACACTTCCAACAACGCATCTACTGTCTTCGAGCACTTCACCTCTGTGACCTTTGACCCCCCGATTCAGTCCGGAGCACAGTATTAGCAAAACAAAATTCCCTCGCACTATTTCTAAAATTCCGAATAAATACGATAGAGTGCATTCTAGTCCCTATATATTTCATTGCTTTCATTTCTTTTTGCAAATTTGTACATAACATAGTGCTTCTTGTCTCAATTTTCTTCAGACGAACAAGAGATTGGAAAGGCATTCATATCATCAGCATTGTGCTGTCGACAACATGTCGGACGAGGTCGCGAAAGCGCAGGCCGCCGCTCCCGGTGGAGACACGATCTTCGGAAAAATATTAAGGAAGGAGATTCCGTGCAATTTCATCTATGAAGATGAACAGGTACTTAGTTTTCAACAGTTTCGATTGCATTTTAATACCAGTTGTGTCCCAATCTCTGCACAACACACTCGGTATCCAGCTTCGGTTGCAGATACAACGTGGTCACGGTGACCCCCTGCCTTCCCCCCCCCCCCCCCCCCCCCTTTTCAGGTTCACCGACCTCAGCACCACTTACAGTTAACTTAGAAGCAAGCCTGGGAAGCATCATCACGGGATACGGAAATGAATGTCGCACGGTCAAAGGGAATTTTAATGTCGTCATTGGTAAATGACGATGCGCGTCAGTTTCGTTTTCATTTTCATAACATGGGAGTCTATGCTATTAAATCCACTCATCGCTCAAGTAAGGTGTAAATCAGGTTTGTGTAACCAGCACCGACACACAGTACTCTGGACTTTCCTGAACGTAAAATCACTTTTTCATGCTTCAAAATTAGGTATATGTTACCCGAAGTCTCCATATCATTGTCCCTGTGTCAAGGTCCAAAGTTGAACCAAGGAGGTTATTGGTTAAAAAAAGACTTTGCCTCCGAGTCCATGGTTTAACAAAAATATTGCGCAGAACACATGACGTGTAAAATCAAATAAAACATGTCAAACTCAATGACAGTTTGATCATCCATCATTCATATTGCAATTGCACTCTTCAAGAAAAAGATCAGATTCTAAATGCGGATGTTCATTTATAGTAGCTGTTTGTTTTCTTCCTTGAAATTTGAGTTTCTTACTTTTCGACATGTCATGACTTCAAAAGAGAATTTCCACAACATTGGTAAAAATGTATGAATATCTGTGTACACTATTGTAAATGAATTTAGTGCATGTGTACATATCTGGCACCTGTACGACTAAAACTTTCGTTATTATTTTTCATGACATTAGATCATTGCATTCACCATATAGATCTAGTCTTTTGACAAACAGATTATAATTCTTGACAATGATTGGTAAAGCGTAGTTTAAATATTGGTTTTAAGCAGAAATCTTACAGAAGTTCGCACCTCAAAAATGAAAGATTCAAACATTTGCTCAAACTTTCTTGAGGAAACTTTGACCCATTCTCTTTCAAAATCAAGAATATAAACTGGAAGTCAACATGCAAATTTGTACCAGAGAAACAAATAACCCAATATTTAAGCAATAGTGTACCCCCTCCTGACCCATAATGGACAAGAGCAAATTTTGCATGACATATAAATATATGAGAGGCAGCCAAGTACTTATGGAGTGCAAAGTTAGTTTGAGTATGGTATGGTCCAGGAGGGTGTACATTGCTATTTTTTCATAGTTTTGGCAATGCTAGTGACTTTGTAGATGTAGAAAACATCTTTGGCCACAATACTGGATAATCAGATACATTATCAGTAATAGTCTTGGGGATGACGCCACAATTTTCACTGGTATTAAAAGCTGTGACAAAATTACCTATATTTGACACTCCAAGTGGCAACCATGGCTGTTTTATCTCTATGGGGGGTTGGGAGGTTAAGTTCCCTATTCTCACAAACCTAAGTGTAAGGCAGTGATAACTTTATTTACTCCATAAGCTTCACAATGAGCCCCCATAAGTGGTAAGCCAAAAGAATATTACAAAAGTTTTAAGAGAGTCCTAATATCTGTCCCCAAGGCACATTCTACCTTGAACTGATTTAGGGAAACCTGAATCCAGACTGTTCAAAACAAGTTCATACATGGCTGAATCATGTTCCAGCACTTCATGACCTCTAACTTGACACTACATGTAGGGTCGGAGGTCCACACATGGCTGAATTGTGTACCAGCGCTCCATGACCTCTGACCCAACACTACATGTAGGGTCGGAGGTCCACCCACAGCTGAAAAAACAGCTGAATCTTTCAGTGTATACAAAACTGAAATGATTAAGAAATAATGTACCCGCACGCAAACATACCATTAGTTATACAACTTACCTGATCAATTATCATGCCTATTTGCATAAAAACTTTATATCTCCACCCACTCTATACAGAATACTAATCTATAATTGGTCCAGCTGTAGTCATGTGATCAGATACTTGTACAATGATTGGCCAATAATTTATTTCTGCTTGTAGGTGGTAGCCTTCCATGATGTCAATCCACAAGCGCCGACTCATTTCCTGGTGATTCCCAGGAAAACACTTGATATGTTGTCCAATGTAAAACAGGAAGATGAACAGGTAAGTGTGAGTGCTTGAAGCATAATATGACCTGCTAGCTCATTTAGGTAGTTTGTACCTCAAAATTGAAAGACTTGAACTTTTCCTCAAACTTTCCGTCAGGAAACTTTAAGTCATTCCATTTCAAAATCATGATTAAACATCAGGGGTGGCCCTGCACGTGCAAACTTTTGAACTAGCAAGACAAATCAACATTTACCTACCCTAGAAATTCAAAATGGCCGACACTCCTATGTAAACTCTGTAGGAAACATTAATTTTCAATTTCAACAAAATTTAGCTGGGTAAAAATTTATTTATTCACTGAACTTTAAAATGAGCCCACACAAGTGATAACCAATTAAGTATTGTAAAAGTTTGAGAGTTCAAAATTCTGTGCTTTAGGTGCGTTCTACGGTACCTTAACCCTTTCACCACCATGGTTTGTCCCAAATCCATTGTTTTCTATGGTAAAGTTGGACCTGTACACAAGGAACTGGGGGTCAAAGGGTTAAGGCATACTCAATAAGATGAACCACTCATAAAAAAAAGAAAGTTGTGTGTGGACATTCGACAACCTGATAAAACCTTTATTGCTTATGAAATTCTGATGTCACTCAATACAATTCACCAGCAGAACAGCATAAATAGCTTTTCATCTTTAAACAAATCTTTAAATAGTGTAACTTTAATCTCACTAGAATTTCACAGGTTTTATGTTTATCGTTTTTTTGCAGTTGCTTGGCCATATGCTATTTGTAGCAAACAAAGTAGCCACTGATCTGGGACTGAAAAATGGCTACCGTGTCGTCATCAACAATGGTCCTGATGGAGCTCAGTCTGTGTTTCATCTACATGTACATGTCATGGGAGGGCGCCAGATGACCTGGCCACCAGGCTAAAATGATTGTATCCCCAGAACTTCATGTCTCTCTACCGTGGGTGGCAAATTACTGAAATACCGCCTTCCACGTAGCAGATAACTTCTTTCAATAACAATTTTAATGTCATAATTAAATAACGCAGTCAATTCTCAATACGGTTCATCATTTGTTATTTTATCTCTTTGCTTTAAACCTAAATTCATGAAATTCTAGCTTTTTGTCTCCTTGCTATCATTAGAAGATTAGCCAGTTTCACCTTTAGTTTCTCTTTCAGAGGCCCAATTTTAACATCTAAATTAATAAGGTTGTACCAAACTATGCCTTACAAAGGGTTAACCATCTTGAAAAGGGTAAATTTTTGTCAATACCTTACAATTGTGTATAGGTAGGAAACTGAGAAATGAGGTGATAAGTTGAAGTTAGAGCGCCACCTACAGGGGAGATAAGAAAGGTCTGTTCATTCAAATATCAGCTGAAGTTTGAAGGTCAACACCGTAATATAAGGAAAGAACACTGTTACAAATACCATTTCTTGTTTTTTAACTCAAATCTTTCTGATATAGTTTAATCAATTTGAATATTGTTCAAGTTGTAACTATGCAATCAAAAAACTGGATACAATTATGTCAAGATGATGTCATATCTGTACTTTGAAAATGCAGGCTTAACAAACACAAAACATATTCAATAACATGACATCTTGCCACTTCAGTAATTCTAATCAGAAATTCAAAATCATCAAGAGGAGAGCAGACATTTAGTTTTATTTGATAAGGCCAAAGTAAGTAAATTCTTTGTTTTGCGTCCGCGCGCGCCTAGGTTTTTGGAGATTTTTTGGAAAAAAAACACAAACTTTCCTTTCAAAATTTCGCCGTTGATGGCGCTATTTTGTCGCAAAAACAAGTTGTGGTTTTTAGCTTTGCGACGAAACACTCCTTTACGTCAGTCACATTTCACTAATGGGCCATGTGGTGACGTAAAACAGTACTCTCTACACATTTACACCTGTTGATACTTAACCTAAGCCTCACGCCGGGGCCTCACCTTCTCGCTGTCTGTTGTGGCTTTGCCTGTTGTGGCTTTGTCGTCAGGATAAAAAATGGATGAAAGCAGGGAAATAATGGAAGTTAAAAACAGGAAACCTTTGCACGGCAACTTGAAGGCATGGCCATTGCGAGCAATCGGCACTTGAACAGAGAGAGATTCAGTCGGCCGATTGGACTTGGGTACCACGATTCAGAGAGTATGGTAGACGGAAAAATCGGAAAGCGTTGAGGCCCATTCTAGTTAAATTGGATTTAGGTTTGCCAAAATTTGGTTAATCGTCCATTTTAACTTGAAACAAAGACTGAATCAGTGATCAGTCCTGTAAACGAAAGGCCTTTTCGTACTTTTTTATTCAGTTTAGGTATGGGAAAGTATATTAGAATCCCTTTGTGAAAGTTCAAACTTGTAGTAGTCGGTCGTAGCTGCTCTTGAAGGAGTCACACTTTCTGCATTAATGACATCGGCTGGTAATTTATTCCAGGTGTCCACAACTCTTGCTGAAAAAATACTTTCTTGTGTTGAGTCGAACGGTTAGTTTATGAAGTTTGGAACAGTATCCTCAAGTTCTCGAGTCGACTGCTAACTCAAGTGAAAGGTTACAGTGGTCATGGCCTTTGGTAACTAATTCTAGCGTTGAATCATGTCGCCGCGAATTCTTCTTTGTTCAAGTGTTATTATACTATCTTGATAATTGTAGTGTTGGAGTTTAGGTATTATTTGCCGTGCTAAGATTTTATGTCCTTTTGTAGCCATGGTGACTAAGCTTGTACTGCATGCTCGAGTTGTGGTCTAACAAGTTGCTTGTAAAGACGGAGAATGACATTTTTTTTATTAGATCGACAATGATCGTTTGATGAGATCAACATTCTGTTTGCTTTTTTGCAAACTTATCACATTTGCTTGAAGTTTTAAGGTAGAATGAAGTAGATCATTTTCTTCAGTTGTACGTCCCAGTGAAATATTGTTCATTGAGTATTTATTGAAGGGGTTTTGTAGCCAATATGCGTCCGCCAGTGTTCACTCATTTTTTGTAGCTTGTCCAAATCAGCTTGTAGAATTTCAGGATCACTACATTTCGCAAGGGATGATATGTCTTGGTATTGTCGGTAAATTTTTGACTTCAAAACTAATTTCACCGCCAATATGATTGATGTAGATTAGAAAGAGTATTGGTCCAAGAACTGAACCCTTTGGGACACCACTTGTGACATATTCTCCATTCAGATGATGCTCTATTTATGACTACTCGCTGTTTTGTATTTGTCAATCATGCTTTGACCCACTGTAGAATATTTCCATTTATGCCATGATACTTTATCTTTTCAATCAATCTGGGGTGTGGTAGTGCAAGGAATATAGATGTGAAGCTTCCACCTAATTTGGGTCTGATGAGTCTGTGTGTGGAGACTGACAATTGCGAAATGCTTTCTTTTTTTGATGGAAAGGAAAGGTGCTGGTTTACGGATGGTCCCGAGGAAGCTACAGGGAATACTTTTGTCAATTATATCATCAATTTCTTCTTCTCTCTGATGCCCCATCTTTCTAAAATTAAATGCAGAGGCTACAAGTTACCATTTCTGTTTGGTGTTTTCTTTCAAAACAGACACCTTTCAGCAAAACTATGACATTCCATCAGATCATAGGCATCACAAGAAACTTGAAAAAACGTACAAGAACTTGAACACAAAATACAGCTACTGTATACTGTTATGGTGTACCCATTCCTCAAACTGTCCAGATTTAAGGAATGGTATTGACATGTGGAAACATTGAACACACAAGAAAGAAATATAAAACTAATAAGAGAAATAAAAGCACTCCTCGACGAATTACTGTTTATTTTGATCCATTTGTTATGAAAATGCATACAGTAATCATACAGTGTGACACACTGTGACAGGAGTATTCATGTGGTTTGAGAAAAATTGTCCAATAAAGGCAAACAGATTTTGTGTTAAATTTTCTGTGTGTGTTTTTTAGCCGCTTACCCGCGTATCTTTTAGGATTTTGAGTGGACGCAAAACAAAGAATTTACTTACTTTTGATAAACAATAATGTTTTAGCTGATTTGTATGTTTTGTGGATGACATAACTCAGAGTGTGAAGTCATAGCTTGAAAACCTTGCAAAGGTTTAAACTTGAATAAAATTA
This sequence comes from Ptychodera flava, assembly GCF_041260155.1. NCBI lineage: Eukaryota > Metazoa > Hemichordata > Enteropneusta > Ptychoderidae > Ptychodera > Ptychodera flava. The sequence goes on from NW_027248278.1 coordinate 7,424,569, forward strand.
TGCAAATAATATATCTTTTGTCCTGGAAGTGTGTAACAAAATATACTGTTCAATACTTTTACAGCCTGGATACATTTAATTATCAGCATTTTCAGATATTGTTTTGGGAATGGTGCTATTAACATTGATCTGTTCATTTTATGACTGACTGAAATGTGTGTATCTGGATTCTTAATGTTGCACAGGTACTGCATTCGGAAACCTGAATACTGCAAAAACCTAGTGGTAGTGGTACTACTTTCGCAGTGTTGTTTGAGGTAGGGTCGTGTACCGGTACAGTACACTATTAACATGCCCACGAGACAGCCCCTCCCCCCCACCCACATTCTAAGTAGGAAGTTTACTACAACACCTATCTCATTATTGTACCTGAGGCTGTCTTTTGTCCAGTTTAAGTGATGAATGTTCATTGCTTCAATAAAATTTGTATGTGGTGTGTGATAGTGAGCGGACGTCACGAGTGCTTCTGAACTCTACAATGTTTGGTGGGGCACAGTCAGAAAAATGGTGACAACTTATAAAATTTAGCTCGGTTATTGAACCAGTCTCTTTTGAGAGTGGGGATTTGGCGGAGTGGTTCTGTCTGTTGCTTATCTGCTAGGTGACTGGATACGGAAGGTTGTGAGTTCGAACACTGATTCAACTTCCAAAATAATAAAATAAAATTTCTAGAAATTAACCCACACCTGCTTGATCCTACAGATAGCTTTGTAATTTCATATGCAGTTCCCCTGAAGTGTTCATGTCATAATTTTGAATTATTCCAAAGTGTATAGCAAGTCAATATTTTTGAAAATATCTTGGCCATTTGCTTTAAAAATGGTTTTTCTGGGAAATTCCTCATTCAGCTGCTGTGAAATTTGGTTTACATATTGACAGGGTTGATGTGAGCCTTGTGAAATCAATTTATTTGGATTATAAATAAATTATTGAAAATCATAATTTTGAGGAAACACATCCCATAGTTTGGTACAAAATGTTCTCATCAGAAACTGCTTTTCAAATAGCTTTGATACATAGTACAATATGTACTGTAAGTCTGGTCCCCTACCCCATTTCTACTGCTGGCTACGCTGCTGACGAAAATAGGGTCAGGTATTGGTCATTGTAAGCATGGCTGTCATTGGTCAATAGTAGCGAGCGCAATGATTGCATTGAAGATAATTCCAACATGCAGCTACCTTTGAACTTTGATATTGTTTGCCGAACAAAGTACGCTTTGTCAAAATTGAATGAAAAAGACACATCCTTGGTTGTACCCTGGTTATAAGCCAAAGCAATTTGACTGCCTTAAAGTATCCCTAGTAGAAATGGGGCGGGTGACCAGACTACTACTTCAGTCAGAATTTTGACTGAGAACATTCACCTGGCAAGTGTGTGATCATAATCCATAGACAAGATGGTGAAGCATTGTACGTTGAAGTTATTTGCATGGTTGTACTTTAAGTCTCTGACTCTGTTCTTCTAGGTTTGCATTAAGTGGTGAAATAACGATTATTGTTCTTGGTTTAGTCTCAGATTATCCCTCCTTTCTTATGTATGACATTGAATCAAAAATGAGTGATTTTCTGTAACAGTTTGCAGTAGACCAATGCAGACCCATTCATGCTTTAAGGCAGTCAAGCTGCTTTGCCTTAAAACCAGAATACGACGATGAGTGTTTTTCATTCCATTTTGACAAAGCATACGTGGTTCGGCAAACTAACTCAAAAGTTCAAAGGTAGCTGCATGTTCGGAAATATCTTTAATGCAATCACTGTACTTGTTACTATTGACAGCAATGCTTACAATAGCCCATACTGGACCCTATGAACAGTGCAGCCAGCAGTAGAAATGGGGCATGAGACCAGACTATGAGTATGTCCTCATGTATAACCCACATTTCTCAAAATATCTCCAGGGCCTATGTAGGATGCTTCCCTCACATATCACGTGCAACAGATAATAACATTAGGTACATCATCTGTGCGCATTGTAAATACAACTTCCTACCACTAGTGTTTCTGTTTGTTTCCTTGTACCTGTTTACAAGATGGGTTTCTATCATCACTACTGTGCCGTCACAGGATAGACGGAAATGAATCTACCAGGATGACCATTTCCTCAAAGTTGGAGCCGTACATCATTGCTATTTTAATCATGTCATTCAATGATATATATGCAAAGAATCTACACTATTGTTATCTACACGACCTCTGAACATCAAACGTCATCCATTTATTGTGATAACATGTGCCTCTCCCTTTGATAAAGTCACATGACCTACAGAGTCCCTAAGTCACTGCTGAATGTTAAAAGACATATCTCAGGTTCATAATCAAACCGGGTAGTTTCTCTCTTGTCATTGCAAAATACTGCGTTTTCAATGTCATCTTAAGGGGTTTAAATTTCTCAACTAGACTGTACCTGCCCCAGGATAGTATTTAAGAATTCTCCTACTGGTAGACACAATGGCCACATCTCCTGAACGTAAAGTTTTGGAAGAAATCGGCAAAGATTTCTTGTGTTGTACTATTTGTCTAGAGCAGTTCAAGTCTCCTAAAATACTACCGTGTCTGCATACATTCTGTGAGCAGTGTTTATTCACCCTCATTGAGAAGACTGGATGCCTGATCTGTCCGGAATGTCGACAGCTATATCAGCTTCCTGTTGGAGGAGTGCAAGCGATAAAAAGCAACTTCTTTATGAGCAATCTGATTGAGAAATTCAAGTTACGACTGGAGTCTATGCAGGGACCTGAGACCAAGTGTGAAGCTTGTCAAGAATACGCGGCTACTCACAGGTGTGTGGAGTGTAAACAGTATCTTTGTAAAATCTGTACCAAGGCCCACAGAAACATACCACTTACACAAACACATCAACTTATGACATTTGGAGAATATGAAATAGCTAAGTCAACAAGTCCATTGACACTACAAGCAGTTGAGTATTGCAGTGTCCATACAAAGAATGAAATTCAGTTCTACTGTGAAACCTGTCAGGTACCTGTCTGTACAAACTGCACCATACTTAATCACCGCATACCAGAACATGTCCACAGAGACTTGAAAGATGCAGCAGATGAGTATCGTACAGAATTGGAAGTCATGGTTGACAAGTTGAAAGAGAAAGAACAGGAAGCCGAAAAGAACAAAACCCTGGCCAAGCAGATACACAGTGATCTTACAGAGCAGTGCAGTAGAGAAGAAAGGAAGGTGAGAATGAAAGCAGAAGAAATCATCATGAAAATAAAAAGAGAAGAGCAGAGACTGATAAATGAAATGAAAAACAATTACAAGATGGAAATTAAAAGGGCAGCTGTTAATATTGATGATTTTGAGATAAAACATGGTAATATTAAGAGTGCACGCAATTACATAGAAAAGCTGATGCATCATGGGAATGCTGCTCAAATTCTCTCCACAAGTCGTGAGATTGGTAAGTGCATTCAGCAGCTCATTACCATTGAAACCAGACAAATGGCTCCCCGTGAACATGTTATATTCCTACCTAGAACAGAGTTCTACGAGAATGGAATTCTTGGATTGCTGAAATCAGAATATGACCTTGAAATCTCTAAGTGTACAGTTGAAAACATTCCAAGACAACTTCTTAAAGGTGACTCAGCAGACCTACTGATCACAACCAGAGATTCCTCAGGAAAACAAGTCATCCCAATACAACAGGTGAAAGCCAAGGTGCAAAAACCCAATGGATCATGGGAAGTCATTGATGTAACAAATAACAGAGATGGAACACACACAGTCAGAGTAAGGGGACAATTGTTCGGTATATATCAAGTCACCATCGCAATTGGAAATTTGGTAATACCAGGCTGTCCTGTCATCATACCTGTCATCAAAGGACTGGTGAAGACCATTGGCAGTGAAGGTAGTGCACAGGGACAGTTCAACAACCCTTGTGGTGTGGCTATAAACAAAGACAGAGACATCGTCACTGCAGATACTGAAAACAATAGATTGCAGATAACAAATGTTGAGGGCAGAGTTAAGAAAATTTTGAAATTCAAATATTTTCAGAAACCTTTTAGTCCACGTGATATAGCTTTATCAGGTGATAATATTTACTACAGTTTAGATGGCAACAACAAGCAAATTGTTGTCAGTGATGAGAATGGAGGTGTCATAGGACACTTTGGACAAACTGAGTTGAGAGATCCATTAGGTATCGGTATTAATCCTGTAAGTGGCAATGTGTATGTGTCAGATATGGCCCTGCACTGTGTCATTGTATACACCAAACATGGCGAATACCTCAGATCATTTGGCACAAATGGTAAAAATCCAGGAGAGTTCAATACGCCATGGGGTGTAGTCATAGGAAGCACTGGAATGGTGTTTGTAGCAGACTTACTGAATGAGCGTGTCCAGGTATTCAGTTCACAAGACCAGTATTTGTATTCCTTTGAATGTCAGAGAGGGGATGGTGAGACGAGACAACCCAGGGGAATAGCAATTGAAAACGACAAATATGTCTACATTACTGCTTTCGACTGCCTATTGAAATTTGAGAGCAGTGGCAAATTTGTTTGTCGTATTGATAGTGATAGGGATGGGCTGAACTGTCCGACTGGTATTGCACTGACAGATGATGTCCCTTGCAGGGTGGTTGTAGCCGACAGGAAAAACCGGTGCATCAAAGTGTTTGTACAGTGATCATACCAATGAGGTGTGTAATGTGCTGGATATAACTGTGCATATATTTGTGTTGGAAGATAAGACAGTAACTAAAATATATGATTCTAGATAGATTGTATACATGCTGATCAAATCCATGACGAATATACTTAGAATATATTAACTTTTCGATCAGATTCGAACTCACACCGCACGGCACCTGTTAACCAAAAGAAGAGATCTTTATGATATGATAACAGATGGTTCACATTGAACCACTGGAAGGAAATCCCATATCCGACAAATTGAAGTGTTTGTCTTTTTAAGTACGTTTAAGCTCTGTTAATCTCATTCTGAAATGATCATGCACGTCCATCTATGAACAATCTTCAAAATCAAGTTGTTTTTATAGAAAAAAATCAGGATAGTCTAAGCTCAAAGCATATCATTACAATGTCAAATTTTGTTAATAGTGGTAATTTTTCTATTGGAAATCTTTGTCAGAAAAAGTGTATTCTACTCAATGTGTACCGTAGAAGTAACGTTTCATCTTCAAATCAAGACTACCATGCCATCATGTGTTCAGGTTTCTTCATTCTGTACATTTCTCCATGTTTAGGATGAAAATCAGGTCATGTCTCAAAGTTAGTATGTTTGGTGCACGTACAATGTCAATGAATTTCATATTTTTGTGTGGCACTTTAATGTGATAAGATATCCTGTGAAGCTTATGTAAAGCTTTAAAATATTCATGTCCATATTTTGTTGTCCGGGTGCACTGTCACTGTGATTGAAATTATGTTGTATCTCTGTATTGTATATTTTCAAATTCTTCATTGTTGGTGTTATCAAAATCAATTGTAAAAGATAGGAGTGACTGTTCTTGTGTGTGGAACCAAACTGCAGTGAAGTACATGACATATTGATACGTTTTGGAATGCAGTTTGCATAATCGGGTCAACAGATTTACGGAAGTTCATCTCAAGCTTGAAAACAAAAATGTTCCTGTTCCTGTTTTACTGTGGACTGGAAGTATTTTGATCAATTTTACGTAACCGTTTGATGATATGCATTCATCTCATTTTACCAGATGATGAAAAAAAAACAAAAAACAAAAATAAAATCTAATGCAAACAGTATAATCAATAATTATTTACGAGGAGAACTTACGTAACTTTTATTTTTCAGCCATAACGATTTCAACGTTTCTTGTAATAATATCAAGGTGGAATAATACTCAGCAGTAATGTTCTCATTGCGTATAAAGCAATGATAATTAGAGTGAAAGAATACTAATTTTACACATCTTATCTTACACAAGAGTAAATTAAAAAATCTCCGTTTTTAAATAAACAAATAAATAGATAAATAAATAAATGTAAATATATCAATGTAAACATTACATACAACAGTATCTCATTTTAACCTGAAAATCACACATTTCTTGGTGTGACAGTAAACATCCATAATGGCAGGTTCTGTCCACATGAATCTAACGACCTAATCATATTCGTCAACTGTAAATACCCACAAACCTGATGCGCTAAGCAAGAGAATATTAACAATATCGAGCCGAAAGGAAGTCATAAGTTAAGTGGCATAACGACCAATTTCAATATATAGTACTGGGCATATATTAAACAACTGAGTTGGAAGAGGAAGAAGAAGGAAGTTGAACTCTAGTAAAACCTTAAATATCAGCAAACAGAACGTCACAGGTTCAACCTCCTTTTAGAGAAAATGTTGTTTCCATCGAATGTTTGGTCCGATTTCTGGATACTTCCTGACGGATCAAAACTCTGCATGTGCAGATTATTTGTTTCCTTATTTATCTTTTATTAATTGCATACCATTTTCCTCCGTTTAGAGCAGTACATGCAAATCCAAACCACTCAAGAGAGGTATGGCATCCTAAAATATCCAACATTGATACCGTTTTTCGAACAGAAAATAACCATTTATTAGGTATATGGGGCGGAGGCACAGTGGGCCCCTCCAATCCATGTAATATAATTAAGAGATATAGACTGTTTTCTTTGAAATACTATACAAAGATGGCGAGGGTAAAGTATAGACACACAATACACAGGTAAGACTTGTGTAATAAAAATGCTTAACATACATGACACTTATTTATGGTACCTTCAAGACGAATATTAATTGCAAGACCCTGTGCCAGTACACAACATTTATTCGAGTCATGTGTACGTCTTCGTGTTAACACAGCCTTGTGAGGCCCACAGCTGCATGCCTGCTGTTCATCCAAACCATCAAATGATCAAGTATCAATACTGATTCTGATACCGATTCTTGTGTCATGTTGTTAACCTAAACAAGAAGGTTGGGCCAAGGGAGAAAAATGCAAACTCAAAGGGCTGATATAGGAATGGTATCGCCAGCAGAGCGGGACGCTGTGAAATAAACAACTGCAGACTTACGGCCTGAGCCAAATTGTACGTGCCATAGATAAACAACTCATCCCAATGGGGCTTGGTAAACCATTGTATTTGGACATGGGTTGATACAAATATATGAGAAAAAATTTTGCAACCTCCATGAACAAAATTACATAATAACTACTGTGACACCTTTCTTTGTAGACATTTTATCTCGAAGCACCCCTCATGTGGCCGAGGCGTGTGAAGGTTGGTTCAAGATCGTACGAGAAGGAGATAGGAGATAGCGTCACACTTTTAATTAATTATTGGTAAAGATTTCAATGAGAATAGGAATAGTCGAGAACAGGATATTCCATAGTGTGACCTTGTTTAATCTTATGAGACAATCAAAGACTGCATAGAAATATGGAAGAGTTAACACAGGGATGGTGGCCATTTTCAAATATTGGGAAATCTTAGGTAATTTGTCTCTCTATTACCAAATTTTGCATAAGGACCCTTGATTTTTATTCTTGATTTGGTAGGAGAATGGTCGAAAATTTCATTTACGAAAGTTTGAGCAAAACTTTAAATTTTTCACTTTCGAGGGGCATACCACCGTAAGGTAGAACGCGCCTGTGGTAGAGATATTCAGACTCTCAAATTTTTACAATACATTTTTTTCGGTACATCACTTGGGGTCTCGTTTTGAAGGTCAAGGACGAAGTAAGGTTTTCTCTGGCGTGTGTTTGTGAAAATAAAAAAAAAATTCCCATCGAGATTGCGGCGATACATAATTTATTTCTTTTGTACCAAATTTTGCGTGTATATATTTATTTTTGATTTCGAAAGGGGATGGTTTAAACTGCCTTATGGAAAGTTTGAGCAAAAGATTAGGTCATTAAATTTATTGGCGCATACTGTTCCACCTTAATATGTTGTCGTTCAATCTTAACATCAGCTTTTTTGTTTGTTTTTTTGTTTGTTTTGCGGTGTGTGTGTTGGAGAGTGTGTACAACATAATTGTGTATAAATATGTTTTACTGTCATGGGCGTCATAAGACCCAAATTCTTGTTCAACTTCACATGAGTCAGAGCTATCACTGTCACTGCCAGTATGCAGTGACAGTGACACTGCCCGTAGGTAGGAGCAGGGCCGTAGCTGTATTAACTTTTGATAATTCTGACAATATTTATGTTCAGTTTATACGACTGTGTTCTTGTTCTACTGCCTGCAGCATGTTGAACTGTCTAGTATTCAGCTTGCCAATACAGCCTGTGTATATGTACCGTACATTTGTACAATTGACTAGTGTGGACTCTGATTCCGTTCATAACCAATGTTTATATGTACAGGCTTTGTCAACTGTGTCTTTCAGCATATGCTAGGGAGACAGCAAGACACTGTATATGATAAATTGCATAGAAATGTTGAAAAAAATGATCAACAGTTGAAGTTTCTGCCCCTACTTGTTTTTTTCTACGAAAATTCAATGGCATTCATATGTTTTTAAATTTTTTCGAGATGAAAGTCATGAAATGCGACAAAATAGTTCCAGATTTTGTTTAACTATTTCTAACATGAAAACCTTTAGATGACTATGTTGTTCATTTCTCATTGAAATACCTACCAGCCTTGTAATCGGAAAATTAAAAAAATAAAAGGAACCAAAACATTTTCAACCCCCTTATGCGGAACAAAACTTGCAAGTCCCTCCACTACTACCACCGAAATTTTCGAATCCCCCTGAATTCCTCCAACCCCCGCCCTCACACCCGCATTTGTGACTGGAGCCTCAACGCAATCAGATTCATTAAATCAACCACGGAATGTGAAATGTATTTGATTAAGGCCAAGGCCGCACCTGCCAGTGAATACATTTGAGTCATTGACACGCCACCATTAAAGTGGCTTTCACAATCATTTATAAGCTGAAATGTCGAATTATGTCAGGGGGCGAACATTTTTGACATAACTGTCTTGCCAATTGTTGCCATGCTGTTGTTATCCTTTTTACTAACGAAGGCTCTAATGCCCTGGTAAAAAATCGTGAACGCCTAGCATGCTAATTGACAAATATTACATAAATCTATGCACAAAATGTACTTATACTAGCAGTCTAATATTTTAATTTTTCGTTAACAAAAGCCCAGACTGAGCAGAAGCACAACGAAACAATATTAGTCAACTAGGTGGTTCTTTCGGAGCTCGTTTTACCTACATTTTCACCCGCAATGAATCAAAGCCATGTTGAGGGGCCTACTCTGCAAACATCTCTGTCGTGCGTAAATTCCGTATTGATTACTAGTTAGAATGGCCGCCGCCGCCGCTTCTGAACATATATTGGAAGAAATTGGTGAAGCTTTCCTGCGTTGTTCCATCTGTCTGGAGCAGTACAAGTCTCCTAAAATTCTACCATGTCTGCATACATTCTGTGAGAAATGTTTAGTCACACTGGTTGAGAAGACTGGATCTCTCCACTGTCCGGAATGTCGACAGAAATATAGGCTTCCTGTTGACGGAGTGCCAGCGTTAAAAACCAACTTCTTTATGAACAATCTGATCGGAACAATCAAGCAACGACTGGAGGCCACGCAGGGAGTTGAGATCAAATGCGACGGTTGTCAAGATAATACAGCCACTCATCGGTGTCTGGAGTGTAAGCATCATCTTTGCAACAGCTGTGTTAAAGCACATAGAAATATACCAGTTACTAAGGCACATACGCTTATGACAAATGAGGAGTATCAAAATTCTGCGACAAAGTCCAAACACTCCAGGAAAATACCTGATGTTGAATATTGTAATGATCACCAAGACGATCTTCTAAAATACTACTGTGATACCTGTAAGGTACCTGTCTGTACAAGCTGTACCATTATTAATCACCGCATACCAGAACATGTACATGGAGATTTGAAAGTCGCCGCAGATAAGTATCTTACAAAATTGAACGTAATGGTTGACAAACTGAAAGTGAAAGAAGAAGAAACTGAACAGAAAAAAAACCTGGCCAGGCAAATACACAGTGATCTTAAAGGGCAGTACAACAAAGAAAAAATCAAAGTGAGGGTGAAGGCAGAAGAGTTAATCGAGAAAATACAGAAAGAACAGCAAAGACTACAACATGAACTAAAGAAATCTTACAAAATAAAGATTAAAAGAGCAGCCGTTGATATTGATGAATTAGAACTAAAACATGGTAATATTAAGAGTGCATTAAGTTATATAGAGGCACTGATGCATCATGGGAATGCCGCTCAACTTCTCTCCGCAGAGAGTGACGTTGTTTATCGTATCAATCAACTAATTTCCATGGGAGCCACACTGCGATACAAACATGATGAAGTTGTATTTACACCATGGACACCGTTCTGTGAAAATGGAACTTTGGGAGCACTGAGGTCTGACGTTTGTATGTCAAACTGTACAGTCGAGAACATTCCAGAACAACTCATGAATGGTGATTCTGCAGACCTACTTATAGTTAGCAGAGATTCAGCAGGAAATGAGGTAATACCAAAACAACGGGTGAAAGCCAAGGTCAGAATACCTGATGCATCTTGGGAAGACGTCACTGTAGAAGAAGACAAAGACGGCACTCATAAAGTTAAGGTTACTGCACAGGTAGATGACAAAGTTGAAGTAATAGTGACTATAGCAGATCAAACAATGCCAGGCTGTCCTTTTATCATACCTGTAGTCACAGGTTTGATGACCACAATTGGTAGTAAAGGTACAATTAAGGGACAGTACAGTAGGCCTCACAGTGTGGCAGTAAACAAGGAGAGAGCCATAGTCGCTGCAGATAGGGACAACAACAGGTTGCAGGTAACAACCAAAGAGGGCAAATTTATGAAAATTATAAAGTTCGAACAATTTGAAAAGGCTTTCATGCCATGTGATGTAGCGTTATCAAGCGACAATACATGTTATAGCTTAGATGATAACAATAAGCAAGTGGTTGTCAGTGATGAGGATGGGGAAGTCATCAAATGTTTTGGACAAAGTGAGTTGAAAGATCCGTATGGTATTGGCATTAGCCCAATAAATGGTAATGTGTATGTGACAGACCGGGGCGGACACTGTGTCAGGGTTTTTGAACAAAACGGGAAATATCTTAAGTCATTTGGTTCAGAAGGTGAAGGTCGGGGAAAGTTCAATCAGCCTTGGGGTGTAGTCATAGGAAGTAATGGAATTGTATATGTAGCAGATCGCAATAATCAGCGAATCCAGGTATTCAATGCACACGACAGATATTTGTACGCCTTCAGGTGTGTGAGCACAGATGGTCAGATGAGAAATCCAAGAGGGTTAGCTATCGAAAGTGATAAATATGTCTATGTTACTGCTGGTTACCCTCACTGCCTGCTCAAGTTTGAGAGCGGTGGTAAGTTGGTTTGTCGTATTGACACGGATACAGATGGTTTGCATTGGCCTATCGGTGTAGCACTAACAGATGATGTACCTTGTAGGCTGGTCGTTGCTGATATGGGAAGACACTGCATTAAAGTATTTGTACAATGAGAATTCTCGGTACTTTAAGGTAGAACGCACCTCGGGGACAGACATTCGGACTCTCAAACTTTTACAATTCTCTTCTGATATACCACATGTGGGGCTTCATTTTAAAGCTCTTGGTGAAAGAAAACTTTTTACCGGCTTAGTTTTTTGAAATTCGAAAATTTTTATTTTTCTACGTAGAGTGAACACAGGGATGGCGGCCATTTTAAAATACTAATATCGGTAATCTTGGGTGATTTGTTTCTCTGGTACCAAAATTTGCACGGTGACCCCCCTATTTTTATTCTTGGTTTTGAGAGGGAATGATTGAAAGATTTCTTGAGGAAAGTTAGAGCAAAAGTTTAAGTCTTTCACTTTCGAGGTGCATACTACCTTAAATACAACTTTACGATCTTCTAAAATACCACTGTGATACCTAAAAGGTACCTGCCAGGTACTTTAAGTGAGTCAAAAGAGTCTCAGGCGGTCCACCGTATTTTCAACATTGGCGGATCTCTACAGGTAAACACATAATATTACAGATAAATACAGGTTTAGGTTATGCAGGAATTTTATACCTGAAATGCCTGAAAAGATGAAAAGATACATGATGTTAGTTAGTTTCCAAAACGAAGAGAACTTATTACCATAAAAGGATTGCATTTGCATTATTAGTAGAACCTTTTCTGCAATATTTGCTTCTAAAATTTCAGTTTTTATTTTGTGTGTTTTCTAAGAAGGCAAAGGAACATTTGATAGTTGCATTAGTTAGCAGAAATGTTGATGAAGTAATCAAATAGCGCTGAAAGTTTCTAGAACAATGCTTACATCTTATGATGACTGATCGTTTCTCCTATGCTCTTTGATTCCTTAGTACATGTTATACTTATTCACCGTCACCGAACAACTTGAACGGTTCAAAGCACAATGTAACTCTTTTAACCCGTTCTAGTCTACTTTAATGGGATATTAACAAACTTCTAACATTACACAAGAAAAGCATGTTCTTTTGACAAGTAATATAATGCAACTGTAGTGTATTTTACAAGTTGCCACTTTCTCAGTCCTTTCATTTTCTATTTCATGTGAACAGCATATACATTCTATAGTTTAAAAAAATATTCACAATCACATACTATGTATATTTAGGATTTGTGCGCGTCTTTTCGTATTATAACTGTAGTCACAAGTTATTGTTTATCATTATATTTGACACGAAATATGCAAACCTCTGATTCTTTCGTTTTTGTTTGATATGTGTAGACTGCAAGTTCACTTTTAGAAATCAATATTGTCTATGATTTGGCAATCTTCTCATTACAGCATTAGCAGCTTTGACTTTAACTCACTTTTTGTCTTTTAGGTATCAGTGTGTACGTTAGCCATCCGAGTCATATTTTTAATCAATTTAGTAAAGTCAACATTGTAGAGAAAATAAATGGTTGCAGATATTTACTTGATGAATACCGTATTACAGCTTACTTTTCCTCTTTCTTGGTTCTCTTCCTTCTCTTTTTTCTATTTTGTTCCATTTTTTCGCTGTTTTAGCAATAAATGAAACTTGTCATAAAACTTTAAAGTTATGCCCTATAATATATGTAATTGATGATCTGAACATTATGAAAGTAGATGAAGCGCAGTAACCCCTTTGCCCGTGTACTGCCATTCCAACTTTGTACCTAAGATATTGTTCACACATATAGTGTTGCGCTCGTAGTTTGGGAACAGCAGCTGAGGTACCAGTTTGGATTGTAATGCTTTCAGTAAGTGAAGCTGACACACAAAGATGTTGATTGTGTGTGCACAACTTCAGATCATTTTTTCAAAATCATGGCAACCGTAACGATCAAGGTCTCGCAATTCTAATCGCATACCTCCCTAGTGTACATTCTCTACAAAGTGATATACTATAAAATGGTCATCACATGGGAATTTCCGCCAGTCTTTGATTGCTTCTTAAGATTAAGCAATATCACACCATGGAATATCCTGTTCTCGATTGTTTTCATTTACCAATAATTAATTAAACGTATTACGCTATCTCCTATCTCCTTCTCGTATGATTCTGAACCAACCTTGACACGCCTTGGCCACATGAAGGACGCTTCGAGATAAAATATTTACAAGGGAGGGCGTTACAATAGCATTATGCGCGAATGATCCATTGCTCCAGGCACTGGTGAAGAGTAATTAATTATGATGTCAGAACTTTCTGGGCAATTAAGGTATAATTTTTCATAGCATTTGCCATTGCGCTATTGGTCATTAACTATACGGTAAAAACTCATTTGGCAAAGACATCATCCTGCCACTGAATATCTCTGCCTCGGCTTGTTCACTATTTGCACGCCAGCAGTACTCTAGCATTCTATATTTCTATTGTATTTAATCAGGCAAATCAAATATTTACACAATATTTTACAGAATTTCTACTTGATAACCTCTTTTCCGAGGGATAAACCATTACCTGGAATTGAAAGAATTAGGTCATCGAGAACCCTTTATGTTAATAAAGGCTGTTAATATGGCACTGCTTCATTTCGTAAAAGGCCGATGAAGTAGCTTGTGCCACATTATAAATTTCAGTGTTGGAATGCCATGTTAAGGGGCCTAATCTGTCAGTTGCTTCATACGTGTTTCAACGTATTGAAAACACCCCAAAGCATAATGGCTGCTGCTTCTGAACGCAAAGTTTTGGAAGAAATCGGTGAAGATTTATTGTGTTGTACCATCTGTCTGGAGCAGTTCGATTCTCCTAAAATCCTACCATGTCTGCACACTTTCTGTGAGCAGTGTTTAGTCACGTTGATTGAGAAGTCTGGCTCTCTTATTTGTCCGGAATGTAGAGAGCCATGTAAGGTTCCTGATGGAGGAGCACCAGCGATAAAAAGCAACTTTTTCATGAAGAATCTCATTGAGATATTCAGACAACGCTTGAAAAGTATGAAAGGAGGTGAGATTAAGTGTGAAGCTTGTCAAGAAAACACAGCCACCCACAGGTGTGTGGAGTGCAAACATTATCTTTGTAACATCTGTGTCAAGGCACATAGAAATCTATCATATACGAAGGCACATCAAGTTATGACGATTGAAGAATATAACAGAGCAAAATCAGTAAGTCCAAGAACACTACAGGAAGTGGAATATTGCAGTATCCATACAAAGAATGAAATTGAGTTCTATTGTGAAACCTGTCAGGTACCTGTCTGTACAAACTGCGCTATTGTCAAACACCGCATACCAGAACATGAGCACAGAGACTTGAAAGATGCAGCAGATGAGTATCTGACAGAATTGAAAGCCATGGTTGACAAGCTGAAAGTGAAAGAACAGGAAGCTGAAAAGAACAAAATTCTGGCCAAGCAGATGCACAGTGATCTTACGGAGCAGTGCAGCAGAGAAAAACGCAGAGTGAGAATGAAGACAGCTGAAACCATCAAGGCAATAAAGAGGGAAGAGCAGAGACTGATAGATGAACTGGAAAACAAATACGAAATGAAAATCAAAGGAACAAATGGAGATATTGATGAGATGGAATTAGTACAGGGTGACATCAAGAGTGCATGCAGTTATATTGAGACACTGATGCATCACGGGAATGCTGCTCAACTACTTTCCTCGAAGGGTGATGTTGACAAATATATTGGGCAGCTAAGTACCATGGAAAGTGGAATAAAGGCTGACAATAGTAAAGGCATTATATTCACACCTGCAGAATTTTGTGAGTGTGGAATTCTTGGGTTGCTAGAATCAAAGTATGAGACCCAGATCGCAAAGAGAGCCACTGGAAACATCCCCAAACAACAAAAGGGTGACTCTGCCGATTTGCAAAGCCGAACCAGAGACACCACAGGACAAAAAGTCATCCCAAAACAACAGGTGGAATCGATGTCGGCAGAGGAAGACATTTATTCGTCGGAGAACAGAGATGTTACACATACCGTTACAAAGACCGGACGATTGGATAGTTATCAATCTACCACAAAGAAAGGGGAACAAGTGATACAGCGCTATCCTATCATGAAAGGACTGGTGAAGACAATAGGCAGCAAAGGAAGTGCTGAGGGACAGTATACCAGTCCCCTGGGTGTAGCCATAAACAACGATCGAGACATTGTAACTGCTGATGCAGAAAACAATAGGTTGCAGATAACTACCGCGGATGGCCAATTTAAGAAAGTCTTGAAATTTGAAGAGTTTGAGGAGCCTTTCAGACCATGTGATATAGCGATAGCAAGCGATAATACATATTATAATTTAGATGAGAACAATAAGCAAGTGGTCGTCACTGATGAATATGGGCAAGTCATGAGATGCTTTGGACAAAATGAGTTGAGGAGTACGTATGGTATTGGGATTAGCTCTTTAAATGGCCATGTCTATGTAACAGACCATAGTGGGCAGTGTATCAGGACTTATACACAGCACGGTATTTATCTAGGGTCATTTCGGCCAAAACGCAAAGGTCAAATCATTTTGAATTGGCCCTGGGGTGTAGTCATAGGGAGTACTGGAATGGTGTGTGTGGCAGACTACAATAACAAGTGTATCCAGGTGTTTAACGAACAAAACAAGTATTTGTATTCCTTTGATTGTAAGTGTGGGGATGGTCAGCTGAGACACCCCAGGGGAATAGCAATCGAAAATGACAAATACGTTTATGTTACCTGTTATCCTGCCTGCCTACTGAAGTTTGAGGTTAGCGGCAAGTTTGTTTGTCGTATTGATAGTGACCTTGATGGGCTTGACTGGCCCACCGGCCTTGCACTGACAGATGATGTACCTTGCAGGGTTATTGTTGCTGACAGGGGAAACAACTGTATCAAAGTGTTTGCACAGTGATGACGTCAAAAGGCGTGCGTATCGGAAAATGCCAACGATTCGTTTGAATTGAAAGATTTGACCACTTGTTCTTTGATTTTGTGGCAAACAATTTTTCCCAAAAAGTATTTCATTAATGGAAGTTTTACAACGATGTAGGATTCTGTGTAAATTGGTCCTGCGATTTAAGACAATGGTCTAAAGTTGAATTAAGAAGATACTTAATGAAAACAGAATAATTTGTATCTTTTTCTTGAGTTGTTCATCTATCTAATGTATTCTATTTTCTCTTTATCTCCGATATGTATTTTATGTCCTTACTTAAGCCCTTTATGACATCATCGTTTACAGTTATGAGGTGATAGTGGGCCATGGACTCGACTAGTCCTTGTGGACTATTTCTATGGTCCAAACCAGATAAAGTCATACTTTCACTGAAATACATCTTTTATTTTTGCTTGTAAATGTACCTTTATCTGTTAAATAAACAATTTGTAATAAACAATTTGATTACATGTTCATGTGCCAAATGTAAATTGTTTGTATCCAATGTCTGATTGATTATTTGATATACTGCAAAAGGAAGTAAACGTTTTGTCATTTATTATTGATTGGAGTAGGAATTAAGGTCAGGCAACTTGTTAAATGATGTTTTTACAGTCACAAGTTTAATATTTACCTGATACACTTTACATTCAGGTCAATTTATCATATATATATATTCAGTAAGCTGAGTATGTGACTGAGTGACATGATTATAAACGTTTTAGACTAAATCATTAGTGTGAAAATGACATCTGGTCGATTGAAGTGTAATGCTCATAAATTCCCTGTTCCTTACGTTAGTTAATTTTCAATTTGTGCGATGATATGGTACCCCTATTACCACCCCTGAATGACAAAACATGTAGTTTCCTGGCACAACAAGGCAGTTTCACAATGCTTACTGTCAAATGTAAGCCTACCAGGTACCCTCTGCGTTAGGATCACTAAGCCCTTTATCAGTTTATCGATTCTGTTCAATTCATCTCATAAAATGTTCCCTTAGTTGTTGTTGTTGTGTTATTGAAAATGTCTTGTTTGTCTCGGAGTTTACTCCATAAGATAGCTTTCACATTTCCTTGTGGTTGAATGAATTGTTAATAAAGATGATTTTGAAATGATGCATTTGTTTGTTAGTTTATCTATGACAGTCAGCTTGAGAAGTTAATTTGCACCCATTAGAAAGTGATCTATTGGGTGTAACCGAACTTACGAGATGATGCGTTGTCAATCTTCAGTCATTCAATCCATAAAATTGGTTTCTATAGCGCCAAACTCCAAACCGTCGTAAGATTTGTTCAGTTTGTTCTGCTAAACAGGTGAAATTTGATTCTTTTTCTTAAAACCATCAAGACTGGCGTATTTTAGTGGGACCCTGTTACAGATGAGGGCGGGGGAGTGCGTGAGAATGAAGATTCATGCACCCTACGTTTTCTGGTTACTCCGTAGTACATGTAGTACAACTTTGTAATTAGACGACAGAACCATGTATGGGGTGTGGGAAGGATCAGGTCGGATATATTGGTATGAGCAGTGTTGTTCAGACCTTTAAAGGTGATGCGAAAGATCTGAACGGGCAAGCAGCGTAATTAATTGAGAATGAGAGTAATATGACTTGATTTCTCGACCATAACAATTTCGTCGGATTTGGGTGAAAACTTTCCCTCGTAGGCCTATACCCTCTGTCCCACCAAAGACTAGGTCACATAGAAATATGAATTAAATTTTTCATCATGAAACGCTTGCCTCTTACATGTTTGTTAACAGTTGCTGTCGTGATAACTTTTCCCAAGTGATGGGAAGTTACCAACATCTTGTGATGACAGGGTTATACTCTACCTTGAATAGGCATGGTCAAGTTACAAAAATAATGCAATACGGACAACCAGAGTGGCCTCTGTTAAAAGGTAGAACGCACCTCGGGGACAGACATTCGGACTCTCAAACTTTTACAATTCTCTTCTGATATACCACATGTGGGGCTTCATTTTAAAGCTCTTGGTGAAAGAAAACTTTTCACCGGCTTAGTTTTTCGAAATTCGAAAATTTATATTTTTCTCCATAGAGTGAACACAGGGATGGCGGCCATTTTGAATTTGTAATATCGGTAAATCTTGGGTAATTTGTTTCTCTAGTACCAAACTTTGCACGGTGACCCCCTATTTTTATTCTTGATTTTGAAAGAGAATGATTGAAAGATTCCTTGAGGAAAGTTAGAGCAAAAGTTTAAGTCTTTCACTTTCGAGGTGCATACTACCTTAACATTGAATCATCTATCTGAAGCTAAGAAATGCTGTTGTCAGGCAAATTGAAAGTTCAGACGAATAGATTTTGAGGAAAAACGTTTAATGAAAATTATCAATATAGAAGATACTGCATAACATGTGCCAAGTTTGTGTGCAAGGTTCAAGGACTTAAGAGTCTTAACTTGTTTTATTGTCATTGTTCAGTCAAGATACTGGGCGCCTTGCATTTGAAAGGTTTATACTTTTTCTCAATATTTGATCAAGGAAATTTTAAACCATTCTCTTCATTAGTCAAGAATAAAAATCGGGGAGGAATACGTATCAAGATGTCGTCTCCTTAATGAAGCCATAGAAGATCAAGTGTGATATCGTAATGTGTTATGACTTCTTCAATATTCTTCCAAGATGTCGGGATTTGGTCGCCTGAGACTGTCCCTGGTATTCATTTTAGGTTGGTCTCTGTCTCCCCTCTGAGGCACTTCTAGAGAACATAAAGAATCTGAGAGAGAGAGAGAGAGAGAGAGAGAGAGAGAGAGAGAGAGAGAGAGAGAGAGAGAGAGAGAGAGAGAGAGAGAGAGAGAGAGAGAGAGAGAGAACGAATTTCAAAGCTATGTAGCCCTAAAATGTTTGTAAAATATGGCTCCTGGGACGGCCGCTCACATTTTGCGAACGGTAGAGAGATGATTCGGCTTTTTCGGTGATTTTCCAAATGGTCTGTATGGGTGAACGGGAGTGCGAGCTTTTTGATAAGGGCTTGTGGAAAGTTTCCCAAATAGGCAGGTAGGAAAATCTTGGCTTTTCCCTCTAAATTTTAATTTCGTTCAAAATATTATATTTACGCGCAAGAATCCGAAAAGTTCGAATAATGTTGATAGTTATATTCCAGTCTTGAATAAACCCATGCGAACACTATACCACTCCCTTCTGACGCATTGACTGTTCACCAGCGACGGTATTTTTCCTTGCATCCATCGAGAGACCAGACAAGCTCAATTGTAATTTGTATGTGACTTCATCGAACTATTTAACTCCCAATAGATCAAAATTTACAAGAGGCTGTGAGTCACTTTATTGAATTTCTCAGAATGTCCAAATCGTCAACGGATTACAAACGCTAAGCAGACGACATTTTTTCATGCCATTCCCAATCAAATGCTCACATTTTCAGTTTTGATTATTTTAATTCATCGTTCAGTGCCCAAGTCTTCTTATATAGAATATAAACACTGGCTTAGGAAATCCTCGGTTGCGGCTGCAGATGATATAGATTATAATCAGCTTTACTTTAGAGGGCACAGGTTGTGTTTAGATTTCTCAAAACACAAACAGGAGAATTATCGTTAGGAATAATAATGGACTACAGATTGAAGACATGACATTTACAAATAACACGGTTTAATTTTCACATTTACGGCGATTTCTCGATTGGCATTATGCTTGTAGAAGTGAGAAAAAATTTATTGAACGAATCTTATCAAACGAAGATCATCTTTTTGCTGTTCAGCTCGAACATGCGTGATTGTCCAGATTCTCACCGGGAAGCTACTCTATGTTAATCATGTTTTGAACTCATCTAGGTCCACAATGCTGGATAATCGGATGCATTACCAGTCATAATCTTAGGCTATGATGCCACAAACTCTATTGATATTGACAAAGCTGTAATATAATGGGGAAATTTGAATAGCTGTTGTCGTTATGTTTGCACACAGGCCATGGTACGCTAAGGCAGAAATAGGGAAGATAGAGTTATATACAAACAAGCGCTACTGTCAGTATACTGAATCACAGAGTAACATACACAGAGTGGCAACACTTGCATGCCTTTTGTTCCATGGTCGTCTCGGTAGACTATTGGCTTTTCATATTAAAATGAGCTTCAAAGGTGTTAAACTTTATGGAGGCTTTGTTTGTGGTTGATAATTACACGAGATTATGCGAAACATACGACGAGATGGCATCATACTGCCAGTCGCGTAGCAACCATAGTTACTTTGTGAGCTCTCAGGCCAGAAACACTGCTTCACGCCAATCAAAACATAACACGCCAGCAGTTTCATAAACATGTCCTTTCTTGACGCACGTGTAAAAGACGGTATGACTGACCGTAAACCATTGAGTAAAACCAGACAGTATCGATAAAAGACTTTCAAATTTGGTTCAAACACACTCATTATATATTCATAAAAATATGAGAGGAATTTTTAAAACGGTAAAACCCACTTTCCTGAAGCTCAAAACATTCCCGTTTTTGCAAGCAGATCAATTCCGATCAGCACCACACGACAACAACAACACAAACTTTGTCGAACATACTTTCGCTTAACAATTGGTGAAAATCCGAAAATTACCGAAGGGTGCATGGTCGGCACTCTTCGGAAAAGAGAGCCAAGAGCTTCGTGAGGCGAGGCAAACATGGATTGCTTACGTAACCGCTTCACGCCTTAAACAATAGGTGTTGCCACTCTGTGTATGTTACTCTGTGACTGAATCAACCACAAGATGTCACACGTACAAAAGCAATATCAACGACAAGTTGTTACACCTGTAATAGCAAATCAGCAACATTACCCCACCTTACTAATCATGCAGTACAATCACATGGAAGTCAGAGATTGAGAAAAAGTGACCATGTGGTTAAATGTATACTGTCACCCATTCCAATTTTGCCACAGTTACCATGGAAAGAAAAAATCTAACCAATCACAGATTTTAAGCGGGTGGCCGCTTTTTAAAATCAGCGCCCTCACATGTGCATTTTGAATACCAAGGAACGCCCCTTTGACCATATATGGGCATAGTTAGATTACAGGTGACTGTATACCTTTAAGGTAGAGCCGGCCTTGGGGACAGATAATTTGACTTTCAAACTTTTACAATTCCTTTCTGATCTATCACTTATGGGGGCTCATTTTAAAGCTCTTGGAGAAAGAAAAACTTTCACCTTCTTAGTTTTTCGAAAATTCGAACTTTAATTTTTCCCCATAAAGTTAACACAGGGATGGCGGCCATTTTGAATTTCCAATCTTGCAAAATGTTGGGCAATTTGTCTCACTAATTCCAAATTTTGCATGGTGACCCACGATTTTTATTGTTGATTTGGTAAGAGAATGGTTGAAAGTTTCATTTAGGAAAGTTTGAGCAAAAGTTTTAAGTCTTTCACTTTCAAGGCACATACAACCTTAACCAATTGTAGAATGTCTCTTGTTTACAGTAATAATTTCATGTCTCTGTTACAATCACACTGATACAGAAAACAACAAAAAACTACAAATGTAGCTATATCATGGCTTTTTAATGTCAGATGATTCAGGAAGAGAAGATACCGATAGCTTACACCAAAGTTAAAGCTCAATAAAGTAACAAGATTGAATGAAAATCTCATTTCAAAAATTGCATGAATAGTACCATACATGAAATGAAGCTCCCACTACATTCATCCCTCTAGAACTAATGTATTGCTATCAACAACAGAGAGACACAATTGGTGTGTAAGTCTTTTTGACACATCAAACATCAAACAGAAACTGTAGGTAATATCTGCTTGTTTTCTATGTTGCTAGAAATATTAAATCATTTCTGTGTGTACAATTTAAAGCGGCTGTTGTTGCATAATTTTACAAGCTTGATATTTTTGGTTTTTCTGAATGCTAAGGCTTATAGACACGTTCTGTACAAAGTATCTCTTAAGAACTTGATGTTTTTGAAGAGAGCTAGGGAGCTTTTTTATTTGGCCACTCAGATTGGTGAACTTGTTGACAGAGAACTACATGGTCACACAATTATGGGATTTTGTACCCCTTCCACCCCCATTTTCCTGTATAAAAGTCCACCCATCCATTAAATATAAT
Source organism: Ptychodera flava (assembly GCF_041260155.1). Lineage (NCBI taxonomy): Eukaryota > Metazoa > Hemichordata > Enteropneusta > Ptychoderidae > Ptychodera > Ptychodera flava. The sequence continues at coordinate 7,447,027 of NW_027248278.1, forward strand.
GGGATCTTACCACGGTTTGTCAACGAAAGGGATGAATTAGAAAGAAGCAGCCCTGCTTCTGGTAGTTTCTCTTCGTTGACATGAGGGTGCAAATACAAGGGAACAAACGAGTGGCTATTGATGAAGGCACAGTATCAAGCAAGGATGTCCTCATGCTTGTAAGGAAAGTCTCCCTAGGGGGTCTTAAATCGTGGTGACCACCTAAGCTTCTTAGAATCATGTTTAAGCTTGCTAACAGTCTGTATTTTGATATGAATATTTCTTGATTACAGATCGGCATTTCCAGAAAACCCAAAATATTATGGATGTTTCAGGTTTAAATATTTCCATCCATACTTATGGAGGAAAATATTACGGTGTATAAAAGTATCCCAATTATTAATGGAAAAGTGTTACATAACAGTACTGTTTAAAAATGAAAATATGATGAAAAAAAACCACAATGAACATTTAAGTTTGCCTACACACCATTACAAACCAAAGTTTTCATAATTTTACAACAAACCCCCATTTCTGCATAAAATAGCTTCACCCACCATAGAATTACAATAGGGTCACTACTACTTTCCCAGGAGATGGAGGGAGGTGCAAAAAAGTTTCAGGTGATGTTAGTTATAAAAGAGTTACTAATCTACATGAATTGTCCACACCCTGGATCTGACCAGTTTTTGCATCAACAGATGACGTAGACTGAAAGATCTGTCACTTGAGGGCGCTCTCATAAGGCTGGGAGCATAGAGAGCGCCCTCAAGCAACGGATCTTTCAGTCTACAGATAATGGTAATAATATCATTAATGTCACAGCCTGAATATTAAGGTAGTCCGCGCCTCAAAAGTGGAAGAAATAAAACTTTTGATCAAACTTTCTTCAATGACACAACTGTCAACCATTGTCTTTTCAAATCAAGAATAAAAATCAGGGTCACTTTGCAAAGTTGGGAATTAGAGAAGCAAATTGCCCAATGTTTGCCAATGTTTGAAATTCAAAATGGCCGCCATCCCAACTCTGTGGGGAAAATGTCCAGTTTTTGAAAACTAAGACTCTGCAATGTTTTTACTCGAAGAGCTTCAAAATGAAGAAGTAAATATGGAAAAAAATAGTAAAAATTTGAGTTCAAATATCTGTCACCGAGACACGTTCTACCTTAGAAACTTCAAATGGAAGATTTCATTGGTCTTGCTGATTGAAAGGATCATGCAACGACTAAGAAATAGGAAAGCAACAAAATGATAAATAAAAAGTTTATGGGTGTGTTTGTAAATGCTTAGGGATGGGTGACAAGAACAGACATTTACATCCTTCAAGAAAAATTAAAGTTAGAATATTGTGTTCCCACACTACTTTATCAAGAGTGAAAGTGAACAGCGCCACCATCAGTCAGACTGTGAAAGTATACTTTAGCAAAGAACCACACCCTGCGACAGTCATACCATGAGATTTTGACGAGTTTGTGAGATACATGCAGGAGGGTATGCAAGTGCATATATGGCATGGACTGGTCAAAACTGCATTGTATACCAGTTGCTGAGATGGTTCATTGCTACCTGTATTATATTACAATTATAGTATATTGAAATTCTGGCATGAAAAGGTAAAAAAGGGGATTTCTCTCTCAGAGCTTTGCGTATATTCCAACTATGCTATATCACAAATACAGCACTGTTATTTTTGCGCCTCAACCAATCAGATTGCTTTATTTTTGCAATCACTTTATTGGCATGATATAATTCTTGATATCATAATGGTTATGAAGACTTGCATTATTTTCTTTCTAAATTTGGCAAAAAACCTCTGAATTATGTAATTGTTGAGAGGAAAATTTTCTTGAATCTCACATGATTATACGCCCCAATGCCCACTCAGAGGAAAACTTGTACATATACTGCAATTGAGGGAAACTATCTACATATGAATTAATTTGGCAAGAATTTGCCCGCTCTGAGAAACACATAATTTAAGACATTTTGCTAAACTTTTGTCAAGAATTCTATTATTTATGAAAACCTTTCATACCCCTTACCCTCAATGTAGTTTCAACCATTCTATGTTACACTATGGGATTAAACCAAAGTGGTTGTGAAATGGGAGGGGTTGGGTTGTCTAAGAGATCAGAATCTACAAACTATGGTTTTTTTAAACACTTCTTACTATCAATCAAAATGAAACTGAATGTATTAACAGTGTTTTCTCCAGATCCGACATCAACATGACAGGGCAAAAATTACAATTATGATACCCTTGAATACTTTCAGATGTTGTACTGAAGGTCTCATGTGCTTTGATCAATCTTTAAAATGATATATGAATTTTTGTCTACAGGACTGGCTGGTCGAAAGTATGGCACAACCCTGCCGTTTTTTATGGGCAAAAGGTGGATCACTCCGTGGGTGTGAAAGAGTTGAAACTAACACATGCACAGTGAAACATGCATTCCCAGACTCCACTGAAATCAACACTCCTCTCGCTTTACTCTTAACTCCTTTCCCACCATGGTTTTCCTCAAACCAATTTTTGTCAAAGCCCGATTACGAAACTAATGACAGGCCATTTGGGGGAGTTTGGACACAAAGTTTGACAACACTTTGTGGTTTACTGCTTCTTTGGACTCATTTTTAAGTTCATGGAGTACAAAAACGTTTCACCTTCCTGTTTTCTTTTTTTTATTGAAAATTTAATTTTTCCACGGCAAATTAACACAGCCTGCAGCTGCCACTTTGAGTTTTAAATATTGGTAAATTCTAGGTTATTTGTTTCTTTAACCCAAAACTTTGCACTGTGACCGCTGAGTTTTATTGATTATGAAAGAAAGGGGTTGAAAGTTTCATAACAGTTGTGACAAATTTCAAACATTCTGCCTTGAGGAGCATATTACCTTTATGGTAGTTCACGCCTCACAATTGAACAAGGAATTGTTGGCCAAACATTCTGTACACAAATTTTATGCCATTCTGTTTTGAAACCAAGTAGGAAAATCAAGGATGACCCTACAAAATTTGGTACTACAAAGGCAAATTAGACAATATTTAGCAATATTCAAAATTCAAAATGGCTGCCACCCCATGGTAACTGTATAAGGAGAATGTATATTTTTGACTTTCACAAAAATCACTCCCTGGGAAAATTTTTACTTACTCCATGAGCTTCAAAATGAGCTCCCACAAATGCTGGACCAAAAGACCAGTAAAAGTGTTGAGAGTTTGAATATCTGTCCCTGAGGCATATTCTACCTTGACAGCACTTTTTGTCAATCCCCAGAGTGTCCTGAAAAGACAGGTTTCATTATATTTTAAATACACCGTACAACAATACAACCCTGATTATCTGGAGAGAACACCGTATATATTTAAGTCACTGGTTCTTCTATAAAAGCTGTGCTCTGAAAAAAAATGTTGCAATATACTTGGGTCTCACTGAAACATCATAACATAATGCTGTGTGTATGATAACTATCCTACTAGGAAAGAATTTCTATTTAATAGTTCAAAAGTCAGTTTTTCAAAATCTATGTCCCCTATTGTAGAAAATATAGATATCTCTGGTTCATTATACAGTGTAAACATGTACAACGGATTCATTGAGCACCCTGCCACCCCTGTTTTATCAATGGAATATACCAAGCATGAGTGGGGCAATATGTGGTATAGGACCAATCCACAGTAACTGCAGGTGAATGTGGAAATATCCTACAAAAAACGATTACTTTTGATACCCTCTATGGTATAGCCAATGCGTCAACCCTGTATATACAGTAAGATAACCCATTTCAAATGCATGTGGATGCCGAATATTTTGGTTGGACCATAAAACAGGGGTGGGAAGGTCGGTCTGTGAGGGGTAGGAAGCTACAGGATACTGCATCGCCACCCACTGCTCTTCTTGTGATGTGTTTCTGTGACTTTGACGGCTGATTTGGCTGCTGAGCTTGTCTCCTGGAAAATGTAACAAAAAGAATGAAAGCAATGAAGGTGTCTATGGACTCCGTGACTCATGATCGGCTAAATTACCATAACAGCCCTATTAATTTGACCACTCTTTTAATTCGACCATCCTACGTAATTTATTTTACCCTTGTCAGTTTGACCATCGATGGAATTCGGGCTTTATCAATCTCTAATAATTCGACCAACCAATCATGACAAGCTGTTTTGAACATTTTACTTTCGATAAAATACACAGAACAATACAATGTACAGCACAGAATGTCTAAGTCGGGACTTCAGATGGTAAGCATATCCCATATGAACTGTCAAAAGAGTTGAAATCCCTAATAATTGGAGCTATAGAATTATTTTGGCTTTGTTAATTTTCTAATTGTTCAACTATTTAAAATCATAATTCTTCTCTTCTGGTTGAATTGATAGGGTTTTTATGGTACATTTGGGACAATGATCATAACTGATGCATGAAAAACATAATTTATTTGTATCAGTGCCCCAATCCAAATGAAACTCCTTACTGTGAAAGTGGTTTAAGAAAAACTAAAGGAAATTCCATACTGCAATTTCGGCGCATGCAAAATGAATTGAGGTCTGAAGAAATTATGTTTCTCATGCATCCGCTTTTTTATGATCAAGGGTCTTTATAAATTGCAAGAATCATTTGTTTCAATTGCACTGGGGCTAGACACCAAAGTAATGAAATTTCTGAACTGTTGCAGTGCAGGTGTAAGTTGTTTATCAGATGTACCGACAGGTAAATTGAATGATTTGATAGAACTCTTCCAGGAAAACAACAGCACAAATACCAAGAGTCAACAAGAATTAATGAGAACCATGGATTGAGGACTGCCCCTTTAAAATATGAATTGAGGACTGCCCCTTTAAAATATGAATTGAGGACTGCCCCTTTAAAATATGAATTGAGGACTGCCCCTTTAAAATATGAATTGAGGACTGCCCCTTTAAAATATGAATTGAGGACTGCCCCGTTAAAATATAGATTATGGACTGTCCCTTTACAATAGCTTTGATATGGAACATGAAAGAGGTAATCAGACACATGTTTAGTCTGTGATCCGCTTATACAATGCAAACCATACTCAGTGAGAGGCTGTGACACATCTGAAAGCCATGTAGCTATAAAATACACTAAAAGAAAACTCATTTTGAAATTTGAAGCCAAGGTAAACTGCAAATTTTGGAAAAGGACTACAACACAACGGTATGGCTGAAGATTAATTGCTTCATTCCAAGCCATATTACTATTCAACATTATCGCTCTCTACGGTATGCCATATTACTATTCAACACTAAGCTATGGGGTATATATACTTATTTCAACGCTGTATTGCAATCAAGCATTATCCTGAGGGGTATGCTTCTATCGAGGCTCCCTATCACAGAAGCAAACTACACCACAGTGCCTTGATTCAGAAAGCTTATCATTGGTGCTGACAAAACTCAATGCAAATACAATTGCTTACCATTTTCTTATCCATCTTAATCTTGATATCTGTGGCTAGTGTGTGAAAGGCCTGAAAGAGATTGAGGATGGCAAAATGTAATAACAGGAGAGGGCAGAAGTGTGAAATCACATCTCAATGAGATGCACAATGTGGTTTCCACATGTTAATAAGTAATCCACAAAAATCATTGATTACTTCAGGTAAAGCGGCATTCACAAATACTGACTAATGTGCAGCATCTCGGAAGCTGTTATTCAATTAGTTGCCTGAATCTAACCGTTATTATTGAATTATAGACAATAGACCCCTTAAATTGTTGTAAATAGTGAAAATCAACCAATCAGATAAAACCTTTCAGGTTCACTGCACATTAACAGCAAATAGGAGTTGGGGGTTGGCTCGAAAAATCTCCCGAGGGTAGGTAACCATATGTCTGACGTACGATATATTCTTTTGTTGTGAACGTGCATTCTTTTGCATTGTTATTAACATACGAATAGAATGCTCCAAAAACAGAGGGGTGGCCAACCCCTAAGAACCCTCTTGTGAAGATCCCTGCTGACTGGCGAATATTGCAAGCTATAAAGCTGTATAATATCATACTTACCTCTTCCACATTGATGCTAGCTTTGGCACTGGTTTCCATGAATTTAATACCGTACTCAATGGCAAGCTGCAAAAATCAATACATCTGTTACACTCTTTTGATTGCAAAAGGGACTATCTTTAAAGACAGTTGATAATTTTTCATGACCTTTATTCTTTAAATCAAATATAGTTTTCTAACTCTTCTTCTCAAAGTGTGTACGGTAGAAATACAAAATACATGTCAACACAGCGCATTGTGTACAAAATGCGATGTTATTACTGACAAATAAACTCTGGTCTAGACTAAAATATCCCTTTCCCTGCCAGACAGTATCACTTCCCCATCAGCTAAGTCAGTAAAAAGCTGTATTGAGCCAAAACCACGCGTATTTCCACCCATTTGGCTTGGTATATTCCAAAAGCTTTACAGCTTAGTTCATAAAAATCATGCTTACAGTACCTGTAGTTTCAGGGGTTTCAAATGTTCAATTTTTTGTTAAAATGCACCAAATGGGATGTATTGTGCTTCACTAGTTTTAACAAACTTGAACTAATGGTGAAATATGAACTTGGCAGGAAAAGGGATACAGTTGTTAAAAACTTTACAAAAACAGACTGTGTTAAAAAGCTGATGCATTTCAAAATGACTTTGTTATCACTTACAGTACAAGACACTGCATTTCACAAACAGAGGGAAAATATTGGATATCACACCAAAAGTTACAGTTAAAGGAGCCTTAGATACACAATATACTGATATTGGCCCAACGAAAACACAAAACAGTTTCAAATCAGAAGAGACCTGAAATATCAAATTTCTGGAACAGAGGGATACAAAATTGATCTAACCTGTTCTCCCCTCTCTTTGGTCACCTGTCGTCTGTCTTCCATATCACACTTGTTACCAAGCACCATCTTCTCAACATCTGCTGATGCATGCTGGTATAGGAAGGCAAATATAACATGTTATTCACCTCTGCAACCATGAAACAACGCTGCCTATTGGCTGGTGTGAACTGAGTGCACTTTCAGAAGTGGACTGAAGGGTCTGCCCAAGGGTATGAATGTGTATGGTGCAATATCATTTAACTGCCACTGGCCTGTTAACTGCCACTGAATGTAGGAATGTGAACTACAACAGTTGTAACACGGCTTTAACCCATTCATCACAATGGTTTTGCCCAAACCTTTGCTATCAGTGATGCTTGTGGACCTGTTCACAAGGAATCACGGGTGAACATGTTAAACATAGGGCCAAAGTCCTGAAGCTACAATAGACATGGATACAAAATTAAGTATTTCCTGACTGTATGAAATTATCTCACTTTAATAGGTCATCCTAGGGACTTGTAAACCAAATGTTAAAGCTGTCTGACCAGCGGTTTTGAAAAAACAAGCAACTCAACAGTTGACAGAGCTCTGCTGTGTAATATGTAGAGAATAACCTTTTGTGACACATGTATTGATGAAGAAGGTGGATATCTTTCATTAACATTGTAAGTGAGTTCTGTTGAATAAGTTTAGACTGTACATACGCAGAGAAAGCACACTGAAGAGACAAATGTTTGAACTTAAGAAGTTCAAGGTCATCAAAAGCATTATAAGGAATCATGTAACTTTCATTGCACTGTTTACACAGATTGCACAATTGCTATAAATAGCACATGAGGAATCTTACAGCGAAGCTTTACCAAAAACCCTATCACTTTGACCACTCTTTTAATTGACCACTCTATTTTTTTCCTCAAAAAGTAATTTTATTTTATCCTTACCAAGTCAACCATAAATGGAAATTAGAACTTCTCTATCTCTATCTCTATTGACTATTTTGAGCAATTTCTGTTAGATAACATACAGGGCACAATAAATGACGGTTCAGAATATGTCAAAGTTGGGATTCAGGAAAGTTGCGTTTACATGTTTTAATCCTCCAAGATGGTAAGCATTTCACTACGAACTGTCAAAAAGGGTGAACTTTCTGATAATTCTACATAAAAATTATTTTGGCTTTGATGATTTTCTAATTAATTCAATTATTTAAAATCATATTAATTATTTTTTTCTGGATGAATGATAGGGTTTATACAGTACAAGAATTACATACAATGCAAGTCAAATTTTGACCAAAAATGACAAAAAAATTCCTTAAAAATACACATTTGCATATTTCATCACAATTTGAACAAATCTAAGTTGGGTTACCCCTAGGGACCTGTATACCAAATAACAAAGCTGTCTGACCAGCGGTTATGAAGAAGATTTTTTACCAAAAACACCTTTTTTGGCATTAATTTGCCTATTTTCAACAATATCAAAAAATTAAAAAAGTACTTTCTCAAAATCATATTTTTAATCTACACAACAAATATCGAATCAGTAAGTACTGCGGTTCTCAAGATATTTGAGTGGACGGACGCCTCACAAACGGACATACATACATACATACATACATACATACATACATACATACATACAGACTGACGACGGACGCCGGACGGATACCCATCCCAATAGCTTCTATAGACTATAGTCTATAGTAGCTAAAAATCAAACTTGTGCTTTCCGTAACCCTTTGCACCCTGACCCCCTGGTACTCTATGACGTCATCGGACATTTATGTCCGAGCGGGGTTCAAAGGGTTAATACTCTTTGTTACTGGAGTTACTTTATTTTCCTTACTGGAATTAATGTTTTCAATTTTACTCACTTCTTCAATGTTCCTGATCCAGTTCTTGATGTTGTCGAAGGATTTCTCATTGGTGATGTCATAGACCAACATAATACCCTGAGAAGAATCAATATATGGAGGCAAATGATATCACATGTACATACAAGTAAACACCTATTGCCTGGTCATGAGGGCTATAGCGACCGTCTATTACCCTGAGGGGCCGTGTGTTACCAGAAACACGTCGCTATTCCCCGAGGCCGTAGGCCGAGGGGTATAGCGATGTGTTTCTGGTAACACACGGCCACGAGGGGTAATAGACGAGCGCTATAGCCCAAATAAGACCAGGCTAGAGGTGTTTTATAACACACCACATGCTCATGTTGTATTGTTATATAGTTTTTAATGTGTTTTGATATTTTGCACCGCAACAATCCATTGTGACAAGTTTACTGGGCGATGTTTCCACAGCGCTTTCAGTTGTACGTGGTACCACTTTCTTTCAAAAAATATTCGAAGCATACCTAGCGACATCCTTAGTTGCGCTTTAATCTTTTCCATCCAGTCCATCGATGAGCTATTTAAGTTCCTACGCTGTTGGAATGTTGGAAAATGTTGGAAAATCTGTTTTAGAGAATGTGTCGTCACCTATCCCGGACGCACATCACGTTCTAGTCACCCGCCATTGTTGCAAAGCTGCAGACGACACTACGGTCACGTGACCGGGCACTTTTCCAAATTTGGTCAGAACTATTTCCCTAGGGAAATAGCTTTTCAAAATATACCCTCTGACGTCACTTTTGTCGATCTGGTGGGGACTAGACGTATCTATTTTCTCGTCACGTGACGTATTCTGGCGAATCGCGACACGGAATGAGCATGTGGCATGTTATAATATGCCATAATTCCCTCTTCTGAACGTATAATGGAGTAACAGAGGATAATATGCACCTTTGAGCACTTTTTAAAAATAATATATATACAACTAATTCCCTGAGAGGGACACAAACAATTCTCCATTAGGTTTTTATAAACACCATCAAACAATCTCATTTTCTTTTTTAGTTCCAACACAGTATATACATCTCAGGGATGTAAAATTTTTGGTGTAAAGGTGGCAAAAATAAAAGTATACAAATGTCGGCACTTACATGCAGTGTGTGAGCACATTTAAGAGAGTGCAAAATGTCCTGAGTTTTTTACTAAAATTCACTTTCAGAATCGGTGAATTTCAGCTGACAGCTGGTTGTTTTGCCAACTGCCTGCTATTTTATACACACTCGATATTTGCTGCCAATCAACATACAGCTACATCATCCAGACATGATTTCAATTATCAACGGATCAGAAATTGAAACTGCTTTCCCTCCCACCCCCCTCCATTTCAATAATAGGTTCACCCTTCCAACTGAAAACAATAGGACAAAACAAAAGGCCCTGCACTGGAGAGGTTGAGAGGGGACATTTCTTACCATTGCTCCTCTGTAGTAAGCAGTGGTGATGGTGCGAAATCTCTCTTGCCCTGCTGTATCCCTGAAACAAATCACACAAGAAAACTTTACAACACGCGACCCATAACAACAAAATTCAAAGAAAAGATGTTGAAACACTGTCATTATCAATGACACATTTCCAACTGGTCAATGAATTTGGAAACCATTGACAGAAATGACAGTCATATTTGATTGTATCACAAAACAAAATGACGCGCATATGTATGACATAGGTAGTAATCCTTGTACCAAGTTTGAAAGAAAGTTCCAGGCATCTCTTAGAAATTTGTGTGAACAGACGCACGGACGGACGCATGGACGCAAGGACATGACAAAATCTATAATCCCCCAGGACTTTGTCCATGGGGACTAATAAGTCACAATGGGAAATAACACCTTAACAAAAGCATATAAAGGCAAAATTCATAACATCCTGATATTAATCATTTGCTAAAACTTTACAGCAATACCAAAGTGATAACATAACATTGTAGGGGTGAGGATATCTAGAGGTCAAAGGTCATCTACCATATTATTCTCTCACACGTAACTTGGCAAGGTTGAAGAAAACTAGCAACACACTGCTGTATTGAAATATATCACTACCCTAGGGGGTATGTATCTCATTTGACACAAAAACCTCCCTCACACAAGAAAAGTACCTTTCTACTACAGATTAAGATCAATTCAATGAATACAATGTACATAAACCATACTTCCATAAATATACCGGTATTTCCATATGAAAAGCTATATATCAATGTGCAATAAGTTATGAATACAGAACAACAACTCTGGTCCTGGGAATTGAACAATGTGATAAAAATTCATTCCTCACTGCATTGATAGACGCTTCCATCATAATATGTACAAATAATCCCCACACTGCTCAATTCAAGTTTCATTAAAAATAATACCATTTCATTAATACCATTATGTTTCCTCTGCCACTCTCAAATTCGTAAAATTACTAATTTTTTAGATGATTTACTAATTTTTTTCATTGTTGATTCGTAAATATATGAATGCAAGGAAGCAGCTAGTTGATTGAGAGCTGAAGACCCCCAAACCTCAAAATAGTTCTGTCTAAGCACATGTTGTACTTAATTTGAATTTGATTGAATGATATTCCGTATTGGAACGGTTAAGTTTACTTATGAATTTCAAAATTTACGAAAAGTTTCAATACCCAATTCGTAAATTTACTAAAAAATTTCAGAAGCCAGAGGAAACACATAATACCATTATGTTTCCTCAAATTTGCACTTGTATTTACCACGGTCCGTCTATCACAGAGGGACCGTGTATTTACCTTTTTCCAAACATAAGTGTGAACTCTTTTCTTGTCGGGCCCACAACTTGCCATTGGAACTAATGGACAGTACAATGTATGTAGAATTTTGAAAATAAAGAATGCACATCCTCATTGAATTGATGCCGGCCAATCGGCAAAGAGTCATATTTTGAAAAATTCATGAACTAGCTAAATAAGAATGTTGACTGTTGGACAACTGCATATTAACATCTGTATGGTATATCAACCCTTTCAGTTCCACACAATGGTATGATCCCATTGTTTTGAATTGGATAGATGGTTCCATAAGTACAGGAAATAGGGTTGACAGGACCAAACAATACTAAAGTTTCATGTACTGGTATATCAAGTCATGGCTTAGAGTACTATCCCAGTGTTTTCTATGGCCTGGAAAAACAGAAGGATGGCCAATTTACATAACAAGTCATCATTTGCATATTAGACAGGTTTGGCTACATGTTTTACATGAATGTGAACGCGTAACGTCACGAATTTCTGCGATGATGTCATCGACTTCTGCGTATGTTCTCCACGTACACGGTATATATGGTATACCAGGCTATGGCATTCTATATCCAGTGAACTTTATCACCCGAACACTTTAGATTGATTTTACAGTCATGTGTACCTGTGGTGTCAGGTGGGAGTGTGTTGTGACGTCTGAAGTAGTTTACTGAAAATAGGGTCAAAAGGTTACATGCCCACTCATAAACAGTGTGTGCCCTTTGACTTTTGGAATTTGCAGACTCATTGAGTCATTTTGCGAATATTTTAAAAATTTTCTTTACTTGTACATGTACATGTATCCAAATAGGTCAAATTTTTAAAAATCTGATGGAGAGAAATCTTTGAGAAAGCTTTGAGGGCAAACTGCTCATAATCAAGCAAGTTAGAGTTTTCCTTGCAAATGTACATGTATGATACATTGCTAAATCTCTCATTCAGGGAATTTCATTCAACTGAGTGTTGACTTAGTAAAGTCACTTCAGAGTCTATGGCTTGCTTTCTAAATTTAGAAATTATGACTGTAAGAATACAATGTGCATGTGACAAGATCCCAAAAGGATGCTCCAGGAACTGATGAACCAGTTGTTACAACATTCAACCATGGGAAAGCATGATTATTTTGGCATCCATAATAATCATCAGTTTTTCATCTTGAACCACCAAATCCAAACATTGGTGGCCAATTTGAAGCACTACTGTTTACCTCAAAGGCGTCAAATCCTGTCACAGAATAATTCCAGAGCCCTTTGACACACACATATCCAAAATCCTTTCAACACTATGGCTGAGCTACAGAAATTTCATGGTATTTCAACTGGCAATTTACTCCAACCTAATCCCCTATGATTACATTGATTTGTACTACAACTTATTATAGGTTCAGTAGTCTCCACTTTCGCCATTCTCATTACATGGAGAACTTTTATGTCGAACCCATGTAGACTGCCGTAATTTTTCCCACCAAAATTTCTGTACAACATTTTACTGATTTTTAAGAATTTTTCTGTAATTTTTTTGATAATTTTGGATCAAATGGACATCACATTTCATTAGCTACAGTTTCTCATTAAAAATTTGACAAAAATCAGCAAAAATTGATGGGGTGATATTTTATAAAGGCGACAAAAATTGTCATTGGTGCTCAAAGGGTTAAGGTAGAATGCACCTCTAGGACAGATATTTGGCCTCTCAAACTTTCACAATACATTTTAGTCTATCACTTGCGAGCATTAATTTGAAGCTCATGGAGTAACTTGGGCTGTTACCAGATTATTTCTTTTACATCGGTGCCATATACCCCAAAGAGTTTACACTTGAATGTCCGCCATTTTGAATTTCAATTGTTGGTATAATTACGCCAGTAAGGTGCTAGATGCTTCCATGGTACAAAACTTTGTATGACAACACCTAAAGCTTTATTGAGGAAAGTATGAGTAAATATTCAAGTCTTCCGTTTTGAGGCATATACTACCTTAAGACACTACAATACATGCAGAAATGAAATAAATATTCATAGAGGGGACGCAACTAATGACCATGAATCTTTTTTGAAGCCATGCAGACGTGTATAAAACACACACAAGGACCGTTTCAGAATAAAGGCAAGTGATATACCGGATCTGAAGATACATGCACATGTTATACAAGGTGACAAAAAGTTGCTAATAGGAAGCTATGATTGGCATGACTGTACTCCGTGTTTCCAAGAGATTGTATTTGATCATGCACCAGTATTTGACAAAAGACAGATCATATTCCACGTTTCATATTTCATCTCTACACAGAAACAATTTTCCAACAGGAATGTCTATAACGTGATGGAAATACGATTAGGTTATTATGAGAATACTGTTATTACGAGAATACTGCAAAGGATGCACGAGGACACTGAGGCAGCATATCCGCTGACACGAAGCCTGGGGCGATGCGCGGCGCCATTGTCTGAGCGCATCCTTTGCGGAATTTTCGTAATGACCATATTATTACACATCTTACATTCATGACTGCGGCATTAAATGGGCCAGGCATTGACCATTTTCATGCAAGTTCAAATTTCTGTCGATTTATAGCAAGTATGGAACGCTATCTTGTACGTGCTTCTGAATAGCCTGTGAACTACACATACAGATAGTGAAACATATCTATAGATATACTGTAAATCTTTCAATTCGTTCCATGAAACCATTGAGCAGTGGATGCACGGATGTACATGTAGTTGCAGAATGCACAGCCAATGAGGTTGGCGGAGAATGCCTAGAAAAAGTAACTGCTACGGAATGTACTGCTTTTTTAGCGCTCACATAATTCCATTGTTCTTGATGGTAGAATCAGATGTCTAATAATATACAGTAAGGATGTCAAACAGCATATGAGGTGGGTTTCCTACAAAAAGTAACATTTGCAGAAGTGGTATGATATAATTCAGTAATCTCAGTCAGCAATTTTCAACATTGTTTATTTCAACAATGACATGAACTAACAAACTCTAACTCTAAAATGTGTGTATTGGTCTTCATTTGCTTGATTTTGTGTCAGGTGAAGCATAGTGGAAGCCAGGCATTGGGGTTAGCTGACCAAATTGTCAGAACATTGCTCGCTTACCCTCGCTCCGTTTTGACAAGTTGGTTAGCTAAACCCAATTCCTGGCCCATTGTGCTTCACCTGACACAAAAACGAAGCAGTTGGAAATCGTGAAAGTGATTGGAAGAAAGTGGAAATTTATTTTATTTTAGCATGTGGTTAGTCAGTGCTGCAATGACTGGACGTCTGTGTTTGCGTACGGCAATTTTCATGTCATCACTGATTGGCTATACCACTTGTACAGTCGCCCTCCCTTCACTTTGTGAATCAACTGCATCCCTAGGATTATGCTAATTAGTAAAATTGATCAGTGTGGGCCCACTGTTATTCAGTCTTGCCCAACACAGAGCAATATAATTTGGCTTGGGGACTTGTTTTGAATGGCCCATTTTGTTTATGCCAATATGCAATGAAAAAAGAGAAGAACACATCTATATTTGTGTGTTTTGTTTGATAATTTTGATGATAAAGATAATCTTCTCAAATGTTTTCCAACCAGGGTTTAATGCAGGTAATAAATATTTCATGAGCAGGTACTGTACTGTACGTTCAGTTTTAGGAGTGAACTGCACTCTACGGGCCAGACAACAAAAGACGAATTGTGTGCACTGGTATTTATGTCAGGTGTGATGTATCAGCAATGGCTTGGACTGCCTTTCCAAAGGTCAAAGGTCAGTTTTCATATTGAAGGGGCCTGAACAATCATAGGAACACATACTTTGATGTAATGTTTTAAGCTACAATACCCCTACCCCTCTCTTTAATTGTCAACAAGTTTTATCGCACACAGATCTTTGCCAGTGTGTAGAACAAATACTACTACTAGTTCTATACAAATGTATTACACTATAAATGTACATGTACATTCTAATGTCACACAGCCACTGTACTTGAGACATGGTATAATATTTGTACATACATTACACTGAGATAACAAATATTGCTTCAAGTTATCTTTGAAAGTTATTGTTACTGTAACTGTTGTAAAACATGTACGAGCTACTGCAAGTATGCTACATGTATGTATTTTTTTAATGTAGTCACATAACATAGCCCTACAGTAAAACCATCAATCATATTTAATCTGATAAATATCTTGTTCACATTGGCAACCCAACTGAAATTTGGGCCGACGCAAAATAATTGTCCTTTTGGGATTAAATTTGGTCCGTGTCCACACTTACCGGTACCAGAATTAGGGCCGACGTAACTTTACCTTCCTTTGTGACCTCTGACCTGTCAAAGTTCAAAATGGCGCATTTGAATATGGCACGCTGTTTCTACTGTTCATGATTTTCCTGTGTTTTACGCACAAGAAGGGCAAATATGACTACCACTCACCCTTTTAATCATCGGAGAGATCTTCACCATTTATTGGATGGGCATATGGTATATATAAGACCGCGGTGGAGAAATAACCAGTGCGCGGCATTTTGACATGCCTCTCTTGTCTATTACGTGCACTGTGGAATCGAATGACATGGTCTCGTTTGCGGAACAAAGGTTGGTGGGAAGTTCAGCGTACATGGGATGATATTAAAATGTAAAGACTGGATTGAAAACTTTCGATAGGTGTAAACTTTAGTTTCAAACGTCGTTTTGTTTGTGCGAATAGTGTGACTAGTTCAACTTCGATCCATAGCGGAGGCCTGGTCAACTGGGACCAGGGCCAACGTAACGTGTCCACACTGGCGATTTGCGTCGGACCAAATTTTGCGTTGGCCCTGAGTCGGCCCTGAACCCCCCTTCTAACCGGGACCAAACTGAGTCGGCCCAGGGCCGACTCAGCGTGTCCACATTGGTTTTTTACGTCGGCCCCGGCCCTGGTCGGGACCTGGGCCGACGCAAAGTCGTCAGTCTGAACGTACCAAAAATCTCTTCATGTTTGCACTGGGACACAAAATATTGTCCTGTCTTGTATCAGGGAAAAAGCAAGCAACATCAGGCATACCGGTACATGTGTATCAATGAGATGTACAATGCTACCTGATCCATAAATCCAAAGTTTTTGCTTACATCTTGACAATAACGGGGGTGGGGTGAGGGTGGGGGTGTCAAAACATATACAAATGTGTAGTTTGACGGTGTTGATCAAAATCTTGGAACATTTGAAAGTCTAATCACAGCAAAAGTTTGTAAGATATTGTGAAAGGCTATATAGGTTTCTTTCCTGCCGGTTGTCTAAAACTATGAACTTTGAACTTTTGACCTGTACATGTATGTGGGGAAACCAACCCCATTTCCCCTGAAATGACACAGCTGAACAAAAAATGCAATGCTGAGATCCCAAGATCAAAACTAACACCAAAATATCATTAATATATTGATAAAAGAATATGTATTGATGTACACAAGCACATTATTTGAACAAACACTTAGATATTACGACACTTCTGCACTATCAACATTTATGATTGTGTCTTCATAATTCGACAAAACCTCCACTATATATGGTATAAAATCAACAAAATATCAACGTTAACTTTTGTGTGATATTCAAAACCGTTTCCCCATCGAAAGAGAGGATATAACGAAAAGTAAAAAAAAATACTTACCATATTTGTAACTTGATCTTCTTTCCGTCTAATTCTATTGTTCTTATTTTAAAGTCTATTCCTGTGTAAAGAGTAGAAATAGCAGAGACTGATAAGGAATAGGAACAGTATATGATACAATGGGACAGACCATTAGTTCTTGGGGGGAGAGGGTCAAAAATGGAAAAAATATTTGTGATGCATATTCATGGTGAAAATAGTCAGAAAAGAGGCCTCAACAAAGTGCTATGTGACCTAAGTCTAATTTCTGAAGAAAAAATTGCCATTCATGTATGAAAGTCAAACAAGGGGAAATTTCTAGGAAAACAATGTGTACCCTTTCACTTTAAGAATGAACAATACATCACAACTTTGAAGGCAAAAAAAATCAGCGTTTCCTCCCTATGATAGCTCTTCCTAAAGTCTAATGGCCACACCAAATACAGTCATGCTGAAATGTATTTTCACCACTGTGATGGACTTGATTTACTTGTCAGTAAAAAAATTAACTGAAAGTTTAGATACCATTTTGTATTCACTATGCTTTGATAGGCTGTTTCCCGTGGGATCTCAATTTTGTTAACAGCAAACATACCGTAATTATACCAATAACATTATGTAACCCTCAAAATCCTATTTATGTACAATGTACCTTGATTGACAGAAGAAACTACATTCCAAGAGTTGTTGAAATCCTCTACTATGCAATACATAATTCATGCCCAAATGGTAAAATTGGGAATCAATGATGCATTTCAAAGCCTCAACTCACAAATTTCATGGAGTGCAACACACAGAACTTGCAACCGTCAGTTACCATCCACGTACAACACATCTAGATTTTCAAGTCTGGAATTGTGCGTTTTATCACTTTTCTGAATAACATTCATGTTCAAAGAAAATGTGAGTAGGATCTATTCCTATGTTAATGATCACATGAAAGAATGCATTTGAATATCAAAAGAACATGCAAATTATACATTGTTATGTAAATAGCCATTCCTTTGTCACTCCAAGTCATGTAGAACACTGCCAATACCGTGTTTTCAATCGCTTTCTATGTAAGGCACACAGTCACTTAACAGAGAAGCCAAAGACAAAACCGCTTGGCCAAATCACCACTTTCAGAGAGAGTGGTTCAATACCTGAGCTTATACAATTTTTCTGACTGCAACCCCACCACACACTGTAGAGTTTGTGAAGCATTCACACTCGTACACTTACTCTCAGACATAGCATACAAACTTATCTAAGCAATAAAAATATCACTTAAAGGGGCAAAGAAAAATATTGGACATTAAATATACACAGAATGTACCAGTATTGGTAAGCTGAACACTCTGGTACTTTGACACATTTTGGAAGGCGGCCCGCCAGAAGCCAGAGGCCCAGCTGTATTGACAAACTGAACAAAAACATTGGAAAATGTTCTAAAAGTCTAAGCTAATGGAACTTTTACTGATTGTACAGTTCCTGCGTAACCCATTACCTCACTTCCCTAAACAGAAATACTATTTGGAACAGCAAACAATAAAGCACTGCATCAGACATGCAAGTCGTGATCCTTCTTGCAAAGCAAATGAATAAATCAGCGTGAAGCACCTTTTAAGGATCACGGTTGACAGTGCACCATAGAATACAGACAGACCAGTATTTTCCAGTCAAGCGAACATCTCATAAATTAAATGCTTTGACTTCAAGAAATACCTGTGATAATGTTAAGCCAGTGGATGCAAAATGCAGATTATGGAGTTTTGTTGAAGTTGTGCAAATTTAGATCCGGGTAGCATTGATGTCCTAACTGTGACAGCTAAATGGAGGCTGGAATGTTACAGGTCTGTGACCCTTCAGTGACTCCAGGTCTGTGTGCTTGTATAGACAAAAATGTTTACAGTGCTCTGTGCACAGGTGTGTCACAGGGTTGGAATTACAATCTTGTATCAGAACCTGTACTGCCATATTATCTGAATAGATACAGTCTTGTACATAGACATGTCTGGATCTGAAATTTTGGAAAGAGTTCCATAAGGCTCCCCCCCTCCTCCCACCCATTTTTTTTTTCTTGGGTAGGATATATAACACTTTTAAGTATGCTAACACTAAAACTAACCCTAACCCTAATTCTAAACCCCTCCAAAAGGTGTATTTGATGTGCTTCTCCCAAGGAAATCCACGATTTAAGTGATTTCCAGGTATGAGGGGCCTGCCTGCAGGAATTCTTGCTGAAATTTTTGCATGTCTTTCAACTACCAGTATATGTTGTTAGTCAATAGACCTATTTCAAAACTCTAAAATCTTGCATATTTGCAGACTCTGTAAAAAACCTAAATATAAACACAGCACTGTCTACTCTGCAACACACAGTCATGTTTCTTCAGACCCGTATATACTCAGAATTTCCATGACATAGATCAAATAGTCATGTACCAAAGACCTGAATCATGTATGTGAATACAGCTCTGAAATCTTGAGATGGTAAACAAATTATCAAAAGTCACAGCCACTGATCCTACTGATGGCATACTTTGTACATGATAATTTAGAATACTGGTTGGGGAGCTCTAAAATTGAGGCAAGATCCTGATATATACTAGTAACATCATACAAAATGGTATGCAGCTTAAATCAGTCACACTATTTGATGAAAATATGTGCCCGGTTTAGCATTTGATTTATGTACAGTTTTTGCAATTGAAATAGACTTCCTTCCTCTGAATAAATATAGGCTTTGTAGTTGGAAAGTTTCGTGTTTTTACAACCACTTTCCTCTTCTTTGGTTTCGGATAGAAACTGAAACACAATGTTTTGGTTCAACAAACCTTTTAGTTCACTTGTCTTATAGCCGTTATATTTACCCAGGCATATTTCAAAATGGTGGGTGGTAATAATGACAAGATCATGCGGGTGGAAATTACTCAGTCAATCTTTTTGTGAGTTATTCTGAAATGCCCGCATTGACTCTGACCTGCCCTTTCTCTTCCCTACCTTTTCCCTTCCATCAAAATCCGAAATGTCGTATCACTGGATAATGCCAAGGTGGATATTTGCTCTAATAGCAACAGATGGCTGGAAGCATGGATCAGACACTAACAACCATTGATACAATCATTGAAAAAAAAAAGAAATTAAAAATTCTGATGTATTCTTTTATATTCTGTTCACCTTTCATTCCTATTTCTATGTACATCAGTCCGGCCATCCTATTAAAATCAATTGGGTCATACCAAACTCCAGCAATGGATGGGTAACATTTCCCTCCCACTGATGATATGTACACCACCACTGAACAGGATTTCACAGACATTCTGTCATTATCTTTTTAGTTCCATATTCTATTCAATACTCAGATATAATACATTGGTAAAATGGAAGTGCAATTGTTGCACAATATCCTATCAGGATGTAACATATGGCCCGGGCAATGTTATGTACTGATTTGCACCATGGAGTTCATATGCTTTTCAGTATCCAGGGTGTTTGATATTTTTCAAATACAATGCAAAATGTCATTGATAGGCGGTGAAAGGAATGGAGTTCACGGATGCAACTGCTTCCATGAGAAAATTCAGTCAAGGAAAATTGCTTGTAAAACTCAAACCCCTTTCACCAGCATGGTTTTGCCCAGACTTTTTTTATCAATGGTGATTTAGGATTTCCTTACACGGAATAGGGGGTGAAGAGGTTACAGAATAGACGGTTAATTTGTCACTTATCTCAGAGCTAAAAATGAACACACCGACAGTGACAGTTGAAACGAAATGTATCAGTCTGTGAGTGCATGGAGGTAAAAAAGAAAGTTCAATAAATCTGACAGGTGTATAAGAATACACTTTTGGTACATGTATACCTACGTTTATAGGGCAAAAAAAATGACTGACTGCACGGAAAATCATTGAACATTTCTTTTCTTTCTTGGTATTTATTCTTTGTTTGTTTTTACTTCCTTTGTTGTGTTACTGTATTTTACACCAAGGTGATACCAACAATTTCCCTCTTTAAGGTGTAAAGTGTGTGGGCGGGCAAAGATTTCTATAGTCACTTACAGTTTGTATAGGGGCATACATGTACTGTAGGTAATAAAATTTCCCCACCCATCCCACTGTGACAGCTTATGCACTTAAGGGAGTATGCATCCTGAAAGTGAAAGACTTAAATAAACTTTCAGCCATTCTCTTACCAAATCAAGAATAAAAGTAGGGGGTTACTGTGCAAATTTTGGTACTAGAGATACAAATAACCAAAGATTTACAATATTTAAAATTCAAAATGGCCGCTATCCCTTTGTTAACTCTACGGAGAAAAATAAAAAAATTTTGATTTTCAAAAAACTAAGCCGATGAAAAATTTTTTTTCACCAAGAGCTTTAAAATGAACCCCTACAAGTGGTATATCAGAGAAAAATTGTAAAAGTTTGAGAGTCCAAATATCTGTCGGGAGTGTCCTCAAGGCTCATCCTACCTTACATGTAAGTGCTGCTAAAATGTACGGTTAACTGTACCTCAAAAGCTGGAGATACTTAACTGTAGACAGTGAAGTGGAAGACTCATCAAGTAATTGTCAGACCTGTCATTTCCCCATCTGCCACGTCAGTAAAAAGCAGTATTCAGCCAAAACTTATTGTCAACCTTTTTGCAAATTTACCGATAGGTTAAACCTGGAATTCAAATGGACAGCAAACGGAACCATGTGCACAAACACACAGAGAAATATGTATATTATCATACATGTTTGTACACATTGGTTTATTTGTACCGTCGTTGCTTGTTCTCTCGGATGTACTGAGTCTGCAGAGCACGTACCGGTAGACTATGTGTCCTTTTTATTCTGGAGCAGAACCATTGTTTGGTTTTGGGGGCCTTCAAATGTTCAAGTCCCTTTTTAATAAAATTATTGATGCTAGAGAGGAAAAAATCTACTCCACTGTTTTAGTTAAAAATCCCAGATATGGAACATGTTATGCTTCACAGTTAACCGACTTGACCTGAACGTGACATATGAACTTATTAGAATAAGGGTTGAAGTGCAACAACTTGTTGGCCTACTTCCATGAACAACCCTGCTTTGACATTCGCATGTAAACCAAAGACTTGTATAAAATGTATGCGTAACATATGTTGTTATTATTGACATAAGAATTCATGTCTGGCCAAGTTCTTTTATCTCAAAAACCTGTAATTGATGAGTGCATAAACCATGTGACTTGTATTGACCTTGCCGTGCCCCATGGGCCAGATAAAATTTAGAGGGCAGTGTTTTTGCCAAGTTCGGCCAACATAGATTCCAAATTTGGGAGCTACAGCAAAATTTCCAATGCTTGTGATGAGAACATATATAAAAGGTAGATTTCTGGCAAATAAAACCAAGCTTGCTATTGTCAGCAAAAATCCTGACGGGCATATGAACATCCCTGTAAAAATTACAGCCCATACACTTATTTTATGCATCTTTTTTATCACGGTTTCTGCCATCAAAATCAACTAAAACACACAGATGTCACATTTGCATTCCTGGTAACGTGTTCAATATTTGATGCACAATTTGAATGCCTAGCTCAAGTATCACCATGAGTTCATGTGTCCTTGCATATCTGAAATCGATAAAATTTCAAAATATTCCTATCAGGTTTTATCAATATTTTTCGTTTACATATTGTTTGAAGACTCATTTTATATTCGCCACTCTTTCAGTTTCATTAGGCAATGAAGGGTGCTTTCAGCTTCATGTCTTCAGCAAAGGCAAAAAGAAACCACATCGATCAAAACAACATACATATTGCTGTATTCGAAGTAATGACCATAGATGGAGGTAGCACACAGATCCCCGGGTAGTGTGCCACCTCCATTGAAAATATAACAATTTCGGCTGTCTGTGAGTGTGTTCAGCATCTACGAGTACAACTTCAGTCGTTTTCTCGTATTCTGACTGTCAAAGGTATTCAGAGATTCGCTGTCGGTGTCCGCCCTAACATGACTTATTGTTGTTATACCTGCTGAGTTGCAATGACCGCTCAGACATGAACTTGCGCTGTGACGCAACGGCACACGCCTGAAGGTTCGGTCCTGGAATTTGGTTCTGCCAATGGCACGGCGACATTTTAGCCGCTCACTCGACCCTAAGAGTCGCCTTTCAAGATACTGGACATTGAAACTTGGCCGGCATATGAAACAACCACCGATCACATATGTTACCTGTCTCCAAACCCCACGAACCGCCTGCAGAAACAGCACCGTTCTCAGAGCGTGAGTCACTCGCTCGAGTCGTGGTTTGACAATGACACCACGCAGCCTACAGGCGCTTTCCAACTTGTATTTGTCGTGTACACGACAATGGCGACGACATTAAAAAAGACTCACCTATCGTTGATATAAACGTTGAATTAAATGCGTCTTCTGAAAACCTAAAGAGTACACAAGTTTTTCCAACTCCGGAATCGCCTATAAGTAGCAACTTGAAAAGAAAGTCATACGTTTTCGCCATTTTCTTGTCTGTTCGTCCCAGGGAAACACCCTCATTACCATAAAGTCACTTGTTGAGTGACGTCATGGACCAGAAGATTCTCCCAGTACTTCCGGGATATTACCTGTGCGTGGTTGTCGCGTCAGCTGGCAGGTGTACGCCTTCTAGGTGTACAGCTGAGTAAATATGTAACTGTGCTTTTACTTATAGTCTTTAAAATTATCTATATGTCACACAAATTATCACAATCAGAGACTTATTCGTCGCATGGAAAGCGCCCGCACGCGCACTGCAAAGCAAGCGAAATACAAAGCTTAGACTGGCATCCCAGGTTATCGGACGCATGGTCCGATGCCAATCATGATTAATTTTTTTAAAATAATTTTTTGGCGAAGCATAATTGTTTCGCCTGGTTGGGAAGTATCTGCTAGAGTTGGGGCAATTATATACCAAATAGTAGTCCAGGCTAATAAAGTATACTGTTTTTTTTATCAAATTACCTTTCTTTTAAGTTCTTTCCTACCCTTAGTTAGTTCATTTTAAAAGTGAGTCACTATGAACTTGAAAATTAGTGTAAAGTACGGGCCGGCATTTGTAAATTGCAAACTAACTAAAGTCTTTAACATGCCTAGCCTACAACTACAACATATGGTCTAGGTGATTATTATGAAATCTTGATTTTTGTATCTGTTCAACAAATTATATCTATAAATTTGCAATGGACTTTGCGTTGGTACTGTGACATCCTCGTCCAATCAATAGTATACAGTCATTCTGTGACAGTATAACCCTTTTGAAGTAGCCATACGGCCTATAGATCCCGTTGGAAACACTTTTGCGCATGCAATGTCGTAGTGTTTGATTTGGAACTACAAACGATATGACTTTAATGGCGCAACACGGCCGCTACCATCCTGACCTGGTAATTTTAATAGTGTTAAACCTCTTTTATATCATACCTGTATATTGATCATGATGGCGCAAATACTGCAATCTGATTGGTCTTGACGTGACAATAAAAACGCTGTATTTGCAATGTAGCACGGCTGGAAAAAAAGCATGAGCTTTAAGCCATAGAAAATTCCCTTTTCGACGTTCCACGCCTGAATTTCAATTTAATATTATGATATGATAGCAATAAACTACATCAGAAACGGTTGTATCACTGGCTTTGACCCCTTCACTTCACAGGCCTTATGTGCACCCGTGGATATGCCGTCGCTTGGTGTGGTTTATTTTTGCTTAATTATTGCTATTGAAAGCCAATCATTCACTGGTTTCTTGCACTTCGCAGATTAACCAATGCTGTTAAAGGGCAAGTTGGTGTTAACTTTTCAGGCCTTTACTACTAATTTTTGCCTTTTTGTGTCACCTACAGTTCTTGTTCTATTGACCTAAGGATTCTGGGATACACAGTGTTGAGCTTGTCAACCCAGCCACTACATGTAGGCCTTATATGTGTTGACAGCATTGTTAGTGTTGCACAAGTGAATTCTAGTCATGACTAATATGTGCATTTTACACGTATAGATCTAGATGCTGTGTTGACAAGTTAAAGTACGTAGATGTTTCAACATTCTTTCTGAAAGCTCGAGAAGAACAGGAACTTGCGTTTGGCATATGAAACAAAATTATTAAAAAATTGACGATTAAAAGTTACAGCTACTGGTCCTTTAGGGACAAACCACATTTCGTCATTTGTGGTTTCATCCTCTGTTTAATTAGGCCAAAGTAATTAAATTCTTTGTTTTGAGTCCCCACCCGCTTAGGTTTTTAAGGTTTTCATGAAAAACACACACAATGTATTTGAATAGGAAATTTTAGGACATGACCGCTTAGCTTTTCTGAACTAAAATTTTGTTACAATTTTTTATTTGCTGCAATCAAATTACATTGTTTAATTTTCTTGTGTGTGGTTTTTCAGCCGCTTAGACGCGTACCTTTTCCAATTTGAGTGGACGCAAAACAAAGAATTTAAGGTGAAGTACTACGAATTACGTCAAAATTAGGTTGTGGTGTCATTTTCTTGAAACTTTGCACAAATATTCTTGGAAGTTGTGCAAGTGCAAAAATGAAATAAAAAATGGGGGTCACCACGCTCGTTTCCATGGAAACGGACGTTAAAATGGCGTCGTTAGAAATAAATAAAAATGATATAATTCACTTAAACTAAAGAAAGCAATTACAAAACGCTTAGCAAATGAGTTAATTTTGATAAATACCAAGAATTAAGATCCATATCTATCGAATGTATAGTTTTCATGATGTTTTGTAACGAAATTTTAACATAAGTATCGATTACAAAATGACGATATCGAAATTATATCACTACATAATTTTCGAACTTTCTTCCTGTCGCTTTGAATGGTGTCATTTTGACCAAACTTGGCGAATAAAATCCTGACATAATACCATTTAGTTTACACTTTTAATAAAAGGGTGTCACCACGCTACTTTTTACAATATCTCCAGGTGAATGGGTAATATGCGCCATGTAAGTGGGAGAGAAATGTTAATTTTGCGCTCATATTGAATAAAAACCAGCTTCCTAGGGGGTCAAAATATGACAAGGTTAAAGGTCACATGTATTTCTAAGAGACTGGGTCAAAAAATTAGGTAAAAGCGCAATTTCAACAATGCCAGGTGATGTTCAATACATGCGCTACAAATAACACATTTGCGGCAGGCTTGAGTTAAATCTGCGCAGAAATGTTCTAAAGCGTGTGCGCGTCCGAATTCGTCGCCCTTTACCTTAATTAAATTGGCCTTATTGTTCGTATGCTGTCTGTCCTTCTTTCTCTATGATGTGATATGGTCGGATGTAATTGCACGACCAAAGTAACCTTCTACCAGGGCATCTCCCTAAGTGTTCGCCTCTGTGACTGATAAACTACTGCAGGAGGGTATCAAAGTCATTTTGCAGTGTACGGTGCAAAGTGACAGTAAAACTGACACTTTAGATCAAACCAGGTAGTAGCTGAAAAAGTCGCCTGAACGAGAAAGTTGGAATTAATTCAACTAAAATGATAATATATATCATACATATATTCATATTATCTATATTTATAAATCTTAACACATATATTAACTGCAAGTATTAACTAATTATGTCCACTGTATGAAAAAAAGAGAAAATTGCATAGACACTTGTGCTTTTTGTGAAAAAGCTCAATGTGAGACCCGGACAGGGAAAGTTAGACTTGGTTCAAGTCTGTGATTTGTGAATGTTTGAGTGGAGTGAACGCAATGATTTGTATTTTGCTTTCATGTGAAACGCGCGCGTGAGTGGAGTGGACGCGATGAGTGGGGTGAACGCAATACAAGGGAGTTTCACCCGGAATCCGGCAGAAACTAACTCATTACACTGCGCAGACTCAAAGGTAACGCATTCAATCGCTGCGAAAACCTGGCCTGCGCTACCAAATTCCGAATAGGTTTGTACGAAATAGGAGAGACACAAGAGAAACTATTATAAATGATTTTATTTTTTAAAAATTCACCGACTTTAACCAAGTCTAAGGGAAAGTGTGTTATTTGCCCTACTTTTGGTACAGGTGCGCCAGCGCCATAGAAGCCAAAGCATAAACTTCACGAACGGTGGGCCATATACTGATGTCTAATTTCTACGTTTTCGAATTTTCCAGTAAACGATGGCGTCAAAAGCGCCAATCTGGTGTATACAGTCGTGCTAGTCTAGTAACAAACCCAGGGGGTTAATTGTAAAGCCCTCATTTTTCAAAAGATCTTCCGTCCAATACATGTCCACATCAGGTAAAAGAGTTGTTACGTAAACCCGCAGTACACATAACATGATTAGAACTAATTTAATATAGGATAATGGAATGGTGAATTATTGTCGATTTAATCTGCAAATGTTAGCTCGTCTACTTTTCTTTTTAAGTTACACACTTGTTTTTATGAGTTTTTTGTAATATAGCAAAATTCATCTATAGTGCACGTAACACTTTTGAGATATATGAAAAATATAAACTTGAAGATCCAATTATCCCAAATTAGTTCCAATCGTGTCACATGTGATTCCCTTCAATTGGAACCTCCCGGGATTTGAGTGAATAGCTATTTCAACAATCATCTCTAATATCGTGACCGAATACTAGTTTATGACAAACGATACTCGCCGCATCTAACACCCCCCCCCCCCACCCGACGAAGGGTCGGAAGTGTGTTCGATATTCCGATGACAGGGTTATTATAAGAGCTGCTCCTTAATTGTAGTCATTCCTGTAGAAATATGTACGGGTATGTGCCGCCCTAATGGATCACCCGAAAAATTTCCCAAATATTGCGTCAGCTTTCATCAAAGAAAAATCTAAACAATGATTGGCGGTCACGCGTGCTTGGCCCGTCGGGCGGTTGCGATGTGACGCGTAAGGTTTTTTTCCTTCTTCTTCTAAATTTGTCGACAAAAATCCCTTGTGACAGATAATTTTGGAATAACAAATATGGCAAGCAAGATGTGCAAGGTGCCATGTACATTTAAATATAAACACATAAGCTTATATGTATGATTTCTATGATAGAATCATGGGTGCACTATTTGAATTTACGCCCTATGGTCGAAAGAGAGCCGGATTCTACCCCAAGCGGGATAAGTTTGGTCAAGTCATATACGTATCACTTATCTATAGGTAAAATCAAGGTCACTCCGCCGTGTATCTGCAATACGGTTGGCCCTACCGTGTATCACCGTGTTTTAACGAATCTCGTTCGATTACAGTGAGTTAAATTTCGATTCTGCAAAAATTTGTTGCTATTGGCCCAACTACCATTGCTATAGAATAATTGTAACTTAGAGAGGCATAAACTTGAAATACGCGTGTGGACGGCGGGTTCTTAAAACACAGACCATAATGTTTTCACTTTGATTACACTGCATTAGAAATATTAAATTACTGACCTCATTTCAAAATGAATTTTAAGCTTTTATTCCCGTCCAGAATATCTATTTAGATTCATCCGCCTATCTTTTCTTGATGATTGGTTGGTTTGGATATTGTCGGAAGATGTTTGGCTTATGTTAGGAATTTTTGGCATAAATACATTTTTATCGTAGAGCATTATGTTGACGTATTTGACTACCTTCAGGCTTTTAATAAATTGTCGTTTGAGAGGAAAGAATTTTGAAAAGTACCAGTTTTGTTTGAGTTGCTCTCTTTCAGACCGGTCCCAACATCTTAACGTAAGTTTCTGAATAACCTCAAATGAAAGTGCGCAAGCACTCTGATTTGCTCAACCTTAAATTTTGTCAGGACTACCAGACTACCAGAGCGATACAAGTTGTTATGTCAGAACTACCTATACAGCATTCAGGTGCCGCCAACGAAGCTGTTCGTGCAAAAAGGTGTTCGTGCGAAGTTTTTCAGCGGGCGGGCAAATTTCAAAACTAATAAGCGGGCGGGGAGAAAATATCGATATTTATTGTGGGCGGGGAAGAAATTTCATTACTTTCAGCGGGCGGGGAGAAAATTTTTGACAGTGGCACCGGAAAATAGGCCTACATAGAGGGAGGGGAAAGCGGCGTGGTTGATAGAACTTGAGGAGAAATTGAGCGCCCAACTTAGAGGGGAGCAATGTTCCAAGTATACTGCTAACTACTGGCATGGTTTTGTGTTGATCTGGGTTGCCTAGTGGGCATCTAGTTGGCAATGGGGAATTTTAGTAGTGGGGAGAGGGCAGCGGGGAGCTTGAATTGTTGTGGGGAGCGGGGAGCGGGCAGACTGTAGATACCAGAGGGCAGTGGGCATCAAAATTCAGTGGGAGGGCACATTTTCAGTGTATGCCAGTGGGAGGGCAGTTACGAACAGCTCTCACTTTCCCCTCCAAATTTTAGGTCAAGGTCAAAAATAAGAAAAATCGGTATATCAGCCTTCAAAACATGTTTTGTGATGATTTTGCGAAATTCATCAAATTTACCAGTTGGCGGCACCTGAGCATTGCGCCCTCATCGTCGAATATGAGGTATACCATCCACCACGGCAGCGAAGACAGCTAATTGTTCCAAATTTTAAGGTTCACCTATTCTGTATGAAAAGCTTCTTCTTGAACTATGGCTCTTTCACTAGAAATTGTGATATCATAATCTGTACTCAATCATAGGGGTTAAAGTCGTGTCCCTGCATTACAGTCTTTGAAACCCGAGGAGAAACACTGGTCACGTGATTCAACCTCTTTTTCGCTACACTGATAGCATAGCCATCATGCCTGTAAGTATGCACGAAAGTATAACCCAATATTTTGCAACATGTTATCATTTTCTGCCATTTTTGCCTCGAGGTTAGGCCTTTAAACACTTAGAAAGCGTAATCGGTCATTTTTGTTTTCACCTTCATCTTCAATATCGCGTACGATGAAAAAATGTCTACCGTTGGAATGAATAAATCAGGGTGTCGATGGAGTCCGCCATGTTGGATAACATGTTGTGTCCGATCGTAGTGTTTACATCGGAAGCATGCTCTTCGTTTGAGGATTCTTATGCGAGATTCAGGCTTCAGTTGATGCGTTGAAGACTCACAGGGAAATACCGCCAAACAAGTTGACGATTTTACCGCGCCGTATTGCGAAATTACATATTGTCAAAATATGCTGCTTGCGGCCGTCAGCGGGATTTAACCTTTGAGCATGCGCAAAGATTTACAACAGGTTGTGCAATCAAAACATTTCATCGCAAATTCTAGAGAACTGGGTCTGCTGTAGTCTTACGTCAAATCACGGATACGCGCTATCAGACATTGGTAGAATCATTTAAACACCATGCCAGTAAGTATTATATTTCGGAAACCGAGACAATTTGATAAGGACTTGCCGCGAGATTATCTTTACGAAGTTCTGTTGCGTGCAAAGTTGCATGCGTCACAATGCTGTGCGCAGGTGGTTTCATTTTGTTCGTGTTGTTTACAAACAACTTTTCACACATGATTGTAATGCTAGAAGTATTCATTATTTTGATAATTATTGTAACTGTCGTAGGGTTGCTGGAATGTAAATGTTTGATCACATGTTGAAGCTTGGAGATCACACACCTCTATGGTTGAAATTTTGTTTCTTAATTTTGTGTGCACCATTATTTTCTTTTCAACCCCCATTTCATATGAACCAGGTAAACTGAAAGCACCTTTGCCACATGTGTAAGGAAATCCAGTTCCCAACAAAACTTTTCAAATTTACAGTAGTAGATTATTAGGATTGTTATTATTTTGTAAAATTCATCATGTCCTTGCAAAAATGGTGCAAAAACTTGCAAACTTCAAACTTGAAAGGCTACGACATTCCTTGTATACAAAGCAAATGTCATACCTATTTTTAGTCCTTTTATTGAACTGCTTCCAACAAATTATCCTGCAGTTGTATGTATCAATTGTGTCCTTGTTATGCTCTTACGCAGACCTTTTGTCAGTCTTGGTTTGAAATATAGACCAATTTTCTAGCATACGTAGGCCAGATTTGACAGACAACTGTACGAGTCTTGTTGTTTTGAGGTGTAAGATTATGGATAGCCCAACTTTTATGTTTGACTGAAGTTTAATAAGCATTTATTTGTGGAATTTCATTTCCAGTGTTTACTTCATTACATGCCTCAAAAGTGAAAGACCAACTTTCGCTCAGAGTTTCCTCAACTAAACTTTTAATCATTCTCTTACCAAAAAAAGCAAAAAAATCAGGTGTTACCGTGCTAAGTTTGGTACCATAGAAACAAATTACCTAACATTTACTGATACTGAAATCCAAAATGGCTGTCATACTCTGGTTATTTTTGCAGAGGAAAATTGAGTGAAGGATTTTCAAAAATCTACCCTTTCTTTATTTAATTGACCTACACAAGTGGTAGATCAGCACAGATTTGTAAAAAATTTAGTGTCTGAATATCTGTCCACGAGGTGCATATGAGTTTCAGAAGATTGTCCTGAACTTGTTGATCAATTTCAAGCCCTCCGTAATGGACTTGATCTTGCTTATGCTGGTTGCAGTGACCAGTTACAGATTGTTGATTGGTTGTACATACTTTACGTTACAATATCTCTCTTTCAGCATTGTGTTGTAGCATATTGATTTTATTTCTTTTTTCACCGTTTCAGCTCGCGAGAGATTTACTTCATCCAAGCCCTGAGCTTGAGAAGAGAAGACACAAGAAGAAGCGTCTTGTACAGAGTCCTAATTCATATTTCATGGATGTCAAATGTCCAGGTATGTATGACACTTAACAGGCATTATCCTGTTAATCATGGCTTTACTTATCTTCAGCTTTCAACAGTTTCCAACTGTGAAATGAATACAGTGAGTGAATTTTCTGTTACAAATCCAACACAGCAGGGATTGGTGTTAGTGGATATCAGAACAGGATCAGAGGTTTGTAGGCACAGATAGGGATTTGAGGTTTACAGGGACAGACGTAGACTTGGTTCAAGTCTGTGATTTGTGAATGTTTGAGTGGAGTGAACGCAACGATTTGTATTCTGCTTTCATGTGAAACGCGCGCGTGAGTGGACGCGATGAGTAGGGTGAACGCGATGAGTGGAGTGAACGCTATACAGCGGAGTTTCACCCGGAATCACAGACTTGGCTTTCTTGCACGATCTGCGTTGCTATAAATTATTCATGAGATGACGTTTAGAAGATGACATCACTAAATTTTACACATTGGGAGGAGTTACCAATTGACCCAAACGAGACGTGCATAAAACTCACATGGCGTTGTTGACAAAATGTCGAGTGCGATCACTCCCACAAAAGTCAGCACGACCTCTGTTGTATCACCAAAAACGCGTGAAAATATCTGTGTTGTTTGTGGGGCCCATGTTGCAAAATGCGAAAATCGTCGCCGGTTATTCAAGGATGGAAAAAGACACCGTCCTTACAGTTGTAGCTTGTTCTCTTACGTGCCCAAAGCGATGGAAATCAAAACAATGTGGGGCGACTTCGTATGTCAGTGATTTTCCGCTGCCGGTTGGTGCGCAGACGAACACATCTTTTCCCTCAATGTAACTCTCAACAAGCTTTCTTTGGTAATCTCGCATGATTAGCGATGGTCGACCGATCAGTTGTAAAACGTGGTTGATGTACGAACTTGATGCCATTATTCGCCCAGATATAAAACGTACTCGATGTCTAGCTTTGCACGGAGATGACAACAAACTTTTTAATGCCTGCAGAGGTTTATTAGCATGCGTTCTTCTTATCGGCCAGAATATGGTGGGGGCTGTCAATCATTTTGTATTTGCTCTACGTCACTGTGTACTCAGTCCGTCTCACCGCCTGTACTTTGCAAGAAGTCCAAGTCGGTGAATCCGGCAGAAACTAACTCACTACTGCGCAGACTCAAAAGTGACGCATTCAATCGCTGGGAAAACCTGGCGAGAGCCTGAGCTGCCAAATTCCGAATAGGTTTGTACGAAATAGGAGAGACACAAGAGAAACTATTATAAATGATTTTATTTTTTTAAAATTCACCGACTTGAACCAAGTCTAGGACAGACGGGAATTCCAGGTTTGCACGGCTGACAGAGGAATTTTAGGCGTACAGTGACAGATTGGGAATTTTCGGCTTACAGGGACAGACAGGGAATTTGAGGTTTCCTGAAATGGATAGGGGAATTTTAAAGGCATGGTTCAGGTGTCAGTTTATTTACTTACTAGATTACAATTTCAATTGAAAACAAAAGACTATTACACCTCCATAATCCTCTTACAGACTAGATCAAACTTGAACCCTGGGATCCAGTCCCCTACCTTTAAATTTACAGGGACAGACATGGACGCGGGGAATTATTCATAGGAGTAACTACACTGTCCTTATAGGAGCTACTACTGTAGGGTCAAGCTAGTTTCACTTGAAATCGTTAGACCAGTCTTACATGAATTCCAAATACACCAGTTGCTTACCCCAGTTCTTTGTGAACAGGGTCCCCTGTCACCTTGATGATAGTATGTCTTTGCCATTGCAGAGAATCGACTCTGTACACATGTAGGTTGTTGTGTCTCATATTTTACCTTAACTGTTGTACCTGGTGAGAAATATTAATGTGGGCTTTAGCCATATTGAGCAAGTTGGATCAGGTTCATGTCTCCGACACAAAACAGAGATGATGGTAGAGAAAAATCAGTTTCCATTCCATACCAGAGATATTCAGATTGTAGTTCCCTTATTGTATTGATTTCTTTGACGTCTGTTTTGGCATTTTTCCAAAGATGAGCTTTGAGTGGCGGACTTTCTGCGCAGTCCATAGTGTGTACTCTGACCACCTTACATGCAAACAAAACATAGACACTGCACAGACAGACAGACACTGTCATCTCAGCGCATTGAAATCTATGCATTGTGTGTCATATATCACAGTATATTTGGTAGTGTGTTGTATCTGCACTTCAGTGCAGGCTTAGTTTTGAGAAAAATGCAATTTGTGAAATGAGCTGACTAAAGCTGTAAATATCTGACATCCTTGTATGTTTATTAGTATTAGTAAAGAAATATTTGTGTCTTCATTAATAGTGCATTTTTTGCAATATTGTCGTCAGAGCAAGATAATTTTTGCATACAAGTAATAGTTGCAATTCAAACAGATTTCAGCAAGTGCAGTTGGTTGTTCATTTCCCTTGATTGATTCACACCTAGGCAGTGGTTCTCCACAGCTTGGAGAATAAAGGCATGGCAAATTCACATAATAATGCATAATTTTCATGTTCTTTTACTGTAAAAATGTGTTCTGTTGTACAGTTATTAACATATGAATAGATTGCGCCCAAAAACAGAGTGGTGACCCAGCTCTAAAATTCCCCTTGTAGAGAACCCTGATAGGACAACAACAGA
Organism: Ptychodera flava; assembly: GCF_041260155.1. Classification (NCBI taxonomy): domain Eukaryota; kingdom Metazoa; phylum Hemichordata; class Enteropneusta; family Ptychoderidae; genus Ptychodera; species Ptychodera flava. Next base: position 7,481,395 of record NW_027248278.1, read on the forward strand.
ACCAGTGAACGTCCTCAAGTTGCCCTTTAATGATAATAATGGTTTATTGCTTCGATCACTTGATTAACTTTGTTTCTGTAGAAAAAGCACCTGCATCATAGGAAATAAAAACAGGATTACAAGATTTGGTCACAACTCTGCATGCAGAGTGTACCCTAGCTTCAGTTCAGGAAATGTTGAATTGCGTGCTTATTATCACAAAAATAATACTTTTCATTTTGCAGGTTGTTACAAAATCACCACAGTGTTTAGCCATGCACAGACTGTGGTACTCTGCGTAGGATGTTCAACTGTACTTTGTCAACCCACAGGAGGCAGAGCAAGGCTTACGGAAGGTGAGAACGTTTATCCAGATATCAAATAAGACACTTGTCAGTTTGATATTCATACAACAAAGAAAGAGGAGTTACATCATAGAAAAAGATTTTCTTTGAGACTCCTGATTGCTGCACATCATCATACATGACCCTTCTAATTTTGTGTAACTGTTTGTGTGTCTATACCAATGGCAGTCTTGCAATCAACAGAAGCACAACTGTTTTGTTGGCAGCTGTGTTTCCATAGCAACATTGTTTATGGATGACCCTAAGATTAATGCAATGTTCATTCACCTAGCAGGGCCAGTCAACCGGAAGTATTTTCAACTTATCAATTTAGGGATTTTGAAAATGATGAAATTATGTGTTTACCTAGAAAATAATGTGTTTAGAAAATTATGCAAATAATTAAGTTAAATTATGCAAATAAGCCCCAAAATATTGTGTGAAAACTGTAAGAGAGACATGTAATGAAAACATTGTACCCTAAACAAAGGACTGTGTGCTCTTGAAGCAGAAGACTATTTGCCCTCCTTGCATTGGGCAAATGGTCACCTAACTTGAGCTTGTAATCCCTTGTTTGGGGAATAGATAATGACTGTACCTGTAGGAAAATTACCGATACTGTAATCTTAGAAATTATTCAGGTAGAGATTTAGTTGGTGCACTTATTACCTGTCGAAAAAGGCTATGTTATTTGTAAATTTGCGGGATGCAGATTTCATAATTAAGTGCAAACAAGGTGAACCTTAGATACTAAACTCTGCCAGCTAAATACTTCAGAAATAACATACATTTTAAGATACAGGGTATGACAACATTGCCCTTGTCACTGTGTCAGGGAATTAATTATTACTAGAATATAAAAACAGAGACTTGCCAATATGGTCAAACGTACAGAATATAAAAAAAACTAATGCTGTGAGGGATTTGATGTCATGTTTTATTATTATTGCCAAATGTCTGCAAGAGGAACAGTTTATCATGATGTTTGAGTGTGCTCCCTCCATGCAACCCCTCTTTTCTTTTCTTTTAAAATCTGTACCAAAAAACACAGGTACAAAAAAAAATTTCTTTATATCTTTGGAAGGGCCAATTTCCAAAATGTGATGCTCTAGATAAAAACAAGGCTTCAATCACAGTCAGAGCTATTGTGGGAGTGCAAAGTAATTGACATATACCAAATTGTTTGTCCATTCCAGGTTGTTCGTTCAGAAGGAAGGCTCATTAGAGTGTCATTGTTAAGAAGAAGCAGGGATAGATGCTGTGTCAACGAACATTTGTGAACTGGATTTCCAACCAACCTTCAACATCAGCTCTGCCAAAGACAAGTATATTTTCATGGAGAGTTTTCTGAAATTGTCTCTTCTCAACCACCATTTATATTTGTGAACTTTATGCAGTATACCCAGAATAAAGTTTCAAATTATTAGAGTTTCTTTGAGAGCCTATTGCATCTGTTATATTTTTTTTCATTTACAGAGAAATCTTGAGAAACCATGGAACAATAAAAACTGCAACTATCCTTGCTCAAAATTGTGTTCTTGTTGGTTTTTGGAACGAGTGTGTGCATGTTTTCAACTCACTTCTCTGTGGAACAACTGTACAACTACTCGGTACAAAGACAGTGAGATGTGGGGTTGCAGAATTCATAAAACATACACATCAGCAATTTTAGTGTTTGTTGTTCAGTTCCCTGTATATCAGTGTTTGGGATGGTTGGTAACAAGGGTTAAACCCTGGTGTGTAATAGAATATTTCCAAAAGTGTTCTTCCCAAGCCTGTATCTAACTGTTATTAGTCCCCACGGACACCGTCCGGGGGGACTTATAGGTTTGGTCATGTCCGTGCGTGCGTGCGTCCGTCCGTTCACGCAGATATCTCAGATACGCCTGGAGCGATTTCATTCAAACTTAGTACATAGATTACTTCATATGTCATACATATGCACGTTGATTTGTTTTTTGATACGATCCAATATGGCCGCCAGGCGGCCATTTTATTACGATTTTTTCATGTACAGAGCCATAACTCAGGCATATCTAAACCGATTTTATTCAAATTTGGTACAAGGACATTGACCTATGTCATACATATGCACGTTGATTTGTTTTGTGATACGATCCAATATGGCCGCCAGGCGGCCATTTTATTACGATTTTTTCATGTACAGAGCCATAACTCAGGCATATCTCAACTGATTTTATTCAAAGTTGGTACAAGGACATGACCTATGTAATACATATGCACGTTGATCTGTTTTGTGATACGATCCAATATGGCCGCCAGGCGGCCATTTTGTTATGATTTTTTCATGTACAGAGCCATAACTCCGACATGTTTGTACCGATTTTATTCACAGTTGGTACAAGGACATTGACCAATGTCATAGACATGCACGTCAATTTGGTTTTTGATACAATGCAATATGGCCGCCAGGCGGCCATTTTGTTACGATTTTTTCAAGTACAGAGCCATAACTCTGGCATATCTCAACCGATTTTATTCAAAGTTGGTTCAAGGACATCGACCTATGTAATATATATGCACATTGATTTGTTTTGTGAAATGATCCAATATGGTCGCTGTGTGGCCATTTTGTTACGTTTTTTTCATGTACATGGAACCATAACTCAGACATGTATCAAGCAAATTTATTCAAAGTTAGTACAAGGAGATTGACTTATGTCATACATAGCACGTCAATTTGTTTTGTGATATGATCCAATATGGCTGCCGTGTGGCCATTTTGTTATGATTTTTTCATGTACAGAGCCATAACTCAGGCATATCTCAACCGATTTTATTCAAAGTTGGTACAAGGACATTAACCTATGTCATACCTATGTAAGTCAATTTGTTTCATGATATGATCCAATATGGCTGCATGGCAGCCATTTTGTTACAATTTTTTCATGTCCTTAGCCAAAACTAGGGCAAGTCTCAACCGATTTTATTCACCAATTTTATTCAAACTTAGTAAAAGGACATCACAGACCAAATTCATGAAGAGGACTCTATCCTCTGTGAGGACTTGTAATCAAAGTACCCATTAACAAGTGGGGACTGTGTCATCTACGATGACTTGTTGTGAAAGTATCTGTTCTCAACACTGGTGACATTGCTATCGTGTTCCAGGTTTGCTTTGATGTACCATGGGTGTGTATTGGATCAATATTAGCTGTCAAGTGTGTTGACATGAAACACGACATCGTGAAGGAAAATTTCTGGGGTGGGTTTAGTGTTAGTTAAACTGTCAAGAATAGCTGCAGCTTCCAGTCTGTCCAGCTATGTCTGCAAAACTAAACTCAATTTACTAACCAATATGCACAAGTGAGGTATGCAATGGAAGATGTGAGATAGAATGAATATTCCACAACGATAATGAATCCACATAAAATTTTAGCTCCGAAAAAATTTACTATGTGATATAATGTGCTTTAATGAAAACTACCGTGCATTGTGTATTACATGTGAGTGGAATTTAATATTATCTCCTAGAATTGATTGAGAATAGTAACTATAAGAAGACACAAGCCTTCCCTCTTTTGTGCCCAATATCTGACACTCACCACCTCAAGCAATTATCGATAGTATAAGAATGCTTGGGCGCTAGTCTTGTCCCCTACCCAAAGCCTACTGCTGGCTACACACAGTGTATACTTCGTCAGCAAAAGCAGTAGAAATTGGAGACGGAACCTGACTAGACTGAAAGATCGGTCGCTTGAGGGCGCTCTATTGAGCGATGGCTCTTTCAGTCTAGGACCTGACAGGGGCCTGAGAGGCTCTGGCATTAGCTGTTGTGAACCATGCCAGCTTTACAGGTCCATAGAATGTGTGAATACGTCATGTATTGTCATTTTCAAGACTTGGCTCAACACTTCAAGCCTGATGCCATAATTTGGAGGAGGTTTTCCAAACACCCAAGCATCGAACAAATGAAGATATTCAATATAAGAAACATTCTATTCAACTGCCCCTTACATTCTGCTTCTGACAATGAATTTCTGAATAACTGGTCAAAGACACGTCAGCATCTTGTGACTGGCTGAGAGAAGTACTGTAAAACACTTTGAACTAGCTGCATGCTTTGTCAGCACTTTAATATTTTCACTGCAATCAGCAGGTTTTTAATTTAGCAAAAAAGATATTCATTGTGATTGAGAAAAGTTTGAATTATCAGCATCTGAAATTGGCAAATCGACTGTGTGTGTGTGTGTGTGTGTGCTTGCTTATTGCAAGCTGGAAAGACTCGCTGTACTGTAATCTAGACAAAAAGTAACTCACCTCCCCCATTTCCCACCATAGAAGTCAACTTTACCATGCTAAACAATAGGATTGGAACAAACCATGGTGGTGAATGGGTTAAGTCTTCGCTGTGAGCGTCATTCAATCATATTGGGTTGTTGGTTACTACAGCAGATGTGCTGCTGACTTTCAGCAAGTAATCATGGCTGACTGTCTATTTTTCCCAGAACAAGTAAGGCAGATTTGAAGACGTGAATTCCTGCTCGTCACCTATTGCCAATCAGATGGGTAATTTTTGTCCACAGACTCTTTTAGCCATGTTGCAGAGTTGTTGGAAGCGTGTCACACATTAGATAGGCTATCGACTTTTAAAAAATGTTGAAGTTCAGAAAAACTTATTTTGGCACAATTTCAACATCAAAGAGAGATATAGGGATCTGTGAGTTAAACTTGTCAGTGACCATGTATTACATCGGTGCGGAATGTGTAACTCTCTGGGTTTCAATCAACCAGTGCCATTTTATGTCTGGTGAGATTTATTGAAGTCACAAATGACATCAAAACACAGACACTTTAAGCAGGCAAGCTTAATATTCATTATCGATTTCATTTCAAGAGGTAAAAAGAGATATTGATGTGATCTGTTGCAAAGTTCGGTGTCTATGACATCAAATACAATTTCTTGAAATCAAAAATTAATCATATTTCCAGCACGGGATTTTAATCAGCCTCACGTATATCAGCACTCCAAGTATGACTGATGTCAGGAGAAAGATAACGCCACCAACGGTGACAAGAGCAATAGCATAGCCAGGCAACCCACCAGACGATCCACCAGTCTCAGGTTCGGGAGTTTCTATTTTGTTCTGAAAGACAGACAACAATTCGATTTATGTAATGCAGAACAACAGATCACCTCTCTCTCTCTCTCTCTCTCTTACACTGACTCTGGTATCTAAGTAATGTTCCCAATCAGAAACAATTATTTTCTGGTGTGTCAACTCAGTTATGATGTTGATTCTTCGAACATTTTACCACCATTTACATCTGCAAAATGATGACAAATCCAGGGTACTTCCAAATCTCTTTTTTTATGTTAGAAACTTACAGCGTGTCCCGTGTGACCGTGTGTTCTGCCATGTCCCGGGTGTGATTCGCTGTGCCAGAGTTCGTTGTAATCAGCGTGTCGTTTGGCGATGCGATGATGGAATGTATCTGCATAAAAATGCAGAATTGACAGCCATTACTAAGTTGCTCTATGTTTTGAACACGGCTAACTATGCTATGTGTAATCTAATGCAATATGTACATCCAGGCTAGCTCAGGTTTGATAACATTTGCTCTGGAAAGAGAGACTCGTATATTTTCCTGTTCTTTCCCCTAAAGCATTTAAATAAAATATATTGGCCCTATAAACACAACAATTTGTGTATAATGTCAATGTTATTATTGGCGAATGAATTCTACTCTGGTCTAAACATCAGCTGTCATCGGTAAAACATGGACATTAAACGTGTACAGGCAATTGCCAATGTGTTGAACACTAGGCATTTTACATGACTCTGTTGATTACAACGAGAAACTGAAAGATGTTTTGAACAAATGAGAACGTATAAAAAATACGCCAATTGTACCGGTACATAGGTCTTATCGTCCTTTCTCCCATAAAATCTGTACCTACATACATTTTTATCAGACTTATATGTGGAGAGTCCCAGAGTATCACCGGCAAGGGATAGGCAGACAGATGATTGATTGCCTTTTGTTAGTACTTCTTTGATTCCGCAAGTGCAAATTAATGTATATTTGGGGAACCAATACAATGAGAGCAGTTTAAAGGGATTGAGTCGCGCCGCCTGCGACTGCGCGTATTTCTTGTTTATAAAAATTGCCTCTGTAATTGCCTCAGTAATTGGTGATGAATGTCGAGCAAATGTGATGCAAATTCAGCATTTTATGCGTGTTCATTTCATATAGTTAATGAGTTTTACATCTTTCCAACCATGGCAAGACTTGTCAAATAAGCTTTTGAAGCTGCTTCGGCCACCATTTAAAGGAAATTTGGCTATGGACATGGGATGTTCGGATATGTTATGAATAGAAACTGACCGGTCGCATTGGTGCCATGCGCAGAGCCGCAGATGCGACGACCCCCTCCCTTTAATACACATTCAGAAAATAGGGTAGGTCGGGCGGGAACATTTGTTGATTTTCATATTTTCGGATAGACCAATCAAAAACGGCAACACATTTGCCATTTGGGTAATTTTGACCAGAGAAAGTAGAGTTCATCACACCCTGCGTATACCTGGGCACTCATGACGGTGCGTTATGTCATCGGTAGCACTAACCTGCAACGGCGTGTTCCCGCCATCTGTTTTCTACCTGGATAGATTTAGTATTCACATCTGGAAGTAAAATATAATTATGCAATAATGTACCCCCTCCTGGACCACAATGGATGAAAGCAAACTTTGCACAACATAATGTACGAGTCGAAGCCGAGTACATTATGGAGTGCAAAGTTTGCTGCAATTGAGTCCATTATGGGCCGGGAGGGGGTACATTATTGTTATTATCGTAAAGTTTTGGCAATTCCGGTGAATTTGTTAAAACACCATCTTGCCACAGAAATTCGCTGATATTGACAAAGCTATATTATCAGCTATGGAAACGTTTAGTCAGTACATGAATCAACGTATTCAACAAATGGTGAAAATAACAAAACGAAAACAAAAGTAAACAGCGACCGAAAGCGCCGAATTTAATTACAAATTCTCCCCAAGGTCCCACGTATTTCGAGACAAACAGATCGTAGAATACAGCAAATATAAACATTCTGAGAGACATCCTTGTCAAAACTGAACCCCGACCCGAGGAAACACTAACGATCCGTGGTGATGATCATATACATCGCATTCTGCTCACAATATCACTGCTTAAACGATAAGATGGGGAGGGCAGAGAACCGTAAAGATACCGAAGTAATTTTCAAGTTTATATCCAATATCTTGTCGCAGAAAATAGTTATGCGATTTACGACATTTTAATTAAACTCCATAAAGAGATTTTGCATGCCAGCATGGTTCTTTCATTGTTTAACTTTTCCTTTTTGATGGGCATTTTTGTGTTTTTTAACATTAATATTTTCACCGGAGAGCGTCATGGAACGAAAGAAAAAGGTTACTTTTTCGTAAACGGGTATCGGCAGTTGTGAAAGCAGACATGTGCGCGCACGCGCGTGAGACGCGGGTCGTTCATAAATTCGATGAGGATGTTCGAATTCCTATTCCTCTCCCCCTTGCCACAAATCGAGATGAAATAAATTACAGAAGAAAACACCGTACCGAGTGTTGTTGCCATAGTATATACATTCGTATTCGTATAAATATAGAAACTATACACCATGCGTACGAGTCCAGCCAGACCAATGAATTCGCTTTGGCGGAGTCACGTGAAAGTCTTGTAACGTGCCAAATCGCGAGTTATTCGTCTTCAAGCTATGTATCCTAATATAATTTGTCCTTGCCGCCAGCAGCAGAGGAATTTTTCATGCACAAAGTTTCTTGTCTCCAAGATTCTAACAATATCTGCACAAAAAGCAGAAATGGGATGTGTTTGCGAGTTCTTCGTGTATGTGTAGCAACTTGATTTTTCGAATACGAAAATTTACTTACGGTGAACGAGAAAGATGATGAATAAACTGGCGAATGTTATATCCAAATGGAAATTTAGTTTCATTTCTTTCGCTTAGTTCCGCCAAACTATGAGCACGTCACCAGGATGAACGACAGATGCACAGTGAGTTGAAAAGTGCAAAAACGCTGTTCAAAAATTTCCATTTCTATGGTGTAAGTTCCAGAACATTTTCATGTTCTGACGAGAACCTCCGGGCGACGCTGTCAATGTCAACGAACTTTTCAGGTTTCGTTTATGATGACGTCATTCTTTCCGGACTGTGACCTCAACGTAAACATGGCGCCCACTTTGAAATATACACGGCACTGCCAGTCATGGCCGGGAGGAGTCATGGAGCAGGGAGAGCAGGTATTTTACGTAAGTAACAGTCAACTTCATATTTTAGGTATCTGGATTATTGTGAAGTTAAAATTATTATCCCTTGTCAAATTATGAGAGCTTCAATACCTACCTACATGACAATGTATACTCGAACATGCTGTGGGCCTACTTGGTCACATCTGGTATACGGTGCGGTCCAAGGTACATTTAAGCTTATATCACGACCACCGTAAATATATATGCTACTGCCCGTTAGTTTCAATAATTGTATTCTTATCGACCCGGCTTGTTAGTACGTAGAACCATCCCCTACAGCCCACTCAGCTACTGGGCCGACGTCGCAGGGCTGAGTTATCGGCCACACCGGGGGGGGGGGGGGGGATGTAACCGGTAATACTGCCCTGCCACGTAGCTAGTTAGTACCCTCGTAGAACTGGATACGCGAGTAGGCTGATTATTAGGACAAAATGTTACGCCTTCGCACCGAACCACCTGAGAATATGTCACATTGCAAAACACTCGCTGACGATACTTTCACATTATCGTGAAAGAGTGTTGCAATGTCGCGTATTCATTCATCCATCCATCCATCCATCCATCCATCCATTCATTCATTCATATCTCTGTTTCTTTTTCTGAATTTCTGGTTAAAAGTGCCTATGGCGTTTAAGCATATTGCAATATTCCGTTCCACTACTGTGTATGTAGTGGCCGTACAGGTTTGTGTATAAACGGACAAAGTGGCACGGCTGACGTTTTGATGATAAATGACCTGTTAGTTACCTGTCAGTCTTTGGGCTTTTTACTTGAAAGAATACACATTTCAGCAAACTCTACACAGCGTTGCTAGTGTGAACTGTGATCCCTGGGCGAGCCGGTAAAAATTATGTACGTCCAAGATGATACAAAATTAGAGGTTAGAATTAAAGACCAGTGACAAACCACAATGCAAGCCACTACTTGGTGAGAAAAGAGAAATTCCATACATGCAAATAGGTGATGAAGCTGCTCAAAGTTCACAAGATGAAATGCTTGACAACTAGCAAAAATAAAGGGGAGTGGCGGGGGCACACTGAGGCAAATGCACCGCTCAACGGAAACAGGCAGAATGGCAAACCTGAGCACTAAGGCTGTCACTAGAGGGCTCACTACTGACGCGGAGTGTAATTAACCAAAACGACGCATTTTAATGCAGAAAGGCCAAGTTATGCGACCAATGGGTTCGTTGAGTTACCTGGTAAAAGCCCACATCGGGTCTATATGTGGTTAAAAAACCATGATGACATACCTTTGTGAACACCGCGTGGAGGGACTGTGCTTTGTGTACCGGGTTTGTGCATGACCTTAGGCTGTAAGGGGAAGCTTTTACCTCAACTAGACTCTCTATGGCTGTGGCCCCGACACTCTCTGCACAAAATATAACAAAAAATAGAAAAACCAACAACGACGACGACGACGACATGAACAGCAATAGCAACGATAGTGGTTAGTCAGCATTATATCAAAATGTGTAAATTGCTATGTGGAAACATTTTAGCCTACACATTCCATGATGGTCTCTTTGCAAACTGAACCAAACGTAAACAGAGAGTTGTACATACTGTAAACACCGTACGAAAACTGTAAAATATTCTGAAAATATTAATATATGCGAAATGTAACGATAATTATGATCACTTCCGGTATACTAATTATATCAGACATGGTGAATAGTTTCAAGTTGTTGTACGTCCCAATTGTACGTATCCATCGGACGTCCTCCACCACAGGAGACTTTATGGGTTGATTCTCAACGGACACGTTTACCGTTTACATTTTGCCAAATGTAGCTGAGATATAGAAGAATCTGAGAGTATTTAAGATTATCACGTGTGACTTATAATACTTTTTCAGCCACAAGTTTATTGTTCAAAAATACCAACATGGTTTTCTTATCTTTATTAGTAGCGCTCTTTTTAATATCTCACCGGCCTATATAAAATAATATTTCTTTAACAACGTGACAGTTTAAATCTTTCACCGTCTCTTTGCAAACTTAACAGAATGAGTGATAGCATGGAAACACTTTTGGTTTCGTGAGCAATTCCTGGCTGATGACACAAGTGACAAAGTCCTTGTGGATCTCATGGACAATTTTGTCAATTTCTTGAAGGTCAGAAAATTCAGCCATCTTGAACAATTGAGGCAGGCTTCAGGCTTAGGCCAAAGTAATTAAATTCTTTGTTTTGCGTCCAATCTAAATGGGGAAAGGTACGCGTCTAAGCGGCTGAAAAACACACACAAGAAAATTAACACAATGTAATTTGATTGCAGCAAATAAAAAATTGTAACAAAATTTTTAGTTCAGAAAAGCTGAGCAGTTACGTCCTAAAATTGCCTATTTAAATACACCGTGTGTTTTTCATGAAAACCTTAAAAACCTTAGCGGGCGGGGACGCAAAAAAAGAATTTAATTACTTTTGCCTGATATTTTGTTGTGCATCCTCCATTTGTGTATCCATGTTTTCAAGGAGACTTGTCGTTTAGTATGTTTACCAACTGTCACGTTGTAACCAATAGGTCACAACCTCTTTGAGTAACTCTGAGTTTGACATATTGTGCTTCTGGTGAATGCAGTTATTTCTATGTGACCTCATCTGTGAACTAGGTCAATGGTAAACACCACTGTGATGGACAAATGCAAGGATTTACATGATATACATGCACATTCATGACGTAACACATACAGAGAATTTGTTTGTGGCATACAGGACCTTTCTTTGAGCTTGCCATATTTGGGAAAATTAGCATAGTCCGTCTTATAAAACACAGCATTTTTAGTTTCACTTTAAACTGTAGTTAATAAAATGAATATGAAATATGGCACGTTGACACCATTTATGTGCACCAGACACCCAGATGGCACTGACTACACAGTACTGAGGCTTTGCAGAAATACTAGATTATGTGTAACAATAGATAAGACACTCTGAACAGAGTATTACTTCAAACAGAAAGATTGTTTACCATTTTTGTATGGTGCTCTCAAGATATTAAGGTGGAGCTGCATGTTGCCAACAGTTTTTTTCAAAGCAATATTTCTCATCAAAGATGACAAGGAAACCCCCTCATACTATATATTTTCAAAGAGCAGAGACTCTAAAGTTTAGTATGGTAGCAGTAGTTTACTGGAAAGAGAAAATGGGTGTATAATTGGGAAAAAAAACCCAATTTTGGTATTAATGATAAAAATTAATTTAAGTCAAAACCTTGACGCTATTTTCTGAAAGGTAATATTTTACTTGAAAGAAGAAGAGTGTATGTAGAAAAAAAAACGACTGTTTTATTTTGCATTATCTATCCCATCCTAAAATGGCAAGGGTTGAAAGACTGACATTAAAAAAAGCGACAAAAATCATGATTATCAAAATTAAAATGCCTGTTATTCAAAAAGTAGGAACTGTATTGCCAAACAAAATAGTCGTTTTGTTATAGGCATTTAAAGAACATAATATGAAAATTTCATAAAATTTGACCCAGCCAGAGTGGAGTTAAATTCTTTGAAAATTTTGAAATTGGGAGGACAAATAAGGCAGGAAATCGGGTGATTTGCATACATTTGCATAAATTAACACTTCTTTATCACGCAACATGTGACTCCGTGATTTTTGAGCAAAAGACGCTATGTTGGGTGCAGCGCCCCCTTAAATGTGATAAGATTGGCATAGGAGTGCAAACAAAACGTGTTTGTGTGATCAGAGCAACAAGTGAGGGTAAACCAGTTTTCTTCGCTATCATTGATCATGTCATGTCCAGATAATATGCAATGATAAAATACAGAGTATTAGGAAGACGTGGTCGTTGGCCACTTTTAGACATAGGCTTGACTTTTCCCATAGATTCATTGTTTGCATGAATCAGATAAAAGGGAAACACTGGTCATTTTGTCTGGATAATTGCATGTTAATGGTCATATGCATGATGAAATATTTGTCAGAAAATATTTCAACAACAGCAATACACAACTAATTATCAATTTTGATCATACCGATGTACCATCATGTATGTGATATCGTCGGAAGGCAATTGAATGCTTATCTTTTGATGATATTCATGTAAGAAACCTGTTTAATCTTGCAAATATCAGCTATAACATTCGACGAGAAACATGAACAAAGCTTGCAATTACATATATATGACAGTAATTTGCGGTACAATATAGTGCAATCATTTAAAAAAAGTTTGCAGACGGCTACATTCGTAACATACCGCCAAATACAGTGAAAAATTCAACACAGTTTGGCAAATATCAGTGTAGCATGTGGCCACAGGGTAGCGCAAACTTGTAAACAAATTTTGCCAGTAGGCAGATATCAGTTGGAACACTAGGTCAAGTACGGATAGTACACAAACATATAAACCTAGTGATCCTTTTGGTTACTAGGCCCTGGGCTAGAGGAACTCAGGATCTGATAATGCATAAAGGGACATTTTCAGCTGACCATTCCATCTGATATCATGTGTAAACAAAACCAAACCCAATACAGAGACTTGTAAATGCTTGTTATGACGTATGTAGGAAGAAATATGTTCTGAAAATAGCTAAACAATAACTATTGCCGCTTTAAGGATACATTACAATATCCCTGTTAAATACGTCACTGATAACATGAAAAAATGTCAACACCTGATAATTCTGAATACAAAAATGACATCTTTTATACCAATTGTGTCAGGTGGAAAAAAGTAGCTTACCACTACACATGGCGGAGTGTGGTTTGATTCATGACTTATATGGTATTGTCTATTGCTCGCATCTATCTGTGTGAAAAGACATCTAACAAATCTCAATGAAAAAACCTTATTACGTGAAAATATTATTGTTCAACAAACCTTCAAAAACACAACACAGTTTTCTTTTTTATAAGTGTTCTTCATATTGTTAGGTTTTCTAAATTCGAGTCTTTATGCAAGCTTCCTGCCTTGACTATAACAATAAAACCCGAGTGTAATGCCAACTAACATTTTGATGTAATATTTTCGATGTTATAGTTCATAAAATGCCCTATTCAACAATTTTGAAAACTTCCAACTTGTCGAACGTGTATTGTTGAATGAACTGAATTATAATCAGATGAAATCATTATTTAAAACCATATGGGCTGCGAAATTAACTACACTCGTCCTGCTTATTTAAACATGCAATTGTTTCAACCTCTGTCTCTTAGAAAACTTGTGCAATCAAATAAGTCTTTTGAGCATTTTACCAAAGTACAATGTGCTAATTATGTAGACACCTTGAAAATAGCAAAACCATATAAGTTTCTGATCCGATTGAAATATACCAGCAGTAAATCGATAATCTAAAATATTATCACAGAGTATAGAAAACAAGTGAAGGATCAAAGTTCAAAGTTTGTCAGTAAATCTAACTGCAAAAAGAAACACATTTGCATTTCCTACATTATCAGATTTTGTGAGGAAAACGCAAGTAGTTTTCTAATATAAATGTTAAAATATTCAAACTCTGTCACTTCACTGGGTATAATGATATTGTACTGCGATATGGTAGCAATTCTCGCTACCTCAACGAGCTTTTGTCTTGTGCTGAGAGGTGGGGGGAGGGTGCAAACTGAATGATATTGAAGCGCACTGTGGGTAAAAAATCCATTTCCCACAACAGCAACAGTTTGAGATGGTGATCTAATAATTACTTTTAACATAAAAGTAACGGTCGTCATGGAAAACAGTTGTAGTTGATAGTGAAACTTGGTACACTCATTTATCTTTTTAACTTTTTAGGTATTAGTAGTAAAGAAAGCGTGGACAACTGGGATGAAGTAAGAATTTTACACCCCATTTTATTCATTTATCTACATGAAGCGAAGGAAAATTAACCATCCATGTAACTAAAGTATGACCCTGACCTATATACGAACTCACGCACGCGCAGCAGTGCATTGTCCTGAACTAAGCGGGGAAATTCCCTTCTGAGTCACACACAACATGTTTATACATGTACGGGAAATTCCGTGTGAGTCATCACCATCAAACTAGCCTATATAAAGGACCCCGTTGTCAGTCCGGCCGGCCGGTCGCGGAGTCTAGCTGATGTTGAACACGAAGTTCCTATCGGTACGAACTTGTTCACCCGATAGATAAAATTTTAGTAATTTCCTCTGAACTTAAAATATGACGAAAGACCATTACTTCAAACAAATGAGTCGTTTCAGATGAATGGTACTGATATCTAAAGTGTTCACCTCTTTATCTTTACGTACAAATGTAGTTCCTAAGTCGTTCTCTATTCTATTCCCGCCAACAAAACATTCAATACTCATTTCCCCTCCCCGATCTTTATCAATACTTATGATAATATCACAAGTTGTTCTGTTATCTGTTTTCATAGCATAATATCCAACCAAATCGTCAAATTCATCTCCCGTAGCTAACTTTACACATCTAATGAGAACTGTACCATGTTGAAGTATTTTCATATTATCAGTCATCTGTTGATTTACTGTCTGTAAAGTGAGAACAGCTGCCTCGTCACCGACACTTTTCAAGCCCAGTTTCTTTAAAGTTGTGTCCCAAAATAATCTAACTGGAACTCCGCTAGCTGTATACGAGCAATAATTCTCCCCCTCGTTTATCCACCTTCTTAGTGTATTATCTGCCTTCATTATTGTATTAAGAGGACTAATTTTAAGGTGAATCGGTATACCAAGAAGTGCAATGTATGGATTCGTAGGAGTAAGCCAACTACGAAAATCTAACAATTTATATTTGTTTACATTGCTATCAAAATAAATCACATTCGGAGTTCCTGGTGGTTCAGCAACACCTCCTGCAATTTCACTACCCAATATATCTAAGATGTTACGCGGCACATTATAAGGCATGAATTTCTGACTAGCCGAATCCCATGTCAGAGCAAAAGGAGTAGAATCATTCGAAGCCTTTGTGGCGTCAATTACAGTTTCATCAATGTCTTTAAGTTCGGAAAATTCTACAGCATGTTCGTGGGGTGGCGCCGCGGCATTGGCTAAAACGAAATATTTTTCGCGGTCTTTATAACGAAGGACGTAATCCTTATTATGATTAGCAGCCATCTTAGTATTATTGTTAACTTTAACATCACTCAGATCTTCAAGCTCAAGATTTTGCATACGAATTGTACCTAGACCGAAGCCACTTGGATCAGACATACTCCGTAGGGACCTATATACAGTGAAAATTAAAATAATACCTTGTAATATACACAACCATGGCTTCAGCTATAGGAATGACAGTTCTCGGTGCTGTATTAAATGCAACGGCATTCACAGGAGGAAATATTATCGGACAAAAGCTTTCCGGTAATGGTGACGCTCTTATTGAAGAAAGGTCCGACATGATAAAGCATTAGAAAAATTTGAACATGATCGCAACGTCTGGTCAGAAAAAAGATTACTACAGGCTGACTGGGAAAGAGAAAATCAAGCAAAGGATGCGCATGCTGCGGCAGAATTAAGAGATACAGATGCAGAAATCCTGGAAGAAGCAGAAGCGGTGCAAAGCCGTTCCGAAGGGGCAGTTCAATTCTCAGATTATTATCAGCCCAGTCCTGAGCAAAAGAAATATGAGATGATCTATATTGCTGGAGGATTGGTCGTGGGATGGTTTATCTTCCGATAGGGTTACACCGGTAGGGCCCGCTTCGGGACTACAATAATTCAATACAAAAGCTAATTGGCCAGTTATTGAAATCGATCATGTTCCCATCCTGATCTGTTATCCAGATAGCATTGAATTCATGTAATCTCCCCCTTTTCTCAATGGCATAGAAATTGCTCCGTTTTTAAAATCGTAAGTAACCTTTTCACTTATTTCTCTCGTATCCCGGATGGGAAGTATTTGTAAACAGTTCGATACTTTCCCCTGTATGTATCCTCCGGAGGCACCCGAACCAAATGAAACATAATTTCCAGTAACATCGACTACATCTGAATGAACTATATATTTAGTGACTGTTAAGAAATCCACTTTCTTCGGACTCATAGTACTTTTTATAACTGGGTTGTCCTCAGGTTTATCTGAAAAGCCGACGACGTTGGCAAAGCTACCTGTAGCATTGAAATAAACTTTAACATCTTTAGCCAAAGTTAGAAGAACGTGGTTTGTCGGCAGATGTTTTTCAAAATTAATTTTTGCTTCAACCCGATTGCTTTGTTTAACGTATCGATATTGTAGTTACCTGGACGTATTGATTTAGTCTTCTTCGGTTGGTCACCTTCTTGATATTTTATTACATTATTCGTCGATGTTATGTTATGCCATGAATTATATAGTCCGCACTCTAGCAGTCTTATCTTCGTAAACTGTGTCGTGTCAATGCAAGGGTAAAAATTAACAGTGACTGGTTCACCTGTTTGGCTTTCAATCCAAATGATCATTGTTGTACGTTGTATATATTACTAAGTATAAGTGTTCGATGAATATTATTATTATTCCGAAGGTGCCCATTACACAGTATAAGGTTCTGCAGGAATAATATTTTTCTGTTCAAGGAGATCTTTGGTCGCAACCGCGGCAGCAGTCGCACTGCCTAATTTTGCCAATCGAGTCAAATTTGGTCGACTTGGATCGCCAAATCCATTTTCAGAAATTTGCTGGAGATCATAAGATATCCCATCGCAAGTCCTGCGATTACAATACCATCGTACATTGTGTTTACAACTTTTTAATATCCATGATTGCTGACTAGTATATAAAATAAAAAATAAAAATAAAAAATATGGGGAGTTAATCCATCTCATACAATGTAGAGGAGCTGGGTCCCCCCTCCCCCTCCCCCTCCCCCTCCCCCTCCCCTCCCCTCGGAACCCCTGTCGGAACTGTTCTGGAGGGAGCCGCTACGGGCTCTGTTTTTTTCGCTTTCTGGGGAGGATCTTTCCGAACGGGACAAATATGTCGAGCACGCCCCCAATATAGTCCTAATGCAGTCAATGAAACTCCCACAATTCCTAAAACAAGATAACATTTATTATACCATTTATTATCGCGTGAGCTATCACACTGTTCTTTCATTGTAGGCGGTAGGCTTATACAGTTTGTCGCTACCGCATCGCTATCCCCTCCCCCTCCATTGCTTTTAGTTTCTTCTCCCTGTTTTGCCTGTTCCATTCCGCTAATTCTTGCCCGCAGCAACTCTCCCTGGATGCTTCGGCGGTAACGTCACTTTCTCTATGTTGCGCTGTGTCGGAGTCGGCGGAGTCGTTTGCGGTGTGGGGGTCGTCCCTGACGGAGTCCCTGGCGGAGCCGTTTGCTGAGTCGGCGAAGTTGAATCCATTTATTTCAGGTACTATATTAAACCCGATTTTTTAAAATTTAAATGTTTACCCGTAATTAAACCGGTGGAAATTAGAGCAATCACGGGCCCCCACGTGTACGCTATCCGTCCTGATAATCGTTTTATTTCACTGTTTAGAATAAAATCCTTTTTAAGATCAGTGGCATAGTTATCCCCATCATCGATTGGAACTACCTGACTTATTGCGCGGGCTCCTAGATCTATGAAACTTTGAGTGATGGTATCACTTATAAGAGAACTGTATTTCGCTTCGTACATTTTGAAGGCTTTAACCACCGTTTCATCTTTCCATTTTTCTACGTCAGCAACTGTAATATCCTTACCAAAAATAACTTGCTTTGACCACTTGCGATGACACAGAGTATTTTTTCACGTTTTGTCTCTATTATGGATTGATTATTGTCCGAAGGCGCTGAAGGTGCCGAAGCCCCTTCGGAACCGTTCCGGTAGGGCGCTGCCATATTTGCCGCTGCCGATGACTTTATTAAATTCTCCATTGTTTGCAGTATGTTATCTATTCTTAGTAAAAAATAAAAAATTCGTTTAAACCTGAATCCGAAATAAAGTATTAACATAGTCTGGAATGTTAGTACCCCTAAAGAAATCGTTCCGACAGGGATTCCGAGAAAATTCTCCTCCATTTAAATCTATCTGTATATAGAAACACGAATAATGAGTACAGACTTATTCCCAGTTGCTTTTCAATTGAATAAGACGAGCGTACCGACAGTACAGCATGCTGATACCCCCCCTTCCAAACCGGACGGGGGAATAAAACCTATTCTCATGGACTTAGAAATATATGTAACGCCGACAGATAAATTTACTTTTCATCCTCGGGATGTGTTCAAAGATAACGTAATCACTCATCGATCAGCGAAAGAAAGTAATGTCTGGCTGGGCAGTCCGCATATGAAATATTGGGACCAGCAACTGAATTTCGCTGTATGGTGTAGCACTACTGGTTGTGGTATATCATTCGCCCATCTCTTTGATAAGAAATTTCCTCCACAAATACGATCATTCTGCCGTTTCCATGTATACTTTACAATACGTCGGATCCTTCACGAAATGGGCGTTGCACTTCCAGACGACCCCTCCCCACCTTCAAAGCGGGCGACAATCCGTACAATCTCGTCCAATATGAACTTCTATGTACAGAATTTGGAAATATAAGTCCAACGAAGTCCGACTTTCGTTATCGAAAAGGTCAAAATAAAGGTCTTGGTTATGGATATGAATATTACACTAATCGTGGGCCTGTTCGACAGCCAAAAGCGATATACAACGGTCGGGACTTTTTCCTCTCCGCCGACGGAGGCGTTTTCTATACACATACCATTTTTGGAAAGAAAAAACATGTACTGTCCCGACAAAGACGACCGCACTACTATTTCTTCCGAAATGATGGATCGGAGGGACAATACAATAGTTTCATTCCTCTGACAGGAGACTCGGGACTAACAAAGGCCGGTCTCGCTCGCCTCAATGAAAGCCTTGAAGCCTACGTATATTGCATACTCGGCGCACAAGCAAATATTCGCAGTACCATTGTGGGCGATACTGGCAGTGCAGAGCAAGTCCGAAAAGAATTCGGCGTTCTCCTCGAAGATGAAATTCGCAATACCGACAAAGTAATCAGTTATAGGCGATATCAAGACACAATAATGAATACTGGTGTCAAACTTGATATGGCAGTTTCACCCAATTTACTTCTCTTGCCATCTGAGATGGTCATTCTTTCGGGCCCGGCAATCTCGGGTTATAATAATGAATTACAATACGCAACAGAATCTATGTCCTTCGGGGTGAACGGTGATATAAACACGGAAGTTCGAGAAAGTGCTGTACACGAGATGGAGGGGGAGGCGGATCCCGTGAAGTGGCAGGACGAGCCCGGAGAGTCACCTCACAATGACACGACTCGGGGGCCTCCCCTCCCCTCCCCAGAACGGGCAGCATCTGCAGACCCTATTCACGAATATGGTAAAATTGGTTTGTTATCTTTAGCAATATTCATTACTATTGTAGGTACTGGAATAAAGTCACTAACTATATAGTTCATTCAGATGCTGTCGATGTGACTGGGTTTCATCTAACTCGAACCAGTAACTTAAAAGAACTAGAAGAGATTCATTAATTTACAGTATATAGATCCAGAGGAAATGTCAATATACGTAACCCCACCATTCAACATGATTATAACTGGACCGACATATTCTGGCAAAACAGAATTTATGTTGGACCTCCTCACCGGTCCGTACTTAAGGAAATTCGAATATGTGATATTCATTTGCCCAACATTCATGAATAATAAAGCGTATAATAGAAGATTCATTTTCACCGATGATAATGTGTTTATATTTCCAGTCGGACTCGATGCAGTGGATGATACACTAGCCTTCGTGCATAAAGAATGGGCCGGCACGAACACTTTAATAATCCTCGACGACTGCGCCTCGTCCAAAGATATGAAGAAGCGCAGTAACGTTTTAGTCCAACTTGGTTTCAGCGCAAGGCACGACGGATTATCTGTCTGGGTTCTGACTCAACAATATACTAGTATTAGTAAACCATTCAGGGAAAACATACAGATGTTAGTACTATTTTACACACCGAACAAGATAGACAACAAAACTATTATAAAAGAATATGGAATGGAGGTGTCAGAACAGGAAGCCGTGGGCCTAATCAAGCAATTGAAAAGTAGGCCATTCAGTAAACTAGTATTTCGTTTACGGAATCCGTACGACATAAAATTATTCGTATAATATAGCAATTATGGAAGCCGAAGGTACTCTTAGAGAATTATATTACAACCTGAAAACTGGTTTTGGAGGTGTACAAAAATTGTATGACGCAGCACGGCCAGCGGACTCCACGTCACTAAGAAAGAGGTGAAGGACTGGTTAAAAACTCAGCTAACTTATAATCTACATAAACCGTACCTCGTTCTCATGCTACGGGCGGCCGACGCGTTTTTGTAACATCGATAGACTCACAGTGGCAAGCAGACCTTGTGGAATTCCCTGCAGCATTCGCAAAAGAGAATCATAACATTCGATACATGCTAACAGTAATCGATGTACTCAGTAAATATGCCTGGGCTAGGCCAATACAGTCAAAAACGGCCGATGATACGTTACAGGCGCTACAAGATGTGATTAAGAAATCTGGGAGAAGGCCCGACAAACTTCAGACAGATGAGGGGCGGGAATTTACGAATCGAAAAATGCAGGGTGGCTCCAGGAGGTGGGAATTCACTGGTTTCACACCTACAGTGACAAAAAAGCTAGCGTCGTTGAACGTTTTAATCGGACGCTTAAGACGATGATGTGGAAATACTTTACATATAAACAGACACGTTCCTGGCTTTCTATTCTACCCCACCTTCTTGAGAATTACAATAACACCGTACACGGAAGTATCAAAATGAAACCCAGGGACGTAACAGAGGAGAACGATTGGCAGGCATTTTATACACTATTCGGTCCTGAGTTGGCAGCCGGGGGAGCCAACCCTGAATTCAAGCCGGGAGAAACGTGTCCGAATTACAAAATACAAGACCACTTTTAAGAAAGGGTATTTACCAAATTGGACAGAGGAGATTTTCGTGGTTTCAAAAGTTGTGTACGCAGCTGGACTAGGAACGCCACCAGTTTACAAAATAAAAGATCTGAATGGAGAGGAAATACTTGGCACTTTCTATTCTGATGAACTTCAGAGCGCCCTTTCGGACGAGCTGTACAGAGTAGAACGAATTTTGAAGACGAAAAAAATTAGAGGAAAGAAATATTATCTGATAAAATGGAAAGGTTATCCAGAAAGTTTCAATAGTTGGGAGCCAGAGGAAAATGTTATTAGAACTTCGTAAGTTCCTGTGCTGGTACTTACGTAAGTACTACGTAAGTTCCTGTCCATGGTACTTGTCAAGTACTACGTAAGTACTAACGTAAGTATTTACGAAAGTTATTCAATAAGTACCATGGAAAAAGTCTTAATTTCTTGAAAGCCGAAAGTGTCAGTTTACCACCCCACTTCCACCCCCCACCTGGCCAAGTATTTATCATGTACTGTCGTAAGTAATGTTCACTTACTGCATCTTTTTCGGCCGTATGTGGATGAGGTGGTACCCCCTCAGTTCCTGAACATATTAAGTTTGCAAGATCTTCAAAACGACTTCTCATGTTACCACAGTCCGTTCTTTCGAGTCCCCCTTTTTCAGCTTTATCTATAAGTTCTGGTTGAAGTATAATGTACACAACTGACATAAGCCATAGACAAGTAACTTCAAAGTCCGGTGTTACAGAACCGTAGGGTTTCATAATGTCAAGTGCTCGTAGGTCAAACGAAGCATTATAAGCACACACAGATTCACAAGCGTTAAGAAGTTTGTGTATGTTCTTGAGTGAGACTCGAGGTTGTTCTAGTTGTTCTTGCCAGGTGGGAAGTACGCTTTTTCAAGTTTTCCTTGCCTGAAACCGTCTATTAAAAATCCCTGGCTGCCGCCGCTCCATGCAATTCCAAAGTCAAAAGCTCGTGGATATTCTACTGGTCCGACTGTCTCGTATCATTGTTGGATTAAGTATATTCTTGAGAACGAGGGGGTAAGAGCGTTCCGAATTACCAAACATGGAAGTCTGTAGTCGTGGCAAATTTCTAAGAAAGTCTGTTTGAACTTGTTGTGAATCTCTTCTAGTTCTTCTAAGGCGGCTATTTCGTACGACCTGGCTCGAGTCAACACATTCCGCCTGCAATAATCCCAAGGCATATCTTTGAATATGATAATGAAACTGGGTAAATGGTCAAATGCTCTAGAAACAATCTTTTTTTCTTCTCCCACTCCGTGGAAACGCCCCGGATTCGAGAAAAAGTCAGATGTTGAATTATGGAAGAGTCACAAATAATGTATTGTTCTGAAGGGAGGGGGGAGGAGAAACCTCCTCCCTCCTCCTCCCAGCCTGACATTGTAAACTAAGCGTATGTTCTATAAACTGGTTCTGAAAATCGGCAATCGAAACGGGGGAGCGCCCATTATAAAAGTCGGCAATGTTGCTGGAAAACTAGTGTCAAATTCTGGTACGTGATACGGATCCAAATTTACTGCATCGTAACTCTTACCACTTCCAGTTGGTCCATTTATGAATATGTATGACATTTTAGGATACTATATCATAGAAAAATTTTTTAAAATTATTTTTTATTAAGATATATACGATAAGACAATGACAATCCTTTCTATTTCAACTGCAATAAAATACTTGAAACCGGAGAAAACATCAAAATTGATGATGGAGGCAAATTAGTATTTGGTGAATATGTAGATCCTTTCATATACGTAGACAGTGAGCTAGAAGTAGTTTTCAACATCGGACCTAAATATGGTTCTAAAGATCCAGCTACATGTGATGGGGTGTGTGTCCGTTGGCAACCGAGTCTTCAAAAGTTTACTGATTTAATAATATTCCGTACCCTAGGTGAAAGTTTCGATGCAGCACTGCTAAAAGTTATGCTGCAAGCCTGGCCGCTCACTCCAAGACTACGGATTTTACAATCCATCTAAAGTGTATCAGAAGCGAGGGAGCGAGGGGCCTCAGCCAGTGGCGTATTTTAAATTTCAGTTTAAAAGAGGGAGAGGGAGAGGGGCTCACGATTTCGCTACATGTATTGATATGGTTCAAGAAATTGACTGCGGTTTTAAAACAGTGAGTCCGTTACTACCAGTCCGAGAAAATCCTGCTATTGTACCTCGTAATATCCGAAAAGGTAGTAAGATAGAATTCTTAGCATTTAAACCGCGCTTAAGTAAGCGTGCTCTTTCTTTCACTGTTGAGAGATTAATATTTTGTGCTGCGCCTAATAAACCAGAAATTCAAGATGTGGAAGAACTAGTCGACTTAGAAAGATTAGGCGAGATATATAAACAAATAAATGCTGACAAAAATATTATAGTGGATTTTGATGACCTATCATAGAATAATTATTTTTTCATTTTAAAAATTTTTAGGATAGTATATATCATAAAGATTATTATGGCCCGTCGATTACATACAGCATTCAAGGGAGCAGTTTTACGAAAAGAATTTCCTGAAGTCAAGCGAGTCAAGGATATCGGGGAGCTGGTGGATATTGAAGGTATGGTCAAAGAAACGGAACGAAAGATGTACTCTGTTTATACCGAAATGGAAGTCAAATTATCGGATCCGAAAACTGGTAATACACAAAATCGTACATTGCCTGTTAAATTAAAAGATACATACACAAAAGATGTAAGAGGATCGGATTGGATGTGGGGCAACAATTAATAGATCGCTACGATCGTATGCTTGATACAATTGAAAATGTTGAGGGTTCTGGTCTCGTTCTCGAGGAGATACTTAATTTTGAAGTAATTCTAGTAGAAGTTTTACTCGGGGCTGGGGCTGGCGCAGTCCAACTTCCAAGATGGTTAAAAAATAAGCATTGTGTGAGCGATCTGGTGCTACCTTCGGGCAGCGAGAACTGTTTTCAATACGCCATCGTAGCAAGTTTAAAGTTGGCCGACCCCGAGTTTCGTGAAAAGAAATGTGGTCAGGTAAGGAGAAAATGGAATACGTACGCCCCATTTATTGGCTGACTACTGTTGGGAAGGTATTCCCACGCCCACGCCCGCCGATCTGACTGTATTCAGCGCTTCGAGCAGCAAAATCCAGGCATCAAACTTCAAGTATTTCAGATCTACGAAAATGATCCCGCTCCCCCGTCCGACATAACTGTGTTATATAGTGCCCATTCCGAGGTGAAGCCGATAGGAATCAAATAGCAAATATCTTACTGATAGTTGGCGAAGACGGCGGCCGTTCTCACTTCGTACCAATTACTGCGGAAAATCGCCTTCGTAATTCTCGTACTAATCGAAAGAATGAGCGCAGACGGAAGTGTATTTGTATGGTTTGTAAAAGAGGTTTTAAGTCAACAGAAGAATTAGAAAAACATCAGGTATACTGTGGAACAGACACTGCCCAGCCAGATTTTCCTAAGGAAGTGTGTCAATTTGAAGGACATCGGAAGAAGGTTCCTTCTCCCTACGTCGTCTATGCAGATACTGAGGCAATTATTGAGAAGGGGACCGGCCGCACATTCCAATTTGTCTTTCGTATGTTATGGTGGAACGGGGGTGGGGACCTTCGGAACGAGGCCCGGGCCGACCCACTGTTTATGGTAAAAGAACATTCACAGGTCTCTCCTGTGTTACAGACTTTCTAAAGGATATGAAAGAACGGGCCGAGTATTATTCTAAATCGTATTATTGGAAAATAATACCGATGAGGGATCCTTCTAATTACCGGCGCGACGGATGTGATCCAGTCTGTATTGCATGTGGAGAGCCGGCAGGATACCGAGTAGTGAAGAGGAGGCGACCTTCTATTGCGAAGGATGCCGGCCGTCGAGAACCATTCCTATCTACTTTCACAACCTCAAGGGATACGATGGTTCTTTTATTTTGAAAGAATTACATGAAATCGTTACCGAAGGAGATGATGGGGGTTCCGGACCAGAGCCTAAAATCATAGCTAAGACGAGCAATGGAGGAATTATGGGTCTCTCGAAAACATTTATTTTTCACGCCTCAATTGTTGTTGCCGGAGGGAAGAGGGAGATAAAGAGACGTTTCTTTTCTATAAAGTTTATGGACAGTGCTCAGCTGATGATGGGGTCATTGGCGAAGTTGGCAAAAACTGTGCCGGACCACGGATGGACGACGGTACCACTTTCGTACCCGGACATTCAAAGGGCGAAAGGTTTCTTCCCCTACGAATATTTAGACTCGGTTGACAGACTGGGAGAGGGTGAGCTCCCGGAGAGGGGGGAATTTTATAGCGAATTGACGGAAGAGGGGATTTCGGAGTCTGATTACGAACATGCATTAAGAGTATGGGACGAAGTTGGATGTAAGACGATTCGTGATTATATGGAATTCTATTGTGAGACTGACGTTCTACTTCTTGCAAATATATTTGAAAATTTCCGTGACACATGTTTAGAAGCATATAAGTTAGATCCAGCCCACTATATGTCGCGCCTGGCTTGACATGGGATGCTATGTTACTTTACACGGGTAATAAGTTTAAACTCATTCAAGATGCTGAGCAGATGACTTTCGTACAACGGGGAATACGAGGAGGTATCAGCCAGTGTAATATTCATTATTTACAGACAAATCATCCGGCTTACGGGAATTACGATCCAGAGAAGCCGGTGACCGAAATAAAATATCTCGATGCAAACAATCTCTACGGCTGGGCAATGAGTCAGGCAATGCCTACGGGCGGACTTCATTGGATGACGATGGAAGAGTGGGAGGAATGGAAGACGGGGCGGCGGAGCGGGGGGCGGAGCCGGAGGGTGGGGACCTGGTTCCACCTTTCCACCAAGTTTTCTAGAAGTAGACTTAGAATACCCAGCCGAATTACATGAAGAACACAGCGATTTGCCATTAGCACCGCATCACTATGAATTTCCGAGGCAGGGCGGTCGACTGATTACAAGTGTGATGGATAGAGAGTCCTATGTCTTACACTACAAGTTGCTGGAATTCTATCTTCGGATGGGATGAGATTGAAAAAGATTTATCGGGTGCTTGCTTTCGATGAAGCTCCATGTCTCGCGAAATATATTGACTTTAACACTAAAATGAGGGCAAAGGGGAGGACAGATTTCGAAAAGAATTTCTATAAGCTGATGAATAATGCAATGTTCGGTAAGACAATAGAAGATGTTCGAAAGTACAGAGACTTTAAATTTGTTTCGGACTGGAACGGCACGGATAGTGGACGTAAAAGATTCAGAAGTATAATCCAAAGATGAACATATAACTTTCATAACTTCCGAAGAGGATGGCGATTCCTGCGACAGTGCCCTACTGGAACTGAAAACGGATGAGCATAGATATGTAAAACCAGTTTTCATCGGCGCCGCAGTACTGGAACTTTCTAAGCTGCTTATGTATGAGACGCATTACAATTACTTTCGGCCCAGTTCCCTGGAATACGATTAGCCTACATGGATACTGACAGTTTTGTTTACAGTGTGCCAATACCCTCCCGGACCCGGACGTAACTTTCAATGATATAGTCCGAGAAGATGTTGAAAAGAATGGTGAGAAGTCTATATATGATACTAGTGGGATGAGTGGACCCATGGTGGCCCCCAACTTTCCGAAGATTAATAAAAAGTGATAGGTAAATTTAAAGATGAGTTGAATGGTGAACCTATTCTTGATTTTGTCGGCATACGCTCGAAGTGTATGCTTTTCGAACTCCAACTTCGGAGACGAAAAAAAATAAAGGGGTGAAAGATGTTTGTGTTAGAAAACATTTGAACTTTGAAGATTATAAAGATCTATTTGAAACTGGGAAGAAGCCGGAGCCGGCACAGTTTGTACAGTTTGTACGGAAAAAGGCTGGAGAAATCCGTAGTGAAAAGCGTAGTAAAATATGATGGCGCCAAATGATATCAAACGTGTGCAGCTATATAATCCAGACACGGGCGAATGGTTGGCAGAAACATGGCCGATAGGACGGACGACGGGTCATGGTTACGGTTTAAAATTGTAAAGACATTAATCTACTATTTTCAACAGTGACCTGGGCATCACTGATAACATAAATGTGGGCAAATATATTATCATTGTGAGCGTCATCGCCACCCCACGCGGTATCTTTCTTCAGGATCTCAAGTTGAATTCCGTCCTTTGTGTTCATTACTTTTAAACCATTTCCATGAAACTCAATATCTTTAAAACTACGCAGATCGATAAACAGACAGAATTTATTCTTCAAATATCGGCCTCATCTATATCAATTTCACACCAATCTTTATCTTCAGCAAAATACCGTCGCACCTCTCGCCAAAATTGTCTTGGTATCATCTTCTGAGCGTACACTTTATTTGCAATGCCTTCAATCATTACAGACACAGATTCAATGGAGGGGTTAAAGAAAAGTTCACTGTTCAGTTCTGACTGATTCTGATTTTTAGTGAAGAGTATAGCGATACCTCTAATGCTACGTCGTGGTACATTTATATTTTCATTGATAACTGTGTCCGATTCTTTGAATGGGATTGTTCTAAAATAATGTATATGCTCGTAAAGGTAACTTTTTCCACCGTTGTAATAACCAGCAGTTGACCTCGCGAGATCGAGGTCAGAAATTGTCTCGTATTCCATTTGAATGTTTTTAATTTATAATTGGTTGTAATAAACTGATTACTGACAAGTAATTGGGGGGCGGGTGCCAACGTAATTTCCCATTCAATATGACTCCCTAACGCTGATGGATATGCAACTCCATGGCCTGTTATGAGGGGATGAGTGAGACGAATAGCATATTTTGTTTTATATGTGTCGAAAAGTAAATTATCGCCCACGACGGCAGCATCTGCATCGGTCGCACCGCTTCTTAATTTTCTTAGATTTTCGTTCTGAATTCCGTACAGTGTCATGTTCGTTCTCTCCTCCTTTTATGTTTGAAGAGATCGCGATAACATTCAATAAGGTTATATTTATTCAAATCGAAAAGTGTCTGGCCCTCGAATGTGAGTTTCATTACGCTCCACCAAATTTTTGCAACATTTTGTACTACACGGGTAGTTCCACCTCCCATTACTTCGAGATCAAAAACCAGGTCGAAAGTGTTAGGAACTAAGAGTACTCCGCTTTCTAACTTTGGACATCGTATGATAAGTGTCTGGCCTGGATCTGCCTCACTTGGATTATGAGCAATCACGTGATGAGTTCTTTCTGACTTTGTTCCATTCGGTATTCGGTTGGTGAAAGTCGGTGATAATGTTCTATCGTACCCCATTTTCGTGTAATGTATATAGTAGAAGAAAAAAAAGAATAAATCACATCTTACGTTTCACTTCGTGTATATAATGACTTAGAAGAAAAAATCACATCTTTACATAAATATTTCCGTCTGACTGAAAGATAAATCGTTGCCTGTGTCGCGAATCAATCGAAGAACCCAATATTCTTGGAGATGATGAGCCTCTTGGTCATCCTCAGTATCCTGGAATACAGCTATGAATTCTAGTCGCTTAAAGAAGTTAGTCTTTTGACATTCCTTCACGAAAGCTAATATGTTATGATATAGATTATCATCTTTGAGTCGGACACCTGGATTTGCTCGAAGTATATGTCGATTTACCCGCCGAAGTTTGCACCATTCCAATTCGACGGAGAAACCAAACAGGTCTTTATTTTTAGAAAGAAACTTTGCAATATTCTTTTCACCAAACATGTCGATGCCGTAGGGGTGTCATATATTAATACATAATTTTATTTATAATGACTAATGTTAAACCAGTTAAAAATATCCATAGCTGTTCTCCGACAAATCCGACCACCGATCCTGCTGTTTTTAATAGAAAACTGACGAGGGAACCGATTAAACCTGGTATTGCAGCAGCACTTTTTGCGGCCAAGGTTTTTAACCATTCGCCAAATTGCTTTACAATTTCTTTCGCTTTTGTATATACTTTGGGCGGACCTGAACCAGACCCGCCAGTTCCTGCTCCTCCTCCCCCTGCTCCCGCTCCTCCTCTAGTCACAGCCAGGGCAATTGTTGATATTGTCATTCCAAGGGCAGTCAGTATTGCAGCGATTGTTATACCATTTCGTTTAAATAACTCTGTCAGCTTCAGCCTGAGTGACAATTCTGGATCGGAAATTACATCACGAAGAGACCTAGTCGTAGCCAGACTTTCACGTGCCCCGCTAATCTTACCATGTTCGTATTCAATTCGATCAACAATTTTAGCTTCGCTTGTTATGAGTTCAGCTAGTAGTTTTTCGGCTTTTGCTTTTCCTTGGGTGCTCGTTTCAGGATCCTTTAACTGTTTTTCAACTTCTTTTTTCTCTAGCATTATTTTCTTTTTTTCATTGTTAAGCTCGCCAAGACGCATATTCGCAATCCTTAATTCATCATTAATAGCTCTATATTCAGGGTTTTCATTATTCCATTTTTCGATTTTATTTTCGATAGTACGTATTTCATCGGCATTATCGCTAAAATTTTCTCGTAAATCTGTTATTCTATCTCTGAGTCGTCCAATGTCGTATGGTTTCAGTCTATCGGCCGCCTTTTCAATAACATTTTTGCTTCATTATCAGTCAATTCTGATACAAAATCTGGATCTATTCCTAATATATCTTTTTTAAATTCTGCAGCTCCCTTACCTTTTATTGAGGAGGGCATTAAATACTTCGTGCCTTTATTTGATGTCAGCCTGGCTTCTCGATAATACAGCTCTCCATCCCTAATACTAGTATTGTATGCATTAATTCTCGTTTATGCGCATCAGTAATCCTATTACTATCTAAGTATTGTTAGCCATTATATCTGTAATTCGTCCTCTCTGTCCAATCAACAACTCACCTGCGGGTCTGTCGCTTGAGCCGGCCTGGAAAGTATCGGCTTCTGCAAGGACATTATCCCAATAAAAGATGTTTCAGCAGTAGCATCATCGTCATTCAAATTTGCATTAACGAAATCCTGGAATGGTATATCTTCTCCTCCTTCTGCCATATTGTATTTCTATATTACTACAATTATTTTTTATCCCCCCTTACATATACAGTAAAAAAATGCACATCTCAGTTGTTGAAAGCGTTGAACAATTGGCTGATTACATAGAAAGAACAAGTGCTGCATATCGACGAAGTTACAAATTAATGGGTCGAATTGATATGGCTCTTAATATTACTAAGGGAATTCTTGTAAGCTCTGCTGTAATAGCAGCAATTCCAACAGTTCCGGTACTGTTAGCCTTAACTCCTATACCAGGTGTTGTTATTGATGTAATACAAGGGAAAACTGGTGTAGCAAAGAGACGAGAGAAATATAAACATTATTATGTTCAATATAAACAGCTGCTTACACAAATACAAGAAAAAGGCGCAACCTTCGGAACGAGGAGGCTCCGGGGTCAGAACTTATTCAGGACATATTTCATCAGGCGCTAGAAATTCAAAAACAAGAAGGATTTAGTCCACCTCTGGAAAGATATTTAAGACATTATGGATTGAATGGATATGAAATTTAGTTCGTACCGATAGGAACTTCGTGTTCAACATCAGCTAGACTCCGCGACCGGCCGCCGGACTGACAACGGGGCTCCTTTATATAGGCTAGTTTGATGGTGATGACTCACACGGAATTTCCCGTACATGTATAAACATGTTGTGTGTGACTCAGAAGGGAATTTCCCCGCTTAGTTCAGGACAATGCACTGCTGCGCGTGCGTGAGTTCGTATATAGGTCAGGGTCATACTTTAGTTACATGGATGGTTAATTTTTCCTTCGCTTCATGTAGATAAATGAATAAAATGGGTGTAAAATTCTTACTTCATCCCAGTTGTCCACGCTTTCTTTACTACTGGTATTGCTTGCATTAAATTCCTGTATAACTTAAAAGCTTTTCTTTTGCGTCTGTATTCTTGTGATGCACATTTTTAAAATTTCTTAGTGTTGACTCTCCATTCCAATTCATTTGTATATGTTCATATACAGCATGTTTCTTTTATTATTAGATTATCTGCAATAATTGAAGGCTTTGGTAGGTTAAAGGCTCGTATTAAAGGGCGGTATTGAGCTAAAGATACAAATTATTGTGAGCAATTATTTCCACATTAATGTAAATAACTAATAGTATGTAATTGAATAAGGAGTCCAAAACTATACTGTTACAGCAGGTGGGAAACGTGATTTCTTTGCTGTCAGCTTTCAAATAGTTCTTGTATATTGTATTGGCATATTCAGCAAATGTTTGAAGTTCCCTTCTACTTTACACTACTTTCACAATAGTTGATGATGTTTTGTTGCCACTCTGCTGAGGACTGGTTACAAAGTGTTTCACTTCGATTTGATGACAACATTAAGTATGTGGCCCGATGCAAAAGTTGGGATAGTCCCCACTTTAAAAGCTAATATTCTTGTAGATTTCCAGCGTTCCTGGGATCACATAAGAGTATGAAGTGCATATGGGACATCACCAAGTCAACTAGAACAAAACGCTTTCGATTATTTTGAGCGACACCTACACGTGCAGGAATTACAGTATAACAATTGCAAAAGAAAATTTCTTTGTTTCACTGAAATGTTGCATTGAAAAAGTCTTGCATAATGCTTATAACTTAAAATCGACCCATTTCTCAATGCTTCAGCATTAACATTAATATTACTGTAAATGCCAGAGTATTTCTGTAATTTCCAATGTAATGTATGTCAATATCATCGACATTTTAAAGAGATCATACGCCATGTAAGTTTATACACTTAACCAATATTTTCCATTCCATCATCGAATTAAAACATTTACATTACACATTGTTTATTGTACGAAACACCCTTACTTTATAAAGATTTGAACCCAAAGGAATGATGCAGTCAAGAATGAGAAATGAAGGAACAAACCTGTGCACAGTAATTTGCCACAATATGCAAATACCAATTCATTTCCTATATAAACACTATATCTCAATTTCAAACGCATTCCATATTTGTTGGACTTACTTTGAAGATGCATGGGCGAGATATTTCCCATCACTGTAGCATTAGATTCACTGAGTTAAAACTTTGAGGCAGTCATTGCCCCAATCTGCCACGACAATGTCCATGTCTTCTGTCACTGCTAGACCCTGAGGTTGTTTTATGTCACCTTCTGGCTGATCAATGCGACAGATAAATTTTCCTTTTTTATCAAATTTCTGTACACTGTTATTGCCCTCATCACTAACATATAAATAACCTTCTTTATCAAATGCTATTCCTCTTGGCCCATTAAGCTTGCCATCTCTAATATCAAAACTTCCAAATGAATACATCAACTTACCATCTGGGTTGTACACCTGGATACAACAATTGTTAAAATCGGAAACAAACACATTTCCGTTATTGTCTACTGCCAAATAATTAGGCCCTCTAGAATGTCCTAATTTTGTGATAAGATTACCAAAGGACTTAACATACTGAAAGTCATGAGTGTATTTCCTTATGCAGTGACCCCTTTTATCTGTGTCTTCCACTGACCACTCCCAGTCACTGATGTACACACTTCCGTCCATTGGACTGATAGCCACGGATCCAGGGTTCTTGACCTCTTCCCCAAAGCATTTGATCAATGAACCATTCTCATCGCTTACGACTACTTGTTTGTTTTTCCCATCTGTCATGACGTACTCATCTTTTGTGGAGATTGTGACATCAATTGGAAAGAAAACCTCGGGAAATTCTGTGAAAGTGAAACTAGATTTGAAATTCCCGTTCTTATCTGTGATTTGTACTCTGTTGTTTGCAGAGTCAGCTGTGACAAAATCTCCATGTTTGGTAATGGTAATACCATTAGGAGAACGAAACTGACCATCTGCAGGCCCTTCATTCCCAATGCTTTTCACTGAACCCTTTACTTTGACAAGTGGGGCTTGTTTGTGAACCTTGCCACGGACAGGTTTCAGCTCACCTTCGTCTTTAAATACATGTAGATTTTTGAGACTTTGACATCTGCGGGCAGGCTTCATCAAATCTTTGTTTGTCACTGCTGATGGAAGAGGCATCACTGCAGGCTTATGAGCCTTGACCCCAAAGGCTTTAACTGGGTCTTTCTTTATTAAGTTTGCTGGTGGATTTTGGCATGTAGTTACGACATTTGCTTTCTCCATCTCTAGTAAAATAACTGTTTTACCTTTAGATTCTGACTGTCTGGTATGCATTACCCGTTGACCTTTGTGTCTGTCTTGTGTTTGAGGAAGAGCACTCTTCTTTCGCTCACGGCTTGGACTTCGCCCTCTATTTTTTAAGTAATCTTGATTGCGAGGAAACATTTTTTGAGATGATTTGTTGGCAGGACTGACATTTCTCTTCAGACCATCGTTCTCTGATTTTGCTGTTTTCCTCATATCCTGTTTTACACAGAGATGTGGTGAATCCTCTTTGTCATTGGTATTGCAAATATCAGTGCAGTTTGGACTAATGAGTGTCTCTGTGACCATTTTGTCAGGTGCAGGTTGGACATCACCATTACTTAAGTCTACAGTACTCGGTGTTTGATCGTGTGGCCCGGGAGGATTGAATGTTAGATACCCCAGGATGCCCATGTCCCTTCTCTCCTCAACAGGGTGGAATTCAACGCTCTGAGAGACTTTATGTAGATTCACTTCCATAGAAACAAGCTTATCCATTTGACATATCGTCTCCTCCTTGATAGACAAGACTTGGGCTGGTGTCCCAAGATCAATCAATGTTTCTAGGTATCCATAATGTCGTGATATGCTTTTATACATTTGCTCCAGGTCATCTATTTGCATTTCAATTTGCTTTCCAATTTTCTCACATCCATTATTGAGCTGTTCTATCAGCTGCTCTTCCTCTATTTTGACCTTCTGAATGACGTCAGCTGTTTTCTTCCTGACTTTCTGTTCTACGTCCTTGCATGACGATATTATTGTCTCTCTTGCTAACTTTGCCTCTGAAGCGTATTTCTGGATGGCCCTCTCTTTCTTCTTTGCTTGATTCAACAAATATTTCATCTGGCTCTTGTATTGTGCAGCTGTCGCCTCCAGATCTCTGAGTCGGTGTTGACCACTATGATGTTTAAGAACAGTGCATTCTGTACACACCACACCATTGCAAGTTTCACAAAAGAATTTAACTACAATACCAGGATGCAAACTGCAATAGACATGCTGCTGATGTACCATGTTCCTTGATGTTTTTTCTCCATATTCTCGAAGCATGATGACACCATGGCTTTTTATAAGTAGCCTGTGTGTCTTTGTGCAAAAAGTACAGAAATACAGCCTACACTCTGTGCACCAATGTATTGCCTCATTTTCTTCACATCCGCTACAAACTAGAGGCTCAGCTTCATCTTCCTTGAAGATTTCTTTAAAGTAAACTTTTAGTACAGAGTCTAGAAAGTAGTTAGTTTTAATTTCAGTGACTCCTCCATCAGAAAGTTTGTATGGCGTGCTACAAGTAGGACAGTTAATAAGTTTACCTTCGGTTTTCACCAGCATTGTCAGACATAGTTCACAGAATGAGTGATTGCATGGAAACACTTTTGGTTTCGTGAGCAATTCCTTGCAGATGACACAAGTGACAAAGTCCTTGTGGATCCCATAGACAATTTTGTCAGTTTCTTGAAGGTCAGAAAATTCAGCAGCCATCTTGAAGAGTTGCCTCCAAATGCTTAAGTCGATAACAATCAATAATATTTGTGGACTCCTTATCTATTGCTGGTGGTAACATGTACCCTATCACCGTGACAATCGCACAGGCTTTTAGAAATGATATACATCAACTCACCTTTTTCCAGCAAGATAAGTAGTCATATTATACACAGCAACACACCCCCACTGTTTATAAATGTGCTCTGTAAAGACCCATTAATGCACCTGGTACATATGGTTTTTAACATGGAATTAGTGGTATTCATTAAGACTAGGTCTATAGCCCATACATAAACAACACAAATTGTAAATAAACAATTAAGGCACGCTTCAGGCTTAGGCCAAAGTAATTAAATTCTTTGTTTTGCGTCCAATCTAAATGGGAAAAGGTACGCGTCTAAGCTGCTGAAAAACACACACAAGAAAATGTACACAATGTAATTTGATTGCAGCAAATAAAAAATTGTAACAAAATTTTTAGTTCAGAAAAGCTAAGCGGTTACGTCCTAAACTTTCCTTTTCAAATACACTGTGTTTGTTTTTCATGAAAATCTTAAAAACCTCAGCGGGTGGGGACGCAAAACAAAGAATTTAATTACATTGGCCTTATATTTTGTTGTGCATCCTTCATTTGTGTATCCATGTTTTTAAGGAGACTTGTCGTTTAGTATGTTTACCAGCTGTCACGTTGTAACCAAAAGGTCACAACCTCTTTGAGTAATTCTGAGTTTGACATATTGTGCTTCTGGTGAATGCAGTTATTTCTATGTGACCTCATCTGTGAACTAGGTCAATGGTAAACACCACTGTAATGGAAACATGCAAGGATGTACATGATATACATACACATTCATGACGTAACACATACAGAGAATTTGTTTGTGGCATAAAACACCGCTCTTTGAACTTGCCAACTTGCCATATTTGGGGAAATTAGCGTAGTCTGTCTTATATTGACACAGCTTTTTAGTTTCACTTTAAACTGTAGTTAATAAAATGAATACGAAATATGGCACGTTGACATCATTTATGTGCACAATTGACCCAGATGGCACTGACTACACAGTACTGAGGCTTTGCAGAAAAAACTAAATTATGTGTAACATCAGGTAAGACACTCTGAGCAGAGTATTACTTCAAACAGAAAGATTGTTTACCATTTTTGTATGGTGCTGTCAAGATATTAAGGTGGAGCTGCATGTTGCCAACACATTTTTTTTTCAAGCTATATTTCTCATCAAAGACGACAGGAAATCTCCTCATACCATATATTTTCAAAAAGCAGAGACTCTAAAGTTTAGTATGGTAGCCGTAGTCTACTCGAAAGAGAAAATGGGTGTATTATTGGGGTAAAAAAACAATTTTGGTATTAATGATAAAAATTAATTTAAGTAAAAAACTTGACGCTATTTTCTGAAAGGTATATTTTACTTGAAAGAAGAGTATATGTAGAAAAAAAAACGACTGTTTTATTTTGCATTATCTATCCCATCCTAAAATGGCAAGGGTTGAAAGACTGACACTCAAAAAAGCGATATAAAAATGCCTGTTATTCAAAAAGTAGGAACTGTATTGCCAAACAAAATATTCGTTTTGTTGTAGGCATTTAAAGAACATAATATGAAAATTTCGGAAAATTTGACCCAGCCAGAGTGGAGTTAAATTCTTTGAAAATTTTGAAATTGGGAGGACAAATAAGGCAGGAAATCGGGTGATTTGCATACATTTGCATAAATTAAGGCTTCTTTATCAAGCAACATGTGACTGCTTGACAAGCTAATAGGTGAATCCAACAAATTTTTTCATCTTGGGTTGACAAATTAAATAAAATTGAATGAATATTTGCAAAAAGGTGATTTTTGAGCAAAAGACGCTATGTTGGGTGCAGCGCCCCCTTAAATGTGATAAGATTGGCATAGGAGTGCAAACAAAACGTGTTTGTGTGATCAGAGCAACAAGTGAGGGTAAACCAGTTTTCTTCGCTATCATTGATCATGTCATGTCCAGATAATATGCAATGATAAAATACAGAGTATTAGGAAGACGTGGTCGTTGGCCACTTTTAGACATAGGCTTGACTTTTCCCATAGATTCATCGTTTGCATAAGTCAGATAAAAGGGAAACAGTGGTCATTTTTTCTGAATAACTGCATGTTATGGTCATATGCATGATGAAATAGTTGTCAGAAAATATTTCAACATGAGTAATACACAACTTGGGCCAAAGTAATTAAATTCTTTGTTTTGCGTCCAATCTAAATGGAAAAGGTACGCGTCTAAGCTGCTGAAAAAACACACCTAAGAAAATTAACAAAATGTAATTTGATTGCAGCAAATAAAAAATTGTAACAAAATTTTAGTTCAGAAAAGCTAAGCGGCCATGTCCTAAAATTTCCTATTCAAATAAACTCTGTATGTTTTCATGAAAACCTTAAAAACCTAAGTGGGTAGGAACGCAAAACAAAGAATTTAATTACTTTGGCCTTATTATCAATTTTGACCATACTGATGTACCATTAGGTATGTGATATCGTCGGAAGGCAGTTGAATGCTTATCATTTGATGATATTCATGTAAGAAAACCTGTTTAATCTTGCAAATATAAGCTATAACATTCGACGAGACAAACGTGTAGCTACATGAACAAAGCTTGCAATTAAATAAATATGACAGTAATTTGCAGCACAACAGACGATAACATTCGTAACATACCGCTAAATATAGTGAAAAATTGTACACAGTTTTGCAAATAACAGTGTACCATGTGGCCAAAGGGTAGCGCAAACTTGTAAACAAATTTTGCTAGTAGGCAGATATCAGTTGGAACACTAGGTCAAGTACGGATATTATCCAAACATGTAAACCTAGTGATCCTTTTGGTTACTAGGCCCTGTTCTAGAGGGCCTCAGGGTCTGATAATGCATGAAGGGACATTCTCAGCCTACTCATTTCATCTCATATCAGTGTAAACAGAACCAAAACCCGATTCAGAGACTTATGTTGACGTATGTTGAAAGAAATATGTTCTGAAAATAGCTAAACAATAACTATTGCCTCGTTAAGTATACATTGCCATAGCCCTGTTGAATACGTCACTGATGTACCATTTGTATCAGGTGGACCAAAGTAGCTCAACACTACACATTTCGGAGTGTGGTTTGATTCATGACTTATATATCATTGTTTATTGTTTGTATACCAAATATTGTCTCTTTTGGGGGATGATCTGTGAGAAAAGACATGTAACAAATCACACTGAAAATACCTTACTCCGTGAAAATTTTATTGTTCAACAAAACTTCAAAAACACAACACAGTTTTCTGTTTTCATTATTGTTCTTCATGTTGTTAGGTTTTCTAAATTGCAGTCCTTATGCCTGCTACCAACCTTGACTATGAGAATAAAAGCCAAGTTTAATATAAACTAACATTTTGATGTAATATTTTTCATGTCATAGTACATAAAAGATCCTGATTCACAATTTAAATGTAACTGTAAACATGTATTTTTGGATGAACTTAATATTAATCAGAGGAAATTATTTTTAAAACCACATAGGCTGCGAAATTAACTACACCCGTCCTGCTTCTGTAAACATGCAATTATTTCAAACTCTGTCGCCTCGACGACTTGCACAATCAAATAAGACTTTGAGTATTTTACCAGAATACAATGTGCTCATTATGTAGACACCTTGAAAATAGTTTAACCATAAAAGTCTCCGGCCAGATCGATTGAAATATATCAGCTGTAAATCGAGAATCTAATATATTATCACAGAGTATGGAAAACAAGTGAAGGGTCAAAGTTCAAAGTTTGTCAGCGTAACCAACTAACTCCAAGCTATACTTTCAATCAGAAATCTACCTGCAAAAAGAAACACATTTACATTTCTAAATTATCAGATTTTGTGGGGAAAACGCAAGTAGTTTTCTAATATGGATGTTAAAATATTCAAACTCTGTCACTTCACTAGGGATAATGATATCGTACAGCGATATGGTCGCAATTCTCGCAACCTCAACTAGCTTTTGTCTTGTGCTGGGGTGGGAGAGGTGCAAGCTAAATGATATTGAAGCGCACTGTGGGTAAAAGGTCAACTTCCCACCACAG
This sequence comes from Ptychodera flava, assembly GCF_041260155.1. Classification (NCBI taxonomy): domain Eukaryota; kingdom Metazoa; phylum Hemichordata; class Enteropneusta; family Ptychoderidae; genus Ptychodera; species Ptychodera flava. The sequence continues at coordinate 7,520,637 of NW_027248278.1, forward strand.
AAACAGTTTGAGATGGTGATCTAATAATTACTTTTAACATAAAAGTAATCGTCGTCATGGCTAAAAGTTCTGGTTGATAGTGAAACTTACGTAAACTCATTCATCTTTTCATCTTTTTGGATATTACTTGCATTAAGGTATAACCTAAAAACTTGTCTTTTGCCCCTGTATTCTTGTGTAATGCACCTGGACAAATCTGCATCGAACTCCTGAGACCTCAGAACTCCTCATGACTCACTTAAGCAACAAAATCGTATTTAAGTTACAAAGAATTGTTTTAAAATTCCTTTTTGTTGACTCTCCTTTCCCATTCATTTGAGCATGTTTATATAGAGCGTGTTTCTCTGATTATTAGATTATCGGCGATAATTGAAGTCTTTGATAGGTTAATAGTTTGTATTAAAGGTATACTGTCACCTGTTCAAATTTTGCCATAGTTACTATGGAAAGAGAAAATCTAACCAATCACAGATTTTAAGCTGGTGGCCGCTTTTTAAAAATAGCGCCCTCGCATGGCATTTTCAATACAAAGGAACGCCCCTTTGACCATATATAGGCATATTTAGATTACAGGTGACTGTATACCTTTAAAGGGCAATACGGAGTCAAAGATACAAATTATTGTATGCAATTATTTCCACATGAATGTAAATAACTAACAGTGGGAAACGTAATTTCTTTGCTGTCAATTTTCAAATACTTCTTGTATATTGTAGTGGCATATTCAGCAAATTTTTGAAGTTCCTTTCTATTTTACACTACTTTCTCAATAGTTGATGCAAATTTGTTGCCAATCTGCTGAGAACTGGTTACAAAGTGTTTCACTTCGATTTGATGGCAACATTAAGTATGTGGCCGAATGCAAAAGTTGGGATAGCTCCCACTTTAAAAGTTACTATTCTTGTAAATTTCCAGCATTCCTGGTATCACATGAGTATGATGTGCTTGTGGTACATCACCAAGTCAACTAGAACAAAACCTTTTCGATTATTTTGAGCGACACCTACACGTGCAGGAATTACAGTATAACAGTTGCTAAAGAACATTTCTTCGTTTCTCTGAATTGTTGCCTTGAAACTGTCTGGCATAATGCTTATAAGTTAAAGTCGACCCATTTCTCAATGCTTCAGCATTAACATTTATATTACTGTAAATGCCAGAGTATTTCTGTAATTTCCAATGTAATGTATGTCAATATACCATCGACATTTTAAAGAGAGCATACGCCATGTTAGTTTATAAACTGAACCCATATGTTCCCTTCAATCATTGAATTAAAATATTTACACTGTTCATTGTACAAAACACCCTTACTTTGAAAGATTTGAACACAAAGGAATAATGCATCAAGAATGAGAAATGAAGGAACAACCTGTGCACAGTAATTTGCCACAGGTATGCAAATATCAATTCATTTCGTATATAAACACTGTATCTCAATTTCAAACGCATTCCATATTCGTTGGACTTACTTTCAACATGCATGGGCGAGATATTTCCCATCACTGTAGCATTAGATTCACTGAGTGAAAACTTTGAGGCAGTCATTGCCCCAATCTGCCACGACAATGTCCATGTCTTCTGTCACTGCTAGACCCTGAGGTTGTTTTAAGTCATCTTCTGGCTGATCAATGCGACAGATAAATTTACCGCTTTTATCAAATTTCTGTACACTACTATTACCCTCATCACTAACATATAAAGAACCTTCTTTATCAAATGCTATTCCTCTTGGCCCATTAAGCTTGCCATCACTAATATCAAAACTTCCAAATGAATACATCAAATGACCATCTGGGTTGTATACCTGGATACAACAATTGTTGAAATCGGAAACAAACACATTTCCATTATTGTCTACTGTCAAGTAATTAGGCCCTTTAGAATGCCCTAATTTTGTGATAAGATTACCGAAAGACTTAACATACTGAAAGTCATGAGTGTATTTCTTGATGCAGTGACCTCTTTCATCTGTGTCTTCCACTGACCACTCCCAGTCACTGATGTACACACTTCCGTCCACTGGACTGATAGCCACGGATCCAGGGTTCTTGACCTCTTCCCCAAAGCATTTGATCAATGAACCATTCTCATCACTTACGACTACTTGTTTGTTTTTCCCATCTGTCATGACGTACTCATCTTTTGTGGAGATTGTGACATCAATTGGAAAGAAAACCTCGGGAAATTCTGTGAAAGTGAAACTAGATTTGAAATTCCCGTTCTTATCTGTGATTTGTACTCTGTTGTTTGCAGAGTCAGCTGTGACAAAATCACCATGTTTGGTAATGGTAATACCATTTGGAGAACGAAACTGACCTTCTGCGGGTCCTTCATTCCCAATGCTTTTCACTGAACCCTTTACAATGACAAGTGGGGCTTGTTTGTGAACCTTGCCACGGACAGGTTTCAGCTCACTTTCTTCTTTAAATACGTGTAGGTTTGTGAGACTTTGACATCTGCGAGCAGGCTTCATCAAATCTTTGTTTGTCACTGCTGATGGAAGAGGCATCAATGCAGGTTTATGTCCCTTGACCCCAAAGGCTTTCACTGGCTCTTTCTTTATTATGTTTGCTTTTGGGTTTTGGCATGTAGTTACGACAATTTTCTTCATTTCTGGCACAATAACTGTTTTATCTTTAGATTCTGACTGTCTGGCATGCAATACTCGTTGACCTTTAAGTCTATCTTGTGTTTGAGGAAGAGCACTCTTCTTTCGCTCACGGCTTGGACTTCGCCCTCTATTTTTTAAGTAATCTTGATTGCGAGGAAACATTTTTTGAGATGATTTGTTGGCAGGACTGACATTTCTCTTCAGACCATCGTTCTCTGATTTTGCTGTTTTCCTCATATCCTGTTTTTCACAGAGATGTGGTGTATCCTCTTTGCCAATGGTATTGTTAACATCAGTGCAGCTTGGACTAATGGGTGTCTTTGTGTCCATTTTGTCAGTTGCAGGTTGGACATCACCATTGCTTAAGTCTATACTACTCGGTGTTTGATCATGTGGCCTGGCCGAATTGAATTTTAGATACCCAAGGATTCCCATGTCCCCTTTCTCCTCAACAGGGTGGAATTCAACGCTCTGAGATACTTTATGTACATTCATTTTCATAGAAACAAGCTTATTCATGTGACATATCGTCTCCTCCCTGATAGACAAGACTTGGGCTGGTGTTCCAAGATCAATCAATATTTCTATGTAACCAAAATGTCGTGATATGCTTTTATGTTTTTGCTCCAAGTCATCTATTTGCATTTCAATTTGCTTTCCAATTTTCTCACATCCAGTTTTGAGCTGTTCTATGAGTTGCTCTTCCTCTGTTTTGACCTTCTGAATGACGTCAGCTGTTTTCTTTCTCACTCTCTGTTCTACGTCCTTGCATGACGATATCATTGTCTCTCTTGCTATCTTTGCCTCTGAAGCGTATTTCTGGATGGCCCTTTCTTTCTGCTTCGCTTGATTCAACAAATCTTTCATCTGACTCTTGTATTGTGCAGCTGTCGCCTCCAGATCTCTGAGTAGATGTTGACCACTGTAATGTTTAAGAACGGTGCATTCTGTACACACCACAGCATTGCAAGTTTCACAAAAGAATTTAACAACATTATCAGGATGCAAATTGCAGTAGACATGATGTCGAAGTAACGAGCTCGATGGTGTGGCTTCTCTGTATTCCTGCAGCGTGATAACATCATGGGCTTTCATAAGCTTCTTATGTGGCTTGGTGCAAAACGTACAGAAATACAGACTACACTCCATGCACCAATGCGTTGCCTCGTTTTCCTCACATCCATTACAAAGTACTGCCTGGGACTTATCTGTGAACCATTCTCTGGAGTAAAATTTTGCCAGGGAGTCTAGGAAGAAGTTAGCTTTCATTTCAGTAACTCCTCCATCAGGCAGTTGGTATGATGTGCTACACGTAGGACAGTTAATAAGTTTATCTTTTGTCGACACCAGCGTCGTCAGACATAGCTCACAGAACGAGTGATTGCAGTGCAACACTTTGGGTTTCGTGAAAAACTTCTGGCAGATGGCACAAGAAAGAATATCCTTGTGTAGCTCACGGAGAAGCTGTTCAGCTTCAGAGACATTTTGCAGAGCAGCAGCCATCTCGAACAGTTGCCTCCAAATGTTACAGAATGCAATCAATAATTTACAGACTCCCTATTTACCGTGCGCTTGCAATAACCAATATCCTTGTCAGCACAATTGTCCATGTTTGAATAAATGGCACCTACCAACTGATTGATTTCCCAGCCAGATAACTCATCAAATTCAGCAATACAATGCCAATCTCTAGAAATATGCTTAGTAATGACACATTACTGTGTATTGCCTTGTACCAGAAATATTCCTTCAGTCACTAGGTCAAAAGTTCATACATAAACATTACTAATTAATATAAAAGCAAATATGCCATTTACGAACCGGGGGGGGGGGGGGTATGATCTTCATGCTCATCTTTTGTAGTAATTCTTCTTTTGTTTATCCATGTTGTCAAGGTGAATTGTTGTGAAGCATGTTTTCCTGACGTATGTAAGTAGTGCAGAGTGCATGACCTTCCTGGATGACTGCGAGTTAAAAATATTTCAACAAGAAAATCTATCTGCTGTATTTGTTTCATTTTGAATCCTGTGAATCCTTTCAGGTTGGGTACTCAGGGGCGTTTTACTAATGACAGTTGTTCTTATAAAGTCACAGAAATATAACACACACCTGAGATGCGAATAAATGTCAGTAGTTGCATTAAGATGAGCATGTAGTCTTATATCACACAGATGCATGTGTTAGTTTCACTTTGAACACCATTTACATATTTGTGAAGAATAAAATATTGTATATTATCATCATTCAGGGGCTTTGTACCGATGACCATTGTCCTTATAAAGTCACATAAATATAACAAACACCTGAGACGTGAATTAATCTCAACCCAGTTGTTGTAGAATTATGATGAGCATATTGTCTTATACCACACAGGCTTATTGTAGCTTTCGTTTGAACACCATATTACATATTCATAAAGAATAAAATATTGAATGTTATCATATTTCACGTTTGCTAGGAACCCTTGCGACACTGCAAATATTGATATCGTATAGAAATCCTGTTTTTTATAACAAATGTTAGGACATTCAGAGCAGAGATCGAAAGATAATTTGTTTGCCGTGTTTTTATGCGTTCAAATCATAAATTGTGATGAGAATTTCATGATCACGTCAACTAAAACATTTAGAGTAACAGATAAAAGTAGTTATTGATTATATGTCCAGACGACGTGTTTAGACACCAATTCAGAAAGTAAATATCAACAACACATTACCATGGTGATCTGATCATGGCCCATTTCATGGCAGATGCTAATTAATTTATTCGCTCATTTCATTGTATATACAGAAGAACTAAATAGGTGAACATGCAACCCAAAATTTATAGTTTTGTTTGCTTGTGTAAATCTACTGACGTTTTAGTTCCTTAAAGCGCAGGATAAATGGAAAGAGTGGTCATTTTCCTGCATAGCTATATGATGAAGGGTCATATACAATATCAACGTTTTGGTAGATGTTACCACCTGTCATTGTTTAGCAAAATATCCTCAAGATTATAGAGATAGCATTCATGAATTGACCAAGCAGAGTGGTTACTTCTCAATCTGATAGGAAACTTTATGGAGATAAATTTTCTTTGCTGCATTTGTTTAAACAGCAACTTCTCTATTCCTTTGATTAAAAAAAATAATTATGCAGTTTTAGACAAGCTTTCGGCCTGACTGTTTCATACGTGAAACAATTTCTTTGCATTCATTCAAAACGTTTAGGGAAAACAACTTGGAGACATGTAGCAATATCATAAAGTTGGTAAAGTTTTCTGTACAGAAAGAAGAATTGTTGACTAGGTACAAAGCAATTAACATGCAAATGATATTTAATTATAGACAATGCCAGGTATAGTACCTTGTTAGGCAAGGGTCAGACATCTTGAGTAAGTGTACACACGCCATGATGTTAGTCATTTATTTGAATGTCATTTTACATTTTAATATAGTTTCATCAAATTCAGCAATACAGTGCCAATCTCTAGAAATATGCCTAGTAATGACACATTACTGTGTATTTCCTTGTACCAGAAATATTCCTTCAGTCACTAGGTCAAAAGTTCATACATAAAAATACTAAAAACAAATATACCATTTACGAACCGGAAGTGTAGTATCTTTATGATCTTTTGTAGCAGTTCTTCTTTTGTTTATCCATGTTTTCAATGTAAATTGTTGTGGAGCATGACTTCCGGGCGTCTCTCAGTGGTGCAGAGTGCATGACCTTTCTGGGTGACTGCGAGTTAAAAATATTGCAACCAGAAAATCTGCCAGTATTTGTTTAATTTTGAATCCTGTGAATCCTTTCAGTTGGGGTGCTCAGAGGCGCTGTACCAATGACAGTTGTTCTTATAAAGTCACAGAAATATAACACACACCTGAGATGAGAATAAATGTCAGTAGTTGCATTAAGATGAGCATGTAGTCTGATATCACACAGATGCATGTGTTAGTTTCACTTTGAACACCATTTACATATTTGTGAAGAATAAAATATTGTATATTATCATCATTCAGGGGCTTTGTACCGATGACCATTGTCCTTATAAAGTCACATAAATATAACAAACACCTGAGACGTGAATTAATCTCAACTCAGTAGTTGCAGAATTATGATGAGCATGTTTTCTTTCATCACACAGGTTTATTGAAGTTTAACCTTCACTTTGAACGCCATTTGCATATTCGTAAAGAGTAAAATATTGCATGTTATCATCATTCATGTGTGCTGGAAACCTATGTGACACTGCAAATATGGATACGGTATAGAAATCCTGTTTTGTGTAGCAAATGTTAGGACATTCAGAGCAGTGATCGAAAAGTAATTTCAAACCGAAAAATGATTTTTTTGCTTTTTCTGTATGTTTTCAAATCATTAATTGTGATGAGAATGTCATGATCACGTCAACTAAAACGTTAAGAGTAACAGATCAGAGTAAAGTAGTTGTCTTTGCCATTATATTACTTTATTGATGACATGTCTAGACGACAAGTAAATATAAACCACACAGTACTACGGTGATCTGATCATGGCCAATTTCATGGCAGATTCTAATAAATTTTGCCAGTCATTTCATTGTGTTTAGAGAAGAACTAAATATGTGAACATGCAACCCAAAATTTATTGTTTTGTTTGCATGTGTCGTTTTACTGAGTTATTAGCTCCTTAAAGCGCAGGATAAATGAAAACAGTGATCATTTTCCTGCATAGCTATATGATGAAGGGTCATATACAATATCAACGTTTTGGTAGATATTACCAACCGTCAGTGTTTAGCAAAATATCCTCAAGGTTATAGAGATAGCATGCATGAATTGACCAAGTAGAGTGGTTACTTCTCAATCTGATAGGAAACTTTATGGAGATAAATTTTCTTTGCTGCATTTGTTTAAACAACAACGTCTCTATGCCTTTGGTTAAAAAAATAAAGTATGCGGTTTTAGACAAGCTTTCGATCTGACTGTTTGAAATGTGATAACATTTCTTTGCATTCATTTAACACGTTTAGTGAAACAACCTGGAGGCATTTAGCAATATCATAAAGTTGTTAAAGTTTTCTGTACAGAAAGATAAACAGGAACAAAACGCAAATGATATTTAATTATAGACAATGCCAGGTATAGTACCTTGTTAGGCAAGGGTCAGACATCTTGAGTAAGTGTACACACGCCATGATGTTAGTCATTTATTTGAATGTCATTTTACATTTTTATATAGTTTCATCAAATTCAGCAATACAGTGCCAATCTCTAGAAATATGCTTATTAATGACACATTACTGTGTATTGCCTTGTACCAGAAATATTCCTCCAGTCACTAGGTCAAAAGTTCATACATAAACATTACTAAAAACAAATATACCATTTACGAACCGGGGATATTATCTTCATGCAGATCTTTTGTTTATCCATGTTGTCAAGATGAATTGCTGTGCAACATGTTTTCCTGACGTCTCATAGTAGTGCAGAGTGCATGACCTTTCATGGGTGACTGCGAGTTAAAAATACAGCTACAAGAAAATCTGCTGTATTTGTTTCATTTTGAATCCTGTGAATCCTTTAAGTTGGGATGGTCAGGGGCGTTGTACTAGCGGCAGTTGTTCTTATAAAGTCACCGAAATCTAACACACACACCTGAGATGCGAATAAATTCAGTAGTTACAGAATGATGAGCATGTAGTCTTATATCACACAGATGCATGTGTTAGTTTCACTGTGAACATTATTGACATATTCGTAAAAAATCAAATATTGTATATTACTCTTGTGTGCTAGGTACACATGCGACACTGCAAATATGGATTCAGTATAGAAATCCTGCTTTGTGTTGCAAAAAGTAAAAATAAATAGAAAATAAAGAAAATAACTATGTGGTTCTTGACAAGCTTTCGACCTAGCTCTTTGCAATGTTAAAAAATATCTTCGCATTCATTCAAAGCGTTTAGTGAAAACAACTTGGAGGCATGTAGCAATATCATAAAGTTGGTAAAGTTTTGCGTACAGAAAGAAGAATTTTTGACTAGGTAAAAAGCAACTAGCATCTAACTAACAGGCAATCCCAGGTATGGTACCTGGTTAGGCAAGGGTCAGATATCTTGAATTAGTTTACAAAATGCTATAATATATTAGTCTGTATCTGAATATTAATTATTTAGATATTTACATATTCATTTAGTTTTGTTTGTGGATAGTTCACTATCCATGCATCGTAATGCTTTGATTCATAAATGAAAACTTGTATTTACCCCATGAGCTTCAAAATTAGCCCTCAAACGTAGTAGACCTAAACAGCATTCTAAAAGTTTGAGAAGTTTGCAGTCTCTACATTGCAAATGTCAGATTCTCTAAGTTTTCTCAAGCGTATAGAGTTTGGCGTTCAGTTGTAAAGTACTTATTGTATATGGTGATCATTTGACCTAACATCCATTTATTTCAATAAGGTAGGTTTAGTCCATTGATTTCTTCACTAGATACCTTCGTCATACTGTTTCTTTGCATACGTTTCAACCAGCCACTGTGCTGCGATCTTTTACTTCACCTTTGTAACAATCCAGATACCAGCTTGCTCCTGTTCTCATACATTGTAGCATGATTTTACTTTCATTACGATTGAAGCTATTGCCAAGGTTCACAATTAGGCATTTTACTGCTTTTCTTGTACGGTAGTACTAGGGCAGTCGATAGTAGTTTGCACGGCAGAAATCAGTCTTGTCGCTAGACCTTTTGCCCCAGATTCCTACCCAGACAAACAAAACACATCTGTAGGGCAGTCTACTGTGGTAAAATACCTGGGTTACTGCATTCTCTTGGCACTCTGACCTAGTTTCTCTGCGTATACAAAGGCAATCACAGGCATTGATAACAGCAATGTCTTAGCTTTATTTCAGTCCTCTTATTGCCAGAAATTTATTACATTAATTACGTAAATTCCTAAAGTTTTTTTTTTGTGGAAATAAGGCCACGTATTCAACAAAACAGAAATGTTCAAAACAAAGAATAGTACTTGATAGACACTGAACCTTTTGAACACAATTTCAGACTTTCTTTTCATTGATTAAGCAAATATCATTGATAAATTTATTATTTAGTCAATTGTCAATGTGTTTCCAGTGTATTTTTCAGTCAGAAGGAATTTTCTCATCTATGTATCAAAGCTTTAATAGACAAGTTAGTATTTCAATCTTTATTTTCTTTTTTGTCAACACTTACCAATCATTAGCAGCAATAGCTTAATAAAAATCTACTGGAATATATTATACAGTGGTTTCAGTAAAATAATCGAATACTATTGAGATTGAAAACAATGAAATGTCCATAACGAAATGTGGATAATTGGTTAAATTGCATTACAAGTGTAATCAAATGCTCAAACCTTAAAGGTAATTATGTTACTGGTAGCAAGCCCTCTTAAAATCAAAACAGTGGCTAAGAAATACAATAATATCCGACTAATCGTACTCCCTCCCTCCCTCCCTCCCTCCCTACCTACCTACCCATTGGACCGTTTTCAATTTATCCACCGAGCAGTACAATGGAATTTCTGGCAACAAATGAGGACGTATCTGCCAAACCACTTCCCACCCCCTCTTTCCCTGCCTACGGATATGGAAAAAATAAATCATGATAATCTTCATGTGGTTAAGAGACTCTGCCATGTACTCTCTTTGACTTCAGCAGCACTTAATGTCTGTGAGTATCAATGACAATGTTCCCTATGCACACTCTCTTGGTATTTCTACATTATGTGCTAAATTATGTTTGCTCACCGTACAGCTTCTAAGCATAATGCATTCGAGCGTCTTAATACTCTTCTCGAATTTCAAGCTTCACAGAAACTCTTCATTCCCTTTGAGGCTCTTTATGTTAACTGAGTGAAAACTTTGAGGCAATCGTAATTCCAATTGCATACAACTACTTCCATGTCATCTGTGATTGCTAAGCCTTGAGGCAGATTCAGCTTATCGTCAGGTTTATCGATGCGACAGATAAAGTTGCCGTTTTTATCAAATTTCTGTACACTACTATTGCCCTCATCACTGACATACAAGTAACCTTCCTCGTCAAACGCCATTCCTTTTGGACCGTTGAACTTGCCATCTTGCTTCAAACCGTAGCTGCCAAATGAATGCCTGAGCTCACCATCTGAGTTGTACACCTGGATACAACTTTGATTAAAATCTGCAACAAACACATCTCCATTAATGTCCACAGCTAAGTAGTGAGGCGCTCTGGAGTCAGATTCTGGTTTCGGGATGAAATCCCCGAATGATTTAACATACTGAAAGTTAGGAGTGTATTTCCTGATGCAGTGACCTTTTTGGTCAGCATCTTCCACTGACCACTCCCAGTCACTGATGTACACACTGCCGTCCACTGGACTGATAGCGATGCGGCCAGGTTTCTTGATCTCTTCTCCAAAGCATTTGATCAACGATCCATTCTCATCACTTACGACTACTTGTTTGTTTTTTCCATCTGTCATTATATACTCATCTTTAGCAGAGATTGCGACATCCAAGGGATAGAAAGGCTCTGGAAACTCAGGGAAAGTGAAAGTGGATTTCATATTCCCATCCCTGTCCGTTATTTGTACTCTGTTGTTAGCTGTGTCAGCAGTGACAAAATCGCCATGTTTGTTGATGGTGATACCGTTCGGAGAACAGAATTGTCCTTCTGTTCCAATGGTCTTCACAGAACCTGTCTTTAAAAGTGGTGTTCCTTCTTTGTGATATTTACCCCTGACACCTTTAACAACATCCACTTTTGCTGCCATTTCTGTCCCCTTTTTAGATTTAGCCTTGGTCTTGCCAAGGTTTTTCTTAGTGGCTGCACCCTCAGGGCTGTGTATTTGATCTGTTGAGCCACGTTGTTGTGAAGGTATTGCTGGATGTCCATTTGTGAGTTTAGGGGGCATCTCCTTAGGTGAAATTGTCGGTTTTGTGTCTCCAGTACCTTCTGTTGTCTTTGCTTTGGTCTTTGGACAATCTGAAAGATCGACATTGTTTAATGAAGAGGTACCACTTGGCAACGCACTGTCTGAAGCTTTGCCATTTGCAGGAGCCTCGTCATTCTTCTGATCACCTGCACCTTGAAAGAAAGCTTCTTTGACATCAGTAATCCCAGAATTCTCCCATTTGTCTCTTCAGCTGGTTGAAATTCAATTATCTCCACCTCAACGTGTGGTTCTGCATCCATGGAAATAAGCCTTTTCAGGTGGTTTGTCGTCTCCTCTGTTGTATTCAGAAGTTGAGCAGGAGTCCCAAGATGCATCAATATTTCAATATAGCCACATTGACTGGATATGTCTCTGTGTTTTAGTTTCACCTTATCTATTTGACCTTCAACTTCCTTTGCTCTTCCCTCATACTCTTCTCTAAGCTCTTCTATCAATTGTTTTTCCTCCCTTCGTATCTCCTCGATGACCTTGGCTGTTTTCTCTTTTACTTTCTCTTCCTCCACTTTGCACTTGGACATGAGTGTTTCTCTAGCTTGGTTTGCCGTGGTTGTTAACTTCTCGGGTGATTGTTTTCTGGCATTGACTTTGCTCAACAGATCTTCCAATTGACTTTTGTACTCGCAGGCTGCCTCCTTCAAATCTTTAAGTATATGCTCTGCGCTGCGATGATTTGTTATGGCGCAGTCTGTGCAGACAACCACTTTACATATCTCACAGAAATATTTCACCACATTTTCAGGATGTAAACTGCAGTAGACTTTTTGCTGAAGGAGCATTGAGGGCTTGCTTTCTCTGCGTTCCTGTAATGTTTTGACCGAATGATCCCTTTTTATGACGTTATGTGGCTTTATGCAGGATTTGCAGAAATATAAACTGCAATCCACACACCAAGTCGCAGCTTCATTCTCTTCACACCCGTTGCAAAGCACTTGATGAGCCTCACCATCAAGGGAATGCTTTGTGCTGTAGAGTTCTACAAGTGAATTGATAAAGAAATCAGCTTTTAATCTAGGCACTCCTCCACTGGGAAGTTGACAGGACGTGTTGCAAATCGGGCAGTCCAGCTTACTTTCCTTCTCCACCAGTTTTGTCAAACATTGCTCACAAAACGAATGATTACATGGTAACACCTTGGCTTTCTGGAACAGCTCCTGGCAGACTGTGCAAGAAAGGCAGTCTCTGTCAAGGTCATTGAGACGCTCGTCAACTTCAGTAAGTTCTGGTAATGCAGCAGCCATGTTTGCATGCAAAAACTGTGAAATACTATGGTTGCACAGTTACAGTGTCATGTGACAGGCTGGACGCATATCAGTGTGAGTCATAAAAACATAGTAGAGCTGGATCTTGTCAAGGCTGTTGCCACAGAACGACCCAGCGGACTGTACCAATACTTTGTAGGGGTGGATGACAGGTGTTAGGGTCTGAGTAAATATGCGTGCTTATTAGGTTTCTGTGTTGGAGGGAGGGACAAAACATGTGGGTAATGTTCATAACAATAACACTTTTTCCGACAAAATGAAAATGGGAAAAAGGATATGTACAGTAATGATATGCAATGCCAATAAATCCGATATCGACAGGGTAAGGTACTTATTGATTTTTGGGATCTAAGAGTGACAGTTAACTACCACAATAACACATTGCAATTCCGGTTTTCCTTGGACTAAAGGTTATCAGAAAATTTAATAATTTCCCAGTGCAGGAAATTTCCAAGCGGGAATTCAGCAAACTTTTAGACTTGTTAGAAGTGAAAGAAAAGAACAAGGAATGGTCACTCCAGAGTTTCGCCAACAAAATGCTGAAACATATACATACAATGAGTGTGACAAATGATATCTGCTATATTTGTCATACTCGGCATTCCTGAGATCAAATATTCATGCAATGTTTTGTTAAAGTTAGGTGCCTACCGATGCGTATCTTGATCCCTAGCAACCAAATCGTCACTAATTTTTCCTTCATAGCAGAACTCTTTTGCCGTGATCCATTCTGTGTCACACGGCAGGAATAAAAAAAATTGAGTTTGGCGAAATTTGTTTAGTAAATACTTTGGGTGACGCTCGTTTGCTTATAAAGACAAGAGTTAGCTGAGTGGTTTAAAGAATAGCTAGCTATAGCAATCAGTATATAGTACCGGTATTTGCAACCATGATATCATAGCCTCACAACATGAATTTGGAATTCATACTAAATGTCTGTGTATTGTGTCTTTTGCTTCATTTCTGGATACCAAAATACTTTTTCATTTTCTAAGATATTCTCTGAACGCATTAATCAGACACAACTTTTTACTGCATTACAACATTCGTTTGTGATGCAATGGCCATGTAGATTTAGTTATTTTATTTCTTTTTAAATTTTACATGTCTCTCTTCTCTAGCTGCACTTATTACACAAACATGTTGTATTTAACAATTTGAATTGAAGCGGAAAACTATGACTATAAACATTGTACTCCTTATTAAGACAACTCCCCAACCTGAGGATTAATTGGTATGCGTCTTGGCGTCGCGTACCTTTAAAAAATGCTAGACAATGCTAATCGTGTGCAAGGTTTTTTTTGTAAAACAAAAAAAGGAAGAGCCATATGCATAATGTATTTGTTTGAAACTTTATGACATAATTTTCAGAATCGTATATTTTTATAGTTATCAAAAACAAGTTGTTGCAGCGTGCCTTCCACTTGGCAGGAGTTTCAGCCTTGAAGACATCTTGCTCTGAAGCAGCATATATGGAATATTCAACTTGCTTTTTTAATGATCAACTATTATGTTTGATGTGATAGATTGTAGTTATGGAAAACTCCTCATGTATATGTCGTAATATTTTGTTGCAATAATACGTTTTATTGTGATTTAAATAGGGCAGATTCGAGGCTGTGTGTGGGATATCGTGGGAACAAGGCTACCCTTGGGTATTCCATTGTTATGTTTGATCCACGAGCGTTCGAAAGCTTTTAACCCCTTTTAGTTGCAAAATAAGTTGGAGATAAAATAGTTCTTTCTGTGAGTAGACAAATCTTATCTTTTCTTTCTGTACTTTACTTTGAAATTATTAGCTACTTCCCTTTAAGCAGTGCATGTTTATCGACCCTTTCGCCCTGATTATCTGTATTAAAGTTTGGTCCAAGTGTATTTGATTGCAGACTTAGTTACAGGGAACTTGGAACATACAAGTTAAGATGACATATGTACCAAACTTTCACCGTCAAAGGAGTAATATATTAAACCTGACAGTACGATCTGCCATTTCCAAAAAAAAATCAAAGCGTTGGTATTTTAGCTGCGTGATTAACAAAAACAGACTTCATAGGACTTTCGGAGGATTCCTACCTCCATGGGAAAACAAAGCCGTATTTCAAAATTTGTCGTTGGTGGCGCCAGTGGACAAGGACAAATCACCAATGTGTTCAGTAAGTTAGGCAGACCGTTTTCACCTTCGACCTAAATAGCAACATGGCGCTTGTTATGAAACATGCCGTCGTCCGAGCTTTGCGTAAGTATTAAATATGAATTTTTTGATAGATTCCGTACTGACCATTTTTGGTTTAATTATTTAGTCGATCAAAATCTACTCATTGTCCTTCAAATAGGAGGAATGCCCGACGCCTCTCATTCGAGCGTTGTATAGAGCAAGTACCGGTGCTCGATGTCTATTGCCCCCGAGCGAGGGTCTTTCTGATGCTTCGCGAAGCCTATCGCTTGTTGTGTCAAAGGGGCTTCGCGAAGCGACGATCTGAATGTCTGTGATTACAAGTGTGCTGGCTCACGGCTTCGGTAGAACAGTCCATCCAGCGCAGGCTTCAGTGCCCAGACAAAAACATCCCATAAAGTGATGGCATATACTGCTGTCATGTGACTTGTACTTAAACCTGAAAGTGTTGTACCGAGTTGAGCTGTTTTTCGAGTTGCTGTAATAATGTGTGGGTGATGGTACGGCACCATTTTACAAGTGGTATAGCCACAAACCGATGACGTCAATGATGTGCGTATTTATGGAAATGAGGTCAAAGGTTACGTTCTAAAAGGGGCGATAAATTATTTTGGGGGTAAGAGTTAGGAATGGGGGCTTGGAAACTTAGGGGGAAATGATTGAAAAGAAGGGTCCCAATTTTTTTACTATCTTCACTCCTTTCCCTCATTTTGTAGTATCCTATTACTCTATCCACGTCTTCTTCAGCCAGCCTGATACCTATGTGGAAGCAACGGTTGATTAATGACAAGGGAGAGAAGTGTTATTTTTTAGTTACGTTTTTTTACACAATAACTATTACTGCCGGGGGTCGAACCCAGCACCTCCAGCATGTGAAGCACTACCTATAACCTGTACTCCACGAGAACAAGTTGCCAGAAAGGGATGCAATGTTTCATTTAAACGTTAGGATGATAATGCTAAGCAGGAACTGATTAATTTATAATGTTCACTTGTGATGATTTGAAAGTCTTTTACACATTTCCCTTCTTTTATTGAATTTATGCCTCTGCATTGATTGCTTTATTGCTTGTCTTTATTTTTGTCTGCATTGTCGTGTTTGGTGTGCAGATTTGTTATTTTTTGAATATTTTTCATATTATTTGTTGTATTTCACAGTTAAAGTATAAAATTGTCACTTGTTTAGGATGTTTTATAAGCTGAAAACTTTGTAGTTGATATTTATTATTGAATTTCGTCATTTGCTGCCTTTTTTAATACGAAAGGTGTGAGTTCCGTTTTTGACAGGATACACTTTGTATTAAATTGGTGTATCACTCAACATGTATGAAATGCGATATTTCATTGCTATTGTAGATGAAAACGTGAACAACAAATCGTTAGATATGCCACGAAAATTACAGTATAGTAATTCCACCGGTCGACGAAGTGAATTAAGGACAGAAGCAAACGAAATTCGCTGCCAATTTGATGATTTAGGGTCCATATACTGTCACTAGCACGAACTTCGTCCGGTTTGTGCATTCCCAGTGTCACACATCAGCGGCAGTAGCCTCCTGAGTTGTAAACTTAGGCGTGATATTAGTTTTTAGACCGTCTGAAAACATTTGGCGTAATATGGTGTTATGTGCAGAGTTGCAATGAATCGATGAAGGGACTGTAAACTTGAAGGACAGAGAATTGAAATATGTTGAACAAGTAAAACCACGCCTTAGCTTTATCGTCGAAGCGCCTCCACCACATGAACTCATTAAGATAAGTTGGAAATAAGTCTGAAGGTGTGAAGCCAATCCAAGTTCGCATGGCATCAGCATCCACATGCCTTCAAAGGTGTTGGTGTGGGCGAAGGTTTTAGGATCCACAAAATGAAACAATGATTAGCAGTGTAAATGAGAGAACTGAGGAGACTTGGACAACGAAGAATAAGCCCCCTACCATTCATCGGAATAATATTGGAACCTGTAGGAACAAATCGATAAAGCATTGGCATTACGTACGCTAGTCAACAGATTTTAAAAAGCAAGCACAAATATCGCTACCAATGACTCCAATCACCAAATGTCTCTCACTGTGTCGACCAAAGCTGTATTTGTATTTCTGAAACTTGAATTCATTAGAGATGATTTTTTGTTTACACCCGTGTATTCATAAATTTCCATAATACAGCCTGGCTAAAATCTATTG